>NC_142288.1:4134166-4445000 GCF_965620075.1 Prunus avium | reverse complement strand
CCTCTCAATCACACTTGTTCTTTTTCATCTCTGTTATTTTCTTTACACTGCTCTCTGTGGATACGACACTCGGACTTCCGAGCTACACTACTATACGACACCTCCCTTGGGTTTTGCAAAGTGGTGCGAGAAATTGGACATTTCCAGTTCAACGGCAGTTCGTTCCTAATTGGAGTGGTTGGTGTATTCCATACTTCCAGCGATTGGATTACACCCAAAACTCACCAAATGACTCCTCCCACCATATTATGATGTTTCCCAAGTTTGGGGCTCGATCCGAAATCAATAGGTGTTCCAAATTGGACAATTCAAGTTCAACGGCAGTTCGTTCCTAATTGGAGTGGTTGGTGTATTCCACACTTCTAGCGATTGGATTTCACTCAAAACTAACCAAATGACTCCTCCCACCATATTATGATGTTGCCCAAGTTTTCGGCTCGATCCGAAATCAATTGGTGTGAGAAATTGGACAATTCAAGTTCAACGGCAGTTCGTTCCTGATTGGAGTGGTTGGTGTATTCCATACTTCTAGCGATTGGATTTCACTCAAAACTAACCAAATGACTCCTCCCACCATATTATGATGTTGCCCAAGTTTTGGGCTCGATCCGAAATCAATAGGTGTTCCAAATTGGACAATTCAAGTTCAACGGCAGTTCGTTCCTAATTGGAGTGGTTGGTGTATTCCATACTTCTAGCGAATGGATTTCACTCAAAACTCACCAAATGACTCCTCCCACTATATTACGATGTTGCCCAAGTTTTAGGCTCGATCCAAAATCAATAGGTGTTCCAAATTGGACAATTCAAGTTCAATGGCAGTTCGTTCCTAATTGGAGTGGTTGGGGTATTCCATACTTCCAGCGATTGGATTTCACTCAAAACTCACCAAATGACTCCTCCCACCATATTATGATGTTGCCCAAGTTTGGGGCTCGATCCGAAATCAATAGGTGTTCCAAATTGGACAATTCAAGTTCAACGGCAGTTCGTTCCGAATTGGAGTGGTTTTTGTATTCCATACTTCTAGCGATTGGATTTCACTCAAAACTATCCAAATGACTCCTCCCACCATATTATGATGTTGCCCAAGTTTTGGGCTCGATCCGAAATCAATAGGTGTTCCAAATTGGACAATTCAAGTTCAACGGCAGTTCGTTCCTGATTGGAGTGGTTGGTGTATTCCATACTTCTACCGATTGGATTTCACTCAAAACTCACCAAATGACTCCTCCCACTATATTATGATGTTGCCCAAGTTTTAGGCTCGATCCGAAATCAATAGGTGTTCCAAATTGGACAATTCAAGTTCAATGGCAGTTCGTTCCTAATTGGAGTGGTTGGTGTATTCCATACTTCCAGCGATTGGATTTCACTCAAAACTCACCAAAAGACTCCTCCCACCATATTATGATGTTGCCCAAGTTCGGGGCTCGATCCGAAATCAATAGGTGTGAGAAATTGGACAATTCAAGTTGAACGGCAGTTCGTTCCTAATTGGAGTGGTTGGTGTATTCCATACTTCTAGCGATTGGATTTCACTAAAAACTCACCAAATGACTCCTCCCACCATATTATGATGTTGCCCAAGTTTTGGGCTCGATCCGAAATCAATAGGTGTTCCAAATTTGACAATTCAAGTTCAACGGCAGTTCGTTCCTAATTGGAGTGGTTGGTGTATTCCATACTTCTAGCGAATGGATTTCACTCAAAACTCACCAAATGACTCCTCCCACTATATTACAATGTTGCCCAAGTTTTAGGCTCGATCCAAAATCAATAGGTGTTCCAAATTGGACAATTCAAGTTCAATGGCAGTTCGTTCCTAATTGGAGTGGTTGGGGTATTCCACACTTCCAGCGATTGGATTTCACTCAAAACTCGCCAAATGACTCCTCCCACCATATTATGATGTTGCCCAAGTTTGGGGCTCGATCCGAAATCAATAGGTGTTCCAAATTGGACAATTCAAGTTCAACGGCAGTTCGTTCCGAATTGGAGTGGTTGGTGTATTCCATACTTCTAGCGATTGGATTTCACTCAAAACTAACCAAATGACTCCTCCCACCATATTATGATGTTGCCCAAGTTTTGGGCTCGATCCGAAATCAATAGGTGTTCCAAATTTGACAATTCAAGTTCAACGGCAGTACGTTCCTAATTGGAGTGGTTGGTGTATTCCACACTTCTAGCGATTGGATTTCACTCAAAACTAACCAAATGACTCCTCCAACCATATTATGATGCTGCCCAAGTTTTGGGCACGATCCGAAATCAATAGGTGTGAGAAATTGGACAATTCAAGTTCAACGGCAGTTCGTTCCTAATTGGAATGGTTGGTGTATTCCATACTTCTAGCGATTGGATTTCACTCAAAACTCACCAAATGACTCCTCCCACCATATTATGATGTTGCCCAAGTTTTGGGCTCGATCCGAAATCAATAGGTGTTCCAAATTGGACAATTCAAGTTCAACGGCAGTTCGTTCCTAATTGGAGGGGTTGGTGTATTCCATACTTCTAGCGATTGGATTTCACTCAAAACTCACCAAATGACTCCTCCCACCATATTACGATGTTGACCAAGTTTGGGGCTCGATCCAAAAACAATAGGTGTTCCATATTTGACAATTCAAGTTCAACGGCAGTTCGTTCCTAGTTGGAGTGGTTGGTGTATTCCATACTTCTATCGATTGGATTTCACTCAAAACTAACCAAATGACTCCTCCCACCATATTATGATGTTGCCCAAGTTTTGGGCTCGATTCGGAATCAATAGGTGTTCCAAATTGGACAATTCAAGTTCAACGGCAGTTCGTTCCTAATTGGAGTGGTTGGTGTATTCCATACTTCTAGCGATTGGATTTCACTCAAAATCACCAAATGACTCCTCCCACCATATTCTGAAGTTGCCCAAGTTTGGGGCTCGATCCAAAATCAATAGGTGTGAGAAATTGGACAATTCAAGTTCAACGGCAGTTCGTTCCTAATTGGAGTGGTTGGTGTATTCCATACTTCTAGCGATTGGATTTCACTTAAAACTCACCAAATGACTCCTCCCACCATATTATGATGTTGCCCAAGTTTTGGGCTCGATCCGAAATCAATAGGTGTTCCAAATTTGACAATTCAAGTTCAACGGCAGTACGTTCCTAATTGGAGTGGTTGGTGTATTCCACACTTCTAGCGATTGGATTTCACTCAAAACTAACCAAATGACTCCTCCAACCATATTATGATGCTGCCCAAGTTTTGGGCACGATCCGAAATCAATAGGTGTGAGAAATTGGACAATTCAAGTTCAACGGCAGTTCGTTCCTAATTGGAATGGTTGGTGTATTCCATACTTCTAGCGATTGGATTTCACTCAAAACTCACCAAATGACTCCTCCCACCATATTATGATGTTGCCCAAGTTTTGGGCTCGATCCGAAATCAATAGGTGTTCCAAATTGGACAATTCAAGTTCAACGGCAGTTCGTTCCTAATTGGAGGGGTTGGTGTATTCCATACTTCTAGCGATTGGATTTCACTCAAAACTCACCAAATGACTCCTCCCACCATATTACGATGTTGACCAAGTTTGGGGCTCGATCCAAAAACAATAGGTGTTCCATATTTGACAATTCAAGTTCAACGGCAGTTCGTTCCTAGTTGGAGTGGTTGGTGTATTCCATACTTCTATCGATTGGATTTCACTCAAAACTAACCAAATGACTCCTCCCACCATATTATGATGTTGCCCAAGTTTTGGGCTCGATTCGGAATCAATAGGTGTTCCAAATTGGACAATTCAAGTTCAACGGCAGTTCGTTCCTAATTGGAGTGGTTGGTGTATTCCATACTTCTAGCGATTGGATTTCACTCAAAATCACCAAATGACTCCTCCCACCATATTCTGAAGTTGCCCAAGTTTGGGGCTCGATCCAAAATCAATAGGTGTGAGAAATTGGACAATTCAAGTTCAACGGCAGTTCGTTCCTAATTGGAGTGGTTGGTGTATTCCATACTTCTAGCGATTGGATTTCACTTAAAACTCACCAAATGACTCCTCCCACCATATTATGATGTTGCCCAAGTTTTGGGCTCGATCCGAAATCAATAGGTGTTCCAAATTGGACAATTCAAGTTCAACGGCAGTTCGTTCCTAATTGGAGTGGTTGGTGTATTCCATACTTCTACCGATTGGATTTCACTCAAAACTCACCAAATGACTCCTCCCACTATATTACGATGTTGCCCAAGTTTTAGGCTCGATCCGAAATCAATAGGTGTTCCAAATTGGACAATTCAAGTTCAATGGCAGTTCGTTCCTAATTGGAGTGGTTGGTGTATTCCATACTTCCAGCGATTGGATTTCACTCAAAACTCACCAAATGACTCCTCCCACCATATTATGATGTTGCCCAAGTTTGGGGCTCGATCCGAAATCAATAGGTGTGAGAAATTGGACAATTCAAGTTCAACGGCAGTTCGTTCCTAATTGGAGTGGTTGGTGTATTCCATACTTCTAGCGATTGGATTTCACTAAAAACTCACCAAATGACTCCTCCCACCATATTATGATGTTGCCCAAGTTTTGGGCTCGATCCGAAATCAATAGGTGTTCCAAATTTGACAATTCAAGTTCAACGGCAGTACGTTCCTAATTGGAGTGGTTGGTGTATTCCATACTTCTAGCGATGGGATTTCACTCAAAACTAACCAAATGACTCCTCCCACCATATTATGATGTTGCCCAAGTGTTGGGCTCAATCCGAAATCAATAGGTGTGAGTAATTGGACAATTCAAGTTCAACGGCAGTTCGTTCCTAATTGGAGTGGTTGGTGTATTCCATACTTCTAGCGATTGGATTTCACTCAAAACTAACCAAATGACTCCTCCAACCATATTATGATGTTGCCCAAGTTTTGGGCACGATCCGAAATCAATAGGTGTTCCAAATTGGACAATTCAAGTTCAACGGCAGTTCGTTCCTAATTGGAGTGGTTGGTGTATTCCATACTTCTAGCGATTGGATTTCACTCAAAACTCACCAAACGACTCCTCCCACCGTATTATGATGTTGCCCAAGTTTTGGGCTCGATCCGGAATCAATAGGTGTTCCAAATTGGACAATTCAAGTTCAACGGCAGTTCGTTCCTAATTGGAGTGGTTGTTGTATTCCACACTTCTAGCGATTGGATTTCGCTCAAAACTCACCAAATGACTCCTCCCACCATATTTTGTTGTTGCCCAAGTTTTGGGCTCGATTCGAAATCATTAGGTGTGATAAATTGGACAATTCAAGTTCAACGGCAGTTCGTTCCAAATTGGAGTGGTTGGTATATTCCATACTTCTACCGATTGGATTTCACTCAAAACTCCCCAAATGACTCCTCCCACTATATTACGATGTTGCCCAAGTTTTAGGCTCGATCCGAAATCAATAGGTGTTCCAAATTGGACAATTCAAGTTCAACGGCAGTTCGTTCCTAATTGGAGGGGTTGGTGTATTCCATACTTCTAGCGATTAGATTTCACTCAAAACTCACCAAATGACTCCTCCCACCATATTACGATGTTGACCAAGTTTGGGGCTCGATCCAAAAACAATAGGTGTTCCAAATTGGACAATTCAAGTTCAACGGCAGTTCGTTCCTAATTGGAGTGGTTGGTGTATTCCATACTTCTAGCGATTGGATTTCACCCAAAACTCAACAAATGACTCCTCCCACCATATTATGATGTTGCCCAAGTTTTGGGCTCGATTCGGAATCAACAGGTGTTCCAAATTGGACAATTCAAGTTCAACGGCAGTTCGTTCCTAATTGGGGTGGTTGGTGTATTCCATACTTCTAGCGATTGGATTTCACTGAAAACTCACCAAATGACTCCTCCCACCATATTATGATGTTGCCCAGGTTTGGGGCTCGATCCGAAATCAATAGGTGTGAGAAATTGGACAATTCAAGTTCAATGGCAGTTCGTTCCTAATTGGAGTGGTTGGTGTATTCCATACTGCTAGCGATTGGATTTCACTCAAAACTAACCAAATGACTCCTCCCACCGTATTATGATGTTGCCCAAGTTTTGGGCTCGATCCGAAATCAATAGGTGTTCCAAATTGGACAATTTAAGTTCAACAGCAGTTCGTTCCTAATTGGAGTGGTTGGTGTATTCCATACTTCTAGCGATTGGATTTCACTCAAAACTCACCAAATGACTCCTCCCATCATATTATGATGTTGCCCATGTTTGGGGCTCGATCCGAAATCAATAGGTGTTCCAAATTGGACAATTCAAGTTCAACGGCAGTTCGTTCCTAATTGGAGTGGTTGGTGTATTCCATACTTCTAGCAATTGGGTTTCACTAAAAACTCACCAAATGACTCCTCCCACCATATTATGATGTTGCCCAAGTTTTGGGCTCGATCCGAAATCAATAGGTGTGAGAAATTGAACAATTCAAGTTCAACGGCAGTTCGTTCCTAATTGGAGTGGTTGGTGTATTCCGTACTTCTAGCGATTGGATTTCTCTCAAAACTCACCAAAGGACTCCTCCCACCATATTATGCTGTTGCCCAAGTTTTGGGCTCGATCCAAAATCAATAGGTGTGGGAAATTGGACAATTAAAGTTCAACGGCAGGTCGTTCCTAATTGGAGTGGTTGGGGTATTCCGTACTTCTAGCGATTGGATTTCTCTCAAAACTCACCAAAGGTCTCCTCCCACCATATTAGGTTGTTGCCCAAGTTTTGGGCTCGATTCGAAATCAGTAGGTGTGAGAAATTGGACAATTCAAGTTCAACGGCAGTTCGTTCCTGATTGGAGTGGTTGGTGTATTCCATACTTCTAGCGATTGGATTTCACTCAAAACTAACCAAATAACTCCTCCCACCATATTATGATGTTGCCCATGTTTTGGGCTCGATCCGAAATCAATAGGTGTTCCAAATTGGACAATTCAAGTTCAACGGCAGTTCGTTCCTAATTGGAGTGGTTGGTGTATTCCATACTTCTAGCGAATGGATTTCACTCAAAACTCACCAAATGACTCCTCCCACTATATTACGATGTTGCCCAAGTTTTAGGCTCGATCCAAAATCAATAGGTGTTCCAAATTGGACAATTCAAGTTCAATGGCAGTTCGTTCCTAATTGGAGTGGTTGGGGTATTCCATACTTCCAGCGATTGGATTTCACTCAAAACTCACCAAATGACTCCTCCCACCATATTATGATGTTGCCCAAGTTTGGGGCTCGATCCGAAATCAATAGGTGTTCCAAATTGGACAATTCAAGTTCAACGGCAGTTCGTTCCGAATTGGAGTGGTTTTTGTATTCCATACTTCTAGCGATTGGATTTCACTCAAAACTATCCAAAGGACTCCTCCCACCATATTATGATGTTGCCCAAGTTTTGGGCTCGATCCGAAATCAATAGGTGTTCCAAATTGGACAATTCAAGTTCAACGGCAGTTCGTTCCTGATTGGAGTGGTTGGTGTATTCCATACTTCTACCGATTGGATTTCACTCAAAACTCACCAAATGACTCCTCCCACTATATTACGATGTTGCCCAAGTTTTAGGCTCGATCCGAAATCAATAGGTGTTCCAAATTGGACAATTCAAGTTCAATGGCAGTTCGTTCCTAATTGGAGTGGTTGGTGTATTCCATACTTCCAGCGATTGGATTTCACTCAAAACTTACCAAATGACTCCTCCCACCATATTATGATGTTGCCCAGGTTCGGGGCTCGATCCGAAATCAATAGGTGTGAGAAATTGGACAATTCAAGTTGAACGGCAGTTCGTTCCTAATTGGAGTGGTTGGTGTATTCCATACTTCTAGCGATTGGATTTCACTAAAAACTCACCAAATGACTCCTCCCACCATATTATGATGTTGCCCAAGTTTTGGGCTCGATCCGAAATCAATAGGTGTTCCAAATTTGACAATTCAAGTTCAACGGCAGTTCGTTCCTAATTGGAGTGGTTGGTGTATTCCATACTTCTAGCGAATGGATTTCACTCAAAACTCACCAAATGACTCCTCCCACTATATTACAATGTTGCCCAAGTTTTAGGCTCGATCCAAAATCAATAGGTGTTCCAAATTGGACAATTCAAGTTCAATGGCAGTTCGTTCCTAATTGGAGTGGTTGGGGTATTCCACACTTCCAGCGATTGGATTTCACTCAAAACTCGCCAAATGACTCCTCCCACCATATTATGATGTTGCCCAAGTTTGGGGCTCGATCCGAAATCAATAGGTGTTCCAAATTGGACAATTCAAGTTCAACGGCAGTTCGTTCCTAATTGGAGTGGTTGGTGTATTCCATACTTCTAGCAATTGGGTTTCACTAAAAACTCACCAAATGACTCCTCCCACCATATTATGATGTTGCCCAAGTTTTGGGCTCGATCCGAAATCAATAGGTGTGAGAAATTGAACAATTCAAGTTCAACGGCAGTTCGTTCCTAATTGGAGTGGTTGGTGTATTCCGTACTTCTAGCGATTGGATTTCTCTCAAAACTCACCAAAGGACTCCTCCCACCATATTATGCTGTTGCCCAAGTTTTGGGCTCGATCCAAAATCAATAGGTGTGGGAAATTGGACAATTAAAGTTCAACGGCAGGTCGTTCCTAATTGGAGTGGTTGGGGTATTCCGTACTTCTAGCGATTGGATTTCTCTCAAAACTCACCAAAGGTCTCCTCCCACCATATTAGGTTGTTGCCCAAGTTTTGGGCTCGATTCGAAATCAGTAGGTGTGAGAAATTGGACAATTCAAGTTCAACGGCAGTTCGTTCCTGATTGGAGTGGTTGGTGTATTCCATACTTCTAGCGATTGGATTTCACTCAAAACTAACCAAATAACTCCTCCCACCATATTATGATGTTGCCCATGTTTTGGGCTCGATCCGAAATCAATAGGTGTTCCAAATTGGACAATTCAAGTTCAACGGCAGTTCGTTCCTAATTGGAGTGGTTGGTGTATTCCATACTTCTAGCGAATGGATTTCACTCAAAACTCACCAAATGACTCCTCCCACTATATTACGATGTTGCCCAAGTTTTAGGCTCGATCCAAAATCAATAGGTGTTCCAAATTGGACAATTCAAGTTCAATGGCAGTTCGTTCCTAATTGGAGTGGTTGGGGTATTCCATACTTCCAGCGATTGGATTTCACTCAAAACTCACCAAATGACTCCTCCCACCATATTATGATGTTGCCCAAGTTTGGGGCTCGATCCGAAATCAATAGGTGTTCCAAATTGGACAATTCAAGTTCAACGGCAGTTCGTTCCGAATTGGAGTGGTTTTTGTATTCCATACTTCTAGCGATTGGATTTCACTCAAAACTATCCAAAGGACTCCTCCCACCATATTATGATGTTGCCCAAGTTTTGGGCTCGATCCGAAATCAATAGGTGTTCCAAATTGGACAATTCAAGTTCAACGGCAGTTCGTTCCTGATTGGAGTGGTTGGTGTATTCCATACTTCTACCGATTGGATTTCACTCAAAACTCACCAAATGACTCCTCCCACTATATTACGATGTTGCCCAAGTTTTAGGCTCGATCCGAAATCAATAGGTGTTCCAAATTGGACAATTCAAGTTCAATGGCAGTTCGTTCCTAATTGGAGTGGTTGGTGTATTCCATACTTCCAGCGATTGGATTTCACTCAAAACTTACCAAATGACTCCTCCCACCATATTATGATGTTGCCCAGGTTCGGGGCTCGATCCGAAATCAATAGGTGTGAGAAATTGGACAATTCAAGTTGAACGGCAGTTCGTTCCTAATTGGAGTGGTTGGTGTATTCCATACTTCTAGCGATTGGATTTCACTAAAAACTCACCAAATGACTCCTCCCACCATATTATGATGTTGCCCAAGTTTTGGGCTCGATCCGAAATCAATAGGTGTTCCAAATTTGACAATTCAAGTTCAACGGCAGTTCGTTCCTAATTGGAGTGGTTGGTGTATTCCATACTTCTAGCGAATGGATTTCACTCAAAACTCACCAAATGACTCCTCCCACTATATTACAATGTTGCCCAAGTTTTAGGCTCGATCCAAAATCAATAGGTGTTCCAAATTGGACAATTCAAGTTCAATGGCAGTTCGTTCCTAATTGGAGTGGTTGGGGTATTCCACACTTCCAGCGATTGGATTTCACTCAAAACTCGCCAAATGACTCCTCCCACCATATTATGATGTTGCCCAAGTTTGGGGCTCGATCCGAAATCAATAGGTGTTCCAAATTGGACAATTCAAGTTCAACGGCAGTTCGTTCCGAATTGGAGTGGTTGGTGTATTCCATACTTCTAGCGATTGGATTTCACTCAAAACTAACCAAATGACTCCTCCCACCATATTATGATGTTGCCCAAGTTTTGGGCTCGATCCGAAATCAATAGGTGTTCCAAATTTGACAATTCAAGTTCAACGGCAGTACGTTCCTAATTGGAGTGGTTGGTGTATTCCACACTTCTAGCGATTGGATTTCACTCAAAACTAACCAAATGACTCCTCCAACCATATTATGATGCTGCCCAAGTTTTGGGCACGATCCGAAATCAATAGGTGTGAGAAATTGGACAATTCAAGTTCAACGGCAGTTCGTTCCTAATTGGAATGGTTGGTGTATTCCATACTTCTAGCGATTGGATTTCACTCAAAACTCACCAAATGACTCCTCCCACCATATTATGATGTTGCCCAAGTTTTGGGCTCGATCCGAAATCAATAGGTGTTCCAAATTGGACAATTCAAGTTCAACGGCAGTTCGTTCCTAATTGGAGGGGTTGGTGTATTCCATACTTCTAGCGATTGGATTTCACTCAAAACTCACCAAATGACTCCTCCCACCATATTACGATGTTGACCAAGTTTGGGGCTCGATCCAAAAACAATAGGTGTTCCAAATTGGACAATTCAAGTTCAACGGCAGTTTGTTCCTGATTGGAGTGATTGGTGTATTCCATACTTCTAGCGATTGGATTTCACTCAAAACTAACCAAATGACTCCTCCCACCATATTATGATGTTGCCCAAGTTTTGGGCTCGATCCGAAATCAATAGGTGTTCCATATTTGACAATTCAAGTTCAACGGCAGTTCGTTCCTAGTTGGAGTGGTTGGTGTATTCCATACTTCTATCGATTGGATTTCACTCAAAACTAACCAAATGACTCCTCCCACCATATTATGATGTTGCCCAAGTTTTGGGCTCGATTCGGAATCAATAGGTGTTCCAAATTGGACAATTCAAGTTCAACGGCAGTTCGTTCCTAATTGGAGTGGTTGGTGTATTCCATACTTCTAGCGATTGGATTTCACTCAAAATCACCAAATGACTCCTCCCACCATATTCTGAAGTTGCCCAAGTTTGGGGCTCGATCCAAAATCAATAGGTGTGAGAAATTGGACAATTCAAGTTCAACGGCAGTTCGTTCCTAATTGGAGTGGTTGGTGTATTCCATACTTCTAGCGATTGGATTTCACTTAAAACTCACCAAATGACTCCTCCCACCATATTATGATGTTGCCCAAGTTTTGGGCTCGATCCGAAATCAATAGGTGTTCCAAATTGGACAATTCAAGTTCAACGGCAGTTCGTTCCTAATTGGAGTGGTTGGTGTATTCCATACTTCTACCGATTGGATTTCACTCAAAACTCACCAAATGACTCCTCCCACTATATTACGATGTTGCCCAAGTTTTAGGCTCGATCCGAAATCAATAGGTGTTCCAAATTGGACAATTCAAGTTCAATGGCAGTTCGTTCCTAATTGGAGTGGTTGGTGTATTCCATACTTCCAGCGATTGGATTTCACTCAAAACTCACCAAATGACTCCTCCCACCATATTATGATGTTGCCCAAGTTTGGGGCTCGATCCGAAATCAATAGGTGTGAGAAATTGGACAATTCAAGTTCAACGGCAGTTCGTTCCTAATTGGAGTGGTTGGTGTATTCCATACTTCTAGCGATTGGATTTCACTAAAAACTCACCAAATGACTCCTCCCACCATATTATGATGTTGCCCAAGTTTTGGGCTCGATCCGAAATCAATAGGTGTTCCAAATTTGACAATTCAAGTTCAACGGCAGTACGTTCCTAATTGGAGTGGTTGGTGTATTCCATACTTCTAGCGATGGGATTTCACTCAAAACTAACCAAATGACTCCTCCCACCGTATTATGATGTTGCCCAAGTGTTGGGCTCAATCCGAAATCAATAGGTGTGAGTAATTGGACAATTCAAGTTCAACGGCAGTTCGTTCGTAATTGGAGTGGTTGGTGTATTCCATACTTCTAGCGATTGGATTTCACTCAAAACTAACCAAATGACTCCTCCAACCATATTATGATGTTGCCCAAGTTTTGGGCACGATCCGAAATCAATAGGTGTTCCAAATTGGACAATTCAAGTTCAACGGCAGTTCGTTCCTAATTGGAGTGGTTGGTGTATTCCATACTTCTAGCGATTGGATTTCACTCAAAACTCACCAAACGACTCCTCCCACCGTATTATGATGTTGCCCAAGTTTTGGGCTCGATCCGGAATCAATAGGTGTTCCAAATTGGACAATTCAAGTTCAACGGCAGTTCGTTCCTAATTGGAGTGGTTGTTGTATTCCACACTTCTAGCGATTGGATTTCGCTCAAAACTCACCAAATGACTCCTCCCACCATATTTTGTTGTTGCCCAAGTTTTGGGCTCGATTCGAAATCATTAGGTGTGATAAATTGGACAATTCAAGTTCAACGGCAGTTCGTTCCAAATTGGAGTGGTTGGTATATTCCATACTTCTACCGATTGGATTTCACTCAAAACTCCCCAAATGACTCCTCCCACTATATTACGATGTTGCCCAAGTTTTAGGCTCGATCCGAAATCAATAGGTGTTCCAAATTGGACAATTCAAGTTCAACGGCAGTTCGTTCCTAATTGGAGGGGTTGGTGTATTCCATACTTCTAGCGATTAGATTTCACTCAAAACTCACCAAATGACTCCTCCCACCATATTACGATGTTGACCAAGTTTGGGGCTCGATCCAAAAACAATAGGTGTTCCAAATTGGACAATTCAAGTTCAACGGCAGTTCGTTCCTAATTGGAGTGGTTGGTGTATTCCATACTTCTAGCGATTGGATTTCACCCAAAACTCAACAAATGACTCCTCCCACCATATTATGATGTTGCCCAAGTTTTGGGCTCGATTCGGAATCAACAGGTGTTCCAAATTGGACAATTCAAGTTCAACGGCAGTTCGTTCCTAATTGGGGTGGTTGGTGTATTCCATACTTCTAGCGATTGGATTTCACTGAAAACTCACCAAATGACTCCTCCCACCATATTATGATGTTGCCCAGGTTTGGGGCTCGATCCGAAATCAATAGGTGTGAGAAATTGGACAATTCAAGTTCGATGGCAGTTCGTTCCTAATTGGAGTGGTTGGTGTATTCCATACTGCTAGCGATTGGATTTCACTCAAAACTAACCAAATGACTCCTCCCACCGTATTATGATGTTGCCCAAGTTTTGGGCTCGATCCGAAATCAATAGGTGTTCCAAATTGGACAATTTAAGTTCAACAGCAGTTCGTTCCTAATCGGAGTGGTTGGTGTATTCCATACTTCTAGCGATTGGATTTCACTCAAAACTCACCAAATGACTCCTCCCATCATATTATGATGTTGCCCATGTTTGGGGCTCGATCCGAAATCAATAGGTGTTCCAAATTGGACAATTCAAGTTCAACGGCAGTTCGTTCCTAATTGGAGTGGTTGGTGTATTCCATACTTCTAGCAATTGGGTTTCACTAAAAACTCACCAAATGACTCCTCCCACCATATTATGATGTTGCCCAAGTTTTGGGCTCGATCCGAAATCAATAGGTGTGAGAAATTGAACAATTCAAGTTCAACGGCAGTTCGTTCCTAATTGGAGTGGTTGGTGTATTCCGTACTTCTAGCGATTGGATTTCTCTCAAAACTCACCAAAGGACTCCTCCCACCATATTATGCTGTTGCCCAAGTTTTGGGCTCGATCCAAAATCGATAGGTGTGGGAAATTGGACAATTAAAGTTCAACGGCAGGTCGTTCCTAATTGGAGTGGTTGGGGTATTCCGTACTTCTAGCGATTGGATTTCTCTCAAAACTCACCAAAGGACTCCTCCCACCATATTAGGTTGTTGCCCAAGTTTTGGGCTCGATTCGAAATCAGTAGGTGTTCCAAATTGGACAATTCAAGTTCAACGGCAGTTCGTTCCTAATTGGAGTGGTTGGAGTATTCCATACTTCTAGCGGTTGGATTTCACTCAAAACTAACCAAATGACTCCTCCCACCATATTATGAGGTTGACCAAGTTTGGGGCTCGATCCGAAATCAATAGGTGTGAGAAATTGGACAATTCAAGTTCAACGGCAGTTCGTTCCTAATTGGAGTGGTTGGTGTATTCCGTACTTCTAGCCATTGGATTTCACTCAAAACTCACCAAATGACTCCTCCCCCATATTATGAGGTTGCCCAAGTTTGGGGCTCGAACCGAAATCAATAGGTGTGAGAAATTGGACAATTCAAGTTCAACGGCAGTTCATTCCTAATGGGAGTGGTTGGTGTATTCCATACTTCTAGCGATTAGATTTCACTCAAAACTCGCCAAATGACTCCTCCGACCATATTATGATGTAGCCCAAGTTTTGGGCTCGATCCGAAATCAATAGGTGTTCCAAATTCGACAATACAAGTTCAACGGCAGTTCGTTCCTAATTGGAGTGGTTGGTGTATTCCATACTTCTAGCGATTGGATTTCACTCAAAACTCACCAAATGACTCCTCCCACAATATTATGACATAGCCCAAGTTTGGGGCTCGATCCGAAATCAATAGGTGTGAGAAATTGGACAATTAAAGTTCAACGGCAGTTCGTTCCTAATTGGAGTGGTTGGTGTATTCCACACTTCTAGCGATTGGATTTCACTCAAAACTAACCAAATGACTCCTCGCACCATATTATGATGTTGCCCAAGTTTTGGGCTCGATCCGAAATCAATAGCTGTGAGAAATTGGACAATTCAAGTTCAACGGCAGTTCGTTCCCAATCGGAGTGGTTGGTGTATTCCATACTTCCTGTGATTGGATTTCACTCAAAACTCACCAAATGACTCCTCCCACCATATTATGATGTTGCCCAAGTTTTGGGCTCGATCCGAAATCAATAGGTGTGAGAAATTGGACAATTCAAGTTCAATGGCAGTTCGTTCCTAATTGGAGTGGTTGGTGTATTCCATACTGCTAGCGATTGGATTTCACTCAAAACTAACCAAATGACTCCTCCCACCGTATTATGATGTTGCCCAAGTTTTGGGCTCGATCCGAAATCAATAGGTGTTCCAAATTGGACAATTTAAGTTCAACAGCAGTTCGTTCCTAATTTGAGTGGTTGGTGTATTCCATACTTCTAGCGATTGGATTTCACTGAAAACTCACCAAATGACTCCTCCCACCATATTATGATGTTGCCCAGGTTTGGGGCTCGAACCGAAATCAATAGGTGTGAGAAATTGGACAATTCAAGTTCAACGGCAGTTCGTTCCTAATTGGAGTGGTTGGTGTATTCCATACTGCTAGCGATTGGATTTCACTCAAAACTAACCAAATGACTCCTCCCACCAAATTATGATGTTGCCCAAGTTTTGGGCTCGATCCGAAATCAATAGGTGTTCCAAATTGGACAATTTAAGTTCAACAGCAGTTCGTTCCTAATTGGAGTGGTCGGTGTATTCCATACTTCTAGCGATTGGATTTCACTCAAAACTCACCAAATGACTCCTCCCACCATATTATGATGTTGCCCAGGTTTGGGGCTCGATCCGAAATCAATAGGTGTGAGAAATTGGACAATTCAAGTTCAATGGCAGTTCGTTCCTAATTGGAGTGGTTGGTGTATTCCATACTGCTAGCGATTGGATTTCACTCAAAACTAACCAAATGACTCCTCCCACCGTATTATGATTTTGCCCAAGTTTTGGGCTCGATCCGAAATCAATAGGTGTTCCAAATTGGACAATTTAAGTTCAACAGCAGTTCGTTCCTAATTGGAGTGGTTGGTGTATTCCATACTTCTAGCGATTGGATTTCACTGAAAACTCACCAAATGACTCCTCCCACCATATTATGATGTTGCCCAGGTTTGGGGCTCGAACCGAAATCAATAGGTGTGAGAAATTGGACAATTCAAGTTCAACGGCAGTTCATTCCTAATGGGAGTGGTTGGTGTATTCCATACTTCTAGCGATTGGATTTCACTCAAAACTCGCCAAATGACTCCTCCGACCATATTATGATGTAGCCCAAGTTTTGGGCTCGATCCGAAATCAATAGGTGTTCCAAATTCGACAACACAAGTTCAACGGCAGTTCGTTCCTAATTGGAGTGGTTGGTGTATTCCATACTTCTAGCGATTGGATTTCACTCAAAACTCACCAAATGACTCCTCCCACAATATTATGACATAGCCCAAGTTTGGGGCTCGATCCGAAATCAATAGGTGTGAGAAATTGGACAATTAAAGTTCAACGGCAGTTCCTTCCTAATTGGAGTGGTTGGTGTATTCCACACTTCTAGCGATTGGATTTCACTCAAAACTAACCAAATGACTCCTCGCACCATATTATGATGTTGCCCAAGTTTTGGGCTCGATCCGAAATCAATAGCTGTGAGAAATTGGACAATTCAAGTTCAACGGCAGTTCGTTCCCAATCGGAGTGGTTGGTGTATTCCATACTTCCTGCGATTGGATTTCACTCAAAACTCACCAAATGACTCCTCCCACCATATTATGATGTTGCCCAAGTTTTGGGCTCGATCCGAAATCAAAAGGTGTGAGAAATTGGACAATTGAAGTTCAACGGCAGTTCGTTCCTAATTGGAGTGGTTGGTGTATTCCATACTTCTAGCGATTGGATTTCACTGAAAACTCACCAAATGACTCCTCCCACCATATTATGATGTTGCCCAAGTTTTGGGCTCGATCCGAAATCAATAGGTGTGGGAAATTGGACAATTCAAGTTCAACGGCAGTTCGTTCCTAATTGAAGTGGTTGGTGTATTCCATACTTCTAGCGATTGGACTTCTCTCAAAACTCACCAAAGGACTCCTCCCACCATATTATGATGTTGCCTAAGTTTTGGGCTCGATTCAAAATCAATAGGTGTGAGAAATTGGACAATTCAAGTTCAACGGCAGTTCGTTCCTAATGGGACTGGTTGGTGTATTCCATACTTCTAGCGACTGGATGTCACCCAAAACTCACGAAATGACTCCTCCCACCATATTATGATGTAGCCCAAGTTTTGGGCTCGATCCGAAATCAATAGGTGTTCCAAATTCGACAATTCAAGTTCAACGGCAGTTCGTTCCTAATTGGAGTGGTTGGTGTATTCCATACTTCTAGCGATTGGATTTCACTCAAAACTAACCAAATGACTCCTCCCACCATATTATGATGTTGCCCATGTTTTGGGCTCGATCCGAAACCAGTAGGTGTGAGAAATTGGAAAATTCAAGTTCAACGGCAGTTCGTTCCAAATTGGAGTGGTTGGTGTATTCCACACTTCTAGCGATTGGATTTCACTCAAAACTCAACAAATGACTCCTCCCACCATATTATGATGTTGCCCAAGTTTTGGGCTCGATCCGAAATCAGTAGGTGTTCCAAATTCGACAATTCAAGTTCAACGGCAGTTCGTTCCAAATTGGAGTGGTTGGTGTATTCCGTACTTCTAGCGATTGGATTTCACTCAAAACTCACCAAATGACTCCCCCCACAATATTATGATGTTGCCCAAGTTTTGGGCTCGAACCGAAATCAATAGGTGTGAGAAATTGGACAATTCAAGTTCAACGGCAGTTCGTTCCTAATTGGAGTGGTTGGTGTAATCCATACTTCGAGCGGTTGGATTTCCCTCAAAACGAACCAAATGACTCCTCTCACCATATTATGATGTTGCCCAAGTTTTGGGCTCGATCCGAAATCAATAGGTGTGAGAAATTGGACAATTCAAGTTCAACGGCAGTTCGTTCGTAATTGGAGTGGTTGGTGTATTCCATACTTCTAGCGATTGGATTTTACTCAAAACTAATCAAATGACTCCTCCCACCATATTATGATGTTGCCCAAGTTTTGGGCTCGATCCGAAACCAATAGGTGTGAGAAATTGGACAATTCAAGTTCAACGGTAGTTCGTTCCAAATCGGAGTGGTTGGTGTATTCCATACTTCTAGCGATTGGATTTCACTCAAAACTCACCAAATGACTCCTCCCACCATATTATGACGTTTCCCAAGTTTTGGGCTCGATCCGAAATCAATAGGAGTTCCAAATTGGACAATTCAAGTTTAACGGCTGTTCGTTCCTAATTGCAGTGGTTGGTGTATTCCATACTTCTAGCGATTGGATTTCACACAAAAGTCACCGAATGACTCCTCCCACCATATTGTGATGTAGCCAAAAGTTTGGGGCTCGATCCGAAATCAATAGGTGTGAGAAATTGGACAATTCAAGTTCAACGGCAGTTTGTTCCAAATTGGAGTGCTTGGTGTATTCTACACTTCTAGCGATTGGATTTCACTCAAAACTCAACAAATGACTCCTCCCACCATATTATGATGTTGCCCAAGTTTTTGGCTCGATCCGAAATCAATAGGTGTGAAAAATTGGACAATTCAAGTTCAACCGCAGTTCGTTCCTAATTGGAGTGGTTGGTGTATTCCATACTTCTAGCGATTGGATTTCACTCAAAACTCACCAAATGACTCCTCCCACAATATTATGATGTTGCCCAAGTTATGGGCTCGATCCGAAATCAATAGGTGTTCCAAATTGGACAATTCAAGTTCAACGGCAGGTCGTTCCTAGTTGGAGTGGTTGGTGTATTCCATACTTCTAGCGATTGGATTTCACTCAAAACTCACCAAATGACTCCTCCCACCATATTATGATGTTGCCCAAGCTTTGGGCTCGATCCGAAATCAATAGGTGTGGGAAATTAGACAATTGAAGGTCAACGGCAGTTCATTCCTAATTGGAGTGGTTGGTGTATTCCATACTTCTAGCGATTGGATTTGTCTCAAAACTCACCAAAGGACTCCTCCCACCATATTATGATGTTGCCCAAGTTTTGGGTTCGATTCGAAATCAATAGGTGTGAGAAATTGGACAATTCAAGTTCAACGGCAGTTCGTTCCTAATTGGAGTGGTTGGTGTATTCCATACCTCTAGCGATTGGATTTCACACAAAAGTCACCAAATGACTCCTCCCATCATCTTGTGATGTAGCCAAAAGTTTGTGGCTCGATCCGAAATCAATAGGTGTGAGAAATTGGACAATTCAAGTTCAACGGTAGTTCGTTCCTAATCGGAGTGGTTGGTGTAGTCCATACTTCTAGCGATTGGATTTCACTCAAAACTCACCAAATGACTCCTCCCACCATATTATGATGTTGCCCAAGTTTTGGGCTCGATCCGAAATCAATAGGTGTTCCAAATTGGACAATTCAAGTTCAACGGCAGTTCGTTCCTAATTGCAGTGGTTGGTGTATTCCATACTTCTAGCGATTGGATTTCACACAAAAGTCACCAAATGACACCTCCCACCATATTGTGATGTAGCCAAAAGTTTGGGGCTCGATCCTAAATCAATAGGTGTGAGAAATTGGACAATTCAAGTTCAACGGCAGTTCGTTCCTAGTTGGAGTGGTTGGTGTATTCCTTACTTCTAGCGATTGGATTTCACTCAAAACTCACCGAATGACTCCTCCCACCATATTATGATGTTGCCCAAGTTTTGGGCTCGATCCGAAATCAATAGGTGTTCCAAATTGGACAATTCAAGTTCAACGGCAGTTCGTTCCTAATTGCAGTGGTTGGTGTATTCCACACTTCTAGCAATTGGATTTCACTCAAAACTCAAGAAATGGGTCCTCCCACCATATTATGATGTTGCCCAAGTTTTGGGCTCGATCCGAAATCAATAGGTGTGAGAAATTGGACAATTAAAGTTCAACGGAAGTTCGTTCCTAATTGGAGTGGTTGGTGTATTCCATACTTCTAGCGATTGGATTTCTCTCAAAACTAACCAAATGACTCCTCCCACCATATTATGATGTTGCCCAAGTTTTGGGCTCGATCAGAAATCAATTTGTGTGAGAAATTGGACATTTCAATTTCAACGGCAATTCGTTCCTAATTGGAGTCGTTGGTGGCGATTGGATTTCAATCAAAACTCACCAAATGACTCCTCCCACCGTATTATGATGTTGCCCAAGTTTTGGGCTTGATTCGAAATCAATAGGTGTTCCAAATTGGACAATTCAAGTTCAACGGTAGTTCGTTCATAATTGGATTGGTTGGTGTATTCCGTACTTCTAGCGATTGTATTTCACTCAAAACTCACCAAATGACTCCTTCCACCATATTATGATGTTGCCCAAGTTTTGGGCTCGATCCGAAATCAATAGGTGTTCCAAATTGGACAATTCAAGTTCAACGGTAGTTCGTTCACAATTGGATTGGTTGGTGTATTCCATACTTCTAGCGATTGGATTTCACTCAAAACTCACCAAATGACTTCTCCCACCAAATTATGACATTGCCCAAGTTTTAGGCTCGATCCGAAATCAATAGGTTTTCCAAATTGGACAATTCAAGTTCAACGGCAGTTCGTTCCTAATTGCAGTGGTTGGTGTATTCCACACTTCTAGCGATTGGATTTCACTCAAAACCCAACAAATGACTCCTCCCACCATATTATGATGTTGCCCAAGTTTTGGGCTCGATCCGAAATCAATTGGTGTGAGAAATTGGACAATTCAAGTTCAACGGTAGTTCGTTCCTAATTGGAGTGGTTGGTGTATTCCATACTTCTAGCGATTGGATTTCATTCAAAACTCACCAAATAGCTCCTCCCACCATATTATGATGTTGCCCAAGTTTTGGGCTCGATCCGAAATCAATCGGTGTTCCAAATTGGACAATTCAAGTTCAACGGCAGTTCGTTCCCAATTGGAGTGGTTGGTGTATTCCATACTTCTAGCGATTGGATTTCACTCAAAACTCACCAAATGACTCCTCCCACCATATTATGATGTTGCCCAAGTTTGGGGTTCGATCCGAAATCAATAGGTGTGAGAAATTGGACAATTCAAGTTCAACGGCAGTTCGTTTCTAATGGGAGTGGTTGGTGTATTCCATACTTCTAGCGATTGGATTTCACTGAAAACTCACCAAACGACTACTCCCACCATATTATGATGTTGCCCAAGTTTTGGGCTCGATCCGAAATCAATAGGTGTGAGAAATTGGACAATTCAAGTTCAACGGCAGTTCGTTCCTAATTGGTGTGGTTGGTGTATTCCATACTTCTAGCGATTGGATTTCACTCCAAACTCACCAAATGACTCCTCCCACCGTATTATGATGTTGCCCAAGTTTTGGGCTTGATCCGAAGTCAATAGGTGTGAGAAATTGGACAATTCAAGTTCATAGGCAGTTCGCTCCTAATTGGAGTGGTTGGTGTATTCCATACTTCTAGCGATTGGACTTCACTCAAAACTCACCAATTGACTCTTCCCACCATATTATGATGTTGCCCAAATTTTGGGCACGATCCGAAATCAATAGTTGTTCCATATTGGCCAATTCAAGTTCAACGGCAGTTCGTTCCTAATTGGAGTGGTTGGTGTATTCCATACTTCTAGCGATTGTATTTCACTCAAAACTCACCAAATGACTCCTCCCACCATATTATGATGTTGCCCAAGTTTTGGGCTCGATCCGAAATCAATAGGTGTTCCAAATTGGACAATTCAAGTTCACCGGCAGTTCGTTCCTAATTGGAGTGGTTGGTGTATTCCATACTTCTAGCGATTAGATTTCACCAAAAACTAACCAAATGACTCCTCCGACCATATTATGATGTTGCCCAAGTTTTGGGCTCGATCCGAAATCAATAGGTGTGAGAAATTGGACAATTCAAGTTCAACGGCAGTTCGTTCCTAATTGGAGTGGTTGCTGTTTTCCATACTTCTAAAGATTGGATTTCACTCAAAACACACCAAATGACTCCTCCCACCATATTATGATGTTGCCCAAGTTTTGGGCTCGATCCGAAATCAATAGGTGTGAGAAATTGGAGAATTCAAGTTCAACGGCAGTTCGTTCCTAATAGGAGTGGTTGGTCTATTCCATACTTCTAGCGATTGGATTTCACTCAAAACTCACCAAATGACTTCCCACCATATTATGATGTTGCCCAAGTTTTGGGCTCGATCCGATTTCAATAGGTGTGAGAAATTGGTCAATTCAATTTCAACGACAGTTCTTTCCTAAATCGAGTGGTTGGTGTATTCCATACTTCTAGCGATTGGATTTCACTCAAAACTCACCAAATGACTCCTCCCACCATATTATGATGTTGCCCAAGTTTGGGGTTCGATCCGAAATCAATAGGTGTGAGAAATTGGACAATTCAATTTCAACGGCAGTTCATCCCTAATTGGAGTGGTTGGTGTATTCCGTACTTCTAGCGATTGTATTTCACTCAAAACTCACCAAATCACTCCTCCCACCATATTATGATGTTGCACAAGTTTGGGGTTCGATCCGAAATCAATAGTTGTGAGAAATTGGACAATTCAAGTTCAGCGGCAGTTCGTTCCTAATGGGAGTGGTTGGTGTATTCCATACTTCTAGCGATTGGATTTCACTCAAAACTCACCAAATGACTCCTCCCACCATATTATGATGTTGCCCAAGTTTTGGGCTCGATCCGAAGTCAATGGGTGTTCCAAATTGGACAATTCAAGTTCAACGGCAGTTCGTTCCTAATTGGAATAGTTGGTGTATTCCATACTTCTAGCGATTGGACTTCACTCAAAACTCACCAAATGACTCCTCCCACCATATTATGATCTTGCCCAAGTTTTTGACTCGATCCGAAATCAATAGGTCTTCCAAATTTGACAATTAGAGTTCAACGGCAGTTCGTTCCTAATTGGAGTAGTTGGTGTATTCCATACTTCTGGCGATTGGATTTCACTCAAAACTCACCAAATGACTCCTCCCACCATATTATGATGTTGCCCAAGTTTTGGGCTCGATCCGAAATCAATAGGTGTTCCAAATTGGACAATTCAAATTCAACGGCAGTTCGTTCCTAATTGGAGTGGTTGGTGTATTCCATACTTCTAGCGATTGGATTTCACTCAAAACTAACCAAATGACACCTCCCACCATATTATGATGTTGCCCAAGTTTTGGGCTCGATCCGAAATCAATAGGTGTGAGTAATTGGACAATTCAAGTTCAACGGCAGTTCGTTCCTAATTGGAGTGGTTGGTGTATTCCATACTTCTAGCGATTGGATTTCACTCAAAACTCACCAAATGACTCCTCCCACCATATTATGATGTTGCCCAAGTTTTGGGCTCGATCCGAAATCAATAGGTGTTCCAAATTGGACAATTCAAGTTCACCGGCAGTTCGTTCCTAATTGGAGTGGTTGGTGTATTCCATACTTCTAGCGATTAGATTTCACCAAAAACAAACCAAATGACTCCTCCGACCATATTATGATGTTGCCCAAGTTTTGGGCTCGATCCGAAATCAATAGGTGTGAGAAATTGGACAATTCAAGTTCAACGGCAGTTCGTTCCTAATTGGAGTGGTTGCTGTTTTCCATACTTCTAAAGATTGGATTTCACTCAAAACACACCAAATGACTGCTCCCACCATATTATGATGTTGCCCAAGTTTTGGGCTCGATCCGAAATCAATAGGTGTGAGAAATTGGAGAATTCAAGTTCAACGGCAGTTTGTTCCTAATAGGAGTGGTTGGTCTATTCCATACTTCTAGCGATTGGATTTCACTGAAAACTCACCAAATGACTTCCCACCATATTATGATGTTGCCCAAGTTTTGGGCTCGATCCGATTTTAATAGGTGTGAGAAATTGGTCAATTCAATTTCAACGACAGTTCTTTCCTAAATCGAGTGGTTGGTGTATTCCATACTTCTAGCGATTGGATTTCACTCAAAACTCACCAAATGACTCCTCCCACCATATTATGATATTGCCCAAGTTTGGGGTTCGATCCGAAATCAATAGGTGTGAGAAATTGGACAATTCAATTTCAACGGCAGTTCATCCCTAATTGGAGTGGTTGGTGTATTCCGTACTTCTAGCGATTGTATTTCACTCAAAACTCACCAAATCACTCCTCCCACCATATTATGATGTTGCACAAGTTTGGGGTTCGATCCGAAATCAATAGTTGTGAGAAATTGGACAATTCAAGTTCAGCGGCAGTTCGTTCCTAATGGGAGTGGTTGGTGTATTCCATACTTCTAGCGATTGGATTTCACTCAAAACTCACCAAATGACTCCTCCCACCATATTATGATGTTGCCCAAGTTTTGGGCTCGATCCGAAGTCAATGGGTGTTCCAAATTGGACAATTCAAGTTCAACGGGAGTTCGTTCCTAATTGGAATAGTTGGTGTATTCCATACTTCTAGCGATTGGACTTCACTCAAAACTCACCAAATGACTCCTCCCACCATATTATGATCTTGCCCAAGTTTTTGACTCGATCCGAAATCAATAGGTCTTCCAAATTTGACAATTAGAGTTCAACGGCAGTTCGTTCCTAATTGGAGTAGTTGGTGTATTCCATACTTCTGGCGATTGGATTTCACTCAAAACTAACCAAATGACTCCTCCCACCATATTATGATGTTGCCCAAGTTTTGGGCTCGATCCGAAATCAATAGGTGTTCCAAATTGGACAATTCAAATTCAACGGCAGTTCGTTCCTAATTGGAGTGGTTGGTGTATTCCATACTTCTAGCGATTGGATTTCACTCAAAACTAACCAAATGACACCTCCCACCATATTATGATGTTGCCCAAGTTTTGGGCTCGATCCGAAATCAATAGGTGTGAGTAATTGGACAATTCAAGTTCAACGGCAGTTCGTTCCTAATTGGAGTGGTTGGTGTATTCCATACTTCTAGCGATTGGATTTCACTCAAAACTCACCAAATGACTCCTCCCACCATATTATGTTGTTGCCCAAGTTTGGGGCTCTATCCGAAATCAATAGGTGTGAGAAATTGGACAATTCAAGTTCAACGGCAGTTCGTTCCTAATTGGAGTTGTTGGTGTATTCCATACTTCTAGCGATTGGATTACACTCAAAACTCACCAAATGACTCCTCCCACCATATTATGATGTTGCCCAAGTTTTGGGCTCGATCCGAAATCAATAGGTGTTCCAAATTGGACAATTCAAATTCAACGGCAGTTCGTTCCTAATTGCAGTGGTTGGTGTATTCCATACTTCTAGCGATTGGATTTCACTCCAAACTAACCAAATGACTCCTCCCACCATATTAGGATGTTGCCCAAGTTTTGGGCTCGATCCGAAATCAATAGGTGTGAGAAATTGGAGAATTCAAGTTCAACGGCAGTTCGTTCCTAATTGGAGTGGTTTGTGTATTCCACACTTCTAGCGATTGGATTTCACTCAAAACTCCCCAAATGACTCCTCCCACCATATTATGAAGTTGCCCAAGTTTTGGGCTCCATCCGAAATCAATAGGTGTGAGAAATTGGACAATTCAAGTTCAACGGCAGTTCGTTCCTAATTGGAGTGGTTGGTGTATTCCACACTTCTAGCGATTGGATTTCACTCAAAACTCACCAAATGACTCCTCCCACCATATTATGATGTTGCCCAAGTTCTGGGCTCGATCCGAAATTAATAGGTGTTCCAAATTGGACAATTCAAGTTCAACGGCAGTTCGTTCCTAATTGGAGTGGTTGGTGTATTCCATAGTTCTAGAGATTGGATTTCACTCAAAACTCACCAAATGATTCCTCCCACCATATTATGATGTTGCCCAAGTTTTGGGCTCGATCAGAAATCAATAGGCGTGAGAAATTGGACAATTCAAGTCCAACGGCAGTTCGTTCCTAATTGGAGTGGTTGGTGTATTCCATACTTCTACCGATTGGATTTCACTCAAAACTCACCAAATGATTCCTCCCACCATATTATGATGTTGCCCAAGTTTTGGGCTCGATCCGAAATCAATAGGTGTTAGAAATTGGACAATTCAAGTTCAACGGCAGTTCGTTCCTAATGGGAGTGGTTGGTGTATTCCATAGTTCTAGAGATTGGATTTCACTCAAAACTCACCAAATGACTCCTCCCACCATATTATGATGTTGCCCAAGTTTTGGGCTCGATCCGAAGTCAATGGGTGTTCCAAATTGGACAATTCAAGTTCAACGGCAGTTCGTTCCTAATTGGAGTAGTTGGTCTATTCCATACTTCTAGCGATTGGACTTCACTCAAAACTCACCAAATGACTCCTCCCACCTTATTATGATATTGCCCAAGTTTTGAACTCGATCCGAAATCAATAGGTCTTCCAAATTTGACAATTAGAGTTCAACGGCAGTTCGTTCCTAATTGGAGTAGTTGGTGTATTCCATACTTCTAGCGATTGGATTTCACTCAAAACTAACCAAATGACTCCTCCCACCATATTATGATGTTGCCCAAGTTTTGGGCTCGATCCGAAATCAATAGGTGTTCCAAATTGGACAATTCAAATTCAACGGCAGTTCGTTCCTAATTGGAGTGGTTGGTGTATTCCATACTTCTAGCGATTCGATTTGACTCCAAACTAACCAAATGACTCCTCCCACCATATTATGATGTTGCCCAAGTTTTGGACTCGATCTGAAATCAATAGGTCTTCCAAATTTGACAATTAGAGTTCAACGGCAGTTCGTTCCTAATTGGAGTGGTTGGTGTATTCCATACTTCAAGCGATTGGATTTCACTCAAAACTAACCAAATGACTCCTCCCACCATATTATGATGTTGAACAAGTTTTGGGCCCGATCTGAAATCAATAGGTGTGAGAAATTGGACAATTCAAGTTCAACGGCAGTTCGTTCCTAATTGGAGTGGTTGGTGTATTCCATACTTCTAGCGATTGGATTTCACTCAAAACTCACCAAATGACTCCTCCCACCATATTATGATTTTGCCCATGTTTTGGGCTCGATCCGAAATCAATAGGTGTTCCAAATTGAACAATTCAAGTTCAACAGCAGTTCGTTCCAAATTGGAGTGGTTGGTGTATTCCATACTTCTAGCGATTGGATTTCACTCAAAACTCACCAAATGACTCCTCCCACCATATTATGATGTTGCACAAGTTTTGGGCTCGATCCGAAGTCAATGAGTGTTCCAAATTGGACAATTCAAGTTCAACGGCAGTTCGTTCCTAATTGGAGTAGTTGGTGTATTCCATACTTCTAGCGATTGGACTTCACTCAAAACTCACCAAATGACTCCTCCCACCATATTATGATATTGCCCAAGTTTTGAACTCGATCCGAAATCAATAGGTCTTCCAAATTTGACAATTAGAGTTCAACGGCAGTTCGTTCCTAATTGGAGTAGTTGGTGTATTCCGTACTTCTAGCGATTGGATTTCACTCAAAACTAACCAAATGACTCCTCCCACCATATTATCATGTTGCCCAAGTTTTGGGCTCGATCCGAAATGAATAGGTGTTCCAAATTGGACAATTCAAATTCAACGGCAGTTCGTTCCTAATTGCAGTGGTTGGTGTATTCCATACTTCTAGCGATTGGATTTCACTCCAAACTAACCAAATGACTCCTCCCACCATATTATGATGTTGCCCAAGTTTTGGACTCGATCCGAAATCAATAGGTCTTCCAAATTTGACAATTAGAGTTCAACGGCTGTTCGTTCCTAATTGGACTGGTTGGTGTATTCCATACTTGAAGCGATTGGATTTCACTCAAAACTAACCAAATGACTCCTCCCACCATATTATGATGTTGCCCAAGTTTTGGGCTCGATCCGAAATCAATAGGTGTGAGTAATTGGACAATTCAAGTTCAACGGCAGTTCGTTCCTAATTGGTGTGGTCGGTTGTATTCCATAGTTCTAGCGATTGGATTTCACTCAAAACTCACCAAATGACTCCTCCCACCATATTATGTTGTTGCCCAAGTTTGGGGCTCGATCCGAAATCAATAGGTGTAAGAAATTGGACAATTCAAGTTCAACGGCAGTTAGTTCCTAATTGGAGTGGTTGGTGTATTCCATACTTCTAGCGATTGGATTTCTGTCAAAACTCCCCAAATGACTACTCCCACCATATTATGATGTTGCCCAAGTTTTGGGGATCGATCCGAAATCAATAGGTGTGAGAAATTGGACAATTCAAGTTCAACGGCAGTTAGTTCCTAATTGGAGTGGTTGGTGTATTCCATACTTCTAGCGATTGGATTTCTCTCAAAACTCCCCAAATGACTCCTCCCACCATATTACGATGTTGCCCAAGTTTTGGGCTCGATCCGAAATCAATAGGTGTGAGAAATTGGACAATTCAAGTTCAACGGCAGTTAGTTCCTAATTGGAGTGGTTGGTGTATTCCATACTTCTAGCGATCGGATTTCACTCAAAACTCACCAAATGACTCATCCCACCATGTTATGATGTTGCCCAAGTTTTGGGCTCGAACCGAAATCAATAGGTGTTCCAAATTGGACAATTCAAGTTCAACGGCAGTTCGTTCCTAATTGGAGTGGTTGGTGTATTCCATACTTCTAGCGATTGGATTTCTCTCAAAACTCCCCAAATGACTCCTCCCACCATATTACGATGTTGCCCAAGTTTTGGGCTCGATCCGAAATCAATAGGTGTGAGAAATTGGACAATTCAAGTTCAACGGCAGTTAGTTCCTAATTGGAGTGGTTGGTGTATTCCATACTTCTAGCGATCGGATTTCACTCAAAACTCACCAAATGACTCCTCCCACCATGTTATGATGTTGCCCAAGTTTTGGGCTCGAACCGAAATCAATAGGTGTTCCAAATTGGACAATTCAAGTTCAACGGCAGTTCGTTCCTAATTGGAGTGGTTGGTGTATTCCATACTTCTAGCGATTGGATTTCACTCAAAACTCACCAAATGACTCCTCCCACCATATTATGATGTTGCCCAAGATTTGGGCTCGATCCGAAATCAATAGGTGTTCCAAATTGGACAATTCAAGTACAACGGCAGTGAGTTCCTAACTGAAGTGGTTGGTGTATTCCATACTTCTAGAGATTGGATTTCTCTCAAGACTCACCAAATGACTCCTCCCACCATATTACGATGTTGCCCAAGTTTTGGGCTGGATCCGAAATCAATAGGTGTAAGAAATTGGTCAATTCAATTTCAACGACAGTTCGTTCCTAATTGGAGTGGTTGGTGTATTCCAAACTTCTAGCGATTGGATTTCTCTGAAAACTCACCAACTGACTCCTCCCACCATATTATGATGTTGCCCAAGTTTGGGGCTCGATCAGAAATCAATAGGTGTAAGAAATTGGTCAATTCAATTTCAACGACAGTTCGTTCCTAATTGGAGTGGTTGGTGTATTCCATACTTCTAGCGATTGGATTTCACTCAAAACTCACCAAATGACTCCTCCCACCATATAATGTTGTTGCCCAAGTTTTGGGCTCGATACGAAATCAATAGGTGTTCCAAGTTGGACAATTCAAGTTCAACGGCAGTTCGTTCCAAATTTGAGTGGTTGGTGTATTCCATACTTCTAGCGATTGGATTTCACTCAAAACTCACCAAATGACTCCTCCCACCATGTTATGATGTTGCCCAAATTTTGGGCTCGATCCGAAATCAATAGGTGTTCCAAATTGGACAATTCAAGTTCAACGGCAGTTCGTTCCTAATTGGAGTGGTTGGTGTATTCCGTACTTCTAAAGATTGGATTTCACTCAAAACTCACCAAATGACTCCTCCCACCATATAATGATGTTGCCCAAGTTTTGGGCTCAATCCGAAATCAATAGGTGTGAGAAATTGGACAATTCAAGTTCAACGGCAGTTCGTTCCTAATTGGAGTGGTTGGTGTATTCCATAGTTCTAGCGATTGGATTTCACTCAAAACTCACCAAATGACTCCTCCCACCATATTATGATGTTGCCCAAGTTTTGGGCTCGATCAGAAATCAATAGGTGTGAGAAATTGGACAATTCAAGTTCAACGGCAGTTCGTTCCTAATTGGAGTGGTTGGTGTATTCCATACTTCTAGCGATTGGATTTCACTCAAAACTCACCAAATGACTCCTCCCACCATATTATGATGTTGCCCAAGTTTTGGGCTCGATCAGAAATCAATAGGTGTGAGAAATTGGACAATTCAAGTTCAACGGCAGTTCGTTCCTAATTGGAGTGGTTGGTGTATTCCATACTTCTAGCGATTGGATTTCACTCAAAAGGCACCAAATGACTCCTCCCACCATAATATGATGTTGCCCAAGTTTTGGACTCTATCCGAAATCAATAGGTCTTCCAAATTTGACAATTAGAGTTCAACGGCAGTTCGTTCCTAATTGGAGTGGTTGGTGTATTCCATACATCTAGCGATTGGATTTCACTCAAAACTCACCAAATGACTCCTCCCACCATATTATGATGTTGCCCAAGTTTGGGGCTCGATCCGAAATCAATAGGTGTTCCAAGTTGGACAATTCAAGTTCAACGGCAGTTCGTTCCTAATTGGAGTGGTTGGTGTATTCCATACTTCTAGCGATTGGATTTCACTCAAAACTCACCAAATGACTCCTCCCCCCATAATATGATGTTGCCCAAGTTTTGGGCTCGATCCGAAATCAATAGGTGTGAGAAATTGGACAATTCAAGTTCAACGGCAGTTCGTTCCTAATTGGTGTGGTCGGTGTATTCCATACTTCTAGCGATTGGATTTCACTCAAAACCCACCAAATGACTCCTCCCACCATATTATGTTGTTGCCCAAGTTTGGGGCTCGATCCGAAATCAATAGGTGTGAGAAATTGGACAATTCAAGTTCAACGGCAGTTCGTTCCTAATTGGAGTGGTTGGTGTATTCCATACTTCTAGCGATTGGATTTCTCTCAAAACTCCCCAAATGACTCCTCCCACCATATTACGATGTTGCCCAAGTTTTGGGCTCGATCCGAAATCAATAGGTGTGAGAAATTGGACAATTCAAGTTCAACGGCAGTTAGTTCCTAATTGGAGTGGTTGGTGTATTCCATACTTCTAGCGATCGGATTTCACTCAAAACTCACCAAATGACTCCTCCCACCATGTTATGATGTTGCCCAAGTTTTGGGCTCGAACCGAAATCAATAGGTGTTCCAAATTGGACAATTCAAGTTCAACGGCAGTTCGTTCCTAATTGGAGTGGTTGGTGTATTCCATACTTCTAGCGATTGGATTTCACTCAAAACTCACCAAATGACTCCTCCCACCATATTATGATGTTGCCCAAGATTTGGGCTCGATCCGAAATCAATAGGTGTTCCAAATTGGACAATTCAAGTACAACGGCAGTGAGTTCCTAACTGAAGTGGTTGGTGTATTCCATACTTCTAGAGATTGGATTTCTCTCAAGACTCACCAAATGACTCCTCCCACCATATTACGATGTTGCCCAAGTTTTGGGCTGGATCCGAAATCAATAGGTGTAAGAAATTGGTCAATTCAATTTCAACGACAGTTCGTTCCTAATTGGAGTGGTTGGTGTATTCCAAACTTCTAGCGATTGGATTTCTCTGAAAACTCACCAACTGACTCCTCCCACCATATTATGATGTTGCCCAAGTTTGGGGCTCGATCCGAAATCAATAGGTGTAAGAAATTGGTCAATTCAATTTCAACGACAGTTCGTTCCTAATTGGAGTGGTTGGTGTATTCCATACTTCTAGCGATTGGATTTCACTCAAAACTCACCAAATGACTCCTCCCACCATATAATGTTGTTGCCCAAGTTTGGGGCTCGATACGAAATCAATAGGTGTTCCAAGTTGGACAATTCAAGTTCAACGGCAGTTCGTTCCAAATTTGAGTGGTTGGTGTATTCCATACTTCTAGCGATTGGATTTCACTCAAAACTCACCAAATGACTCCTCCCACCATATTATGATGTTGCCCAAGTTTTGGGCTCGATCCGAAATCAATAGGTGTGAGAAATTGGTCAATTCAATTTCAACGACAGTTCTTTCCTAATTGGAGTGGTTGGTGTATTCCATACTTCTAGCGATTGGATTTCACTCAAAACTCACCAAATGACTCCTCCCACCATATTATGATGTTGCCCAAGTTTTGGGCTCGATCCGAAATCAATAGGTGTGAGAAATTGGACAATTCATGTTCAACAGCAGTTCGTTCCTAATTGGAGTGGTTGGTGTATTCCATACTTCTAGCGATCGGATTTCACTCAAAACTCACCAAATGACTCCTCCCACCATGTTATGATGTTGCCCAAATTTTGGGCTCGATCCGAAATCAATAGTTGTTCCAAATTGGACAATTCAAGTTCAACGGCAGTTCGTTCCTAATTGGAGTGGTTGGTGTATTCCGTACTTCTAAAGATTGGATTTCACTCAAAACTCACCAAATGACTCCTCCCACCATATAATGATGTTGCCCAAGTTTTGGGCTCGATCCGAAATCAATAGGTGTTCCAAGTTGGACAATTCAAGTTCAACGGCAGTTCGTTCCAAATTGGAGTGTTTGGTGTATTCCATACTTCTAGCGATTGGATTTCACTCAAAACTCACCAAATGACTTCTCCCACTATATTATGATGTTGCCCAAGTTTTGGGCTCGATCCGAAATCAATAGGTGTTTCAAATTGGACAATTCAAGTACAACGGCAGTTCGTTCCTAACTGGAGTGGTTGGTGTATTCCATACTTCTAGAGATTGGATTTCACTCAAAACTCACCAAATGACTCCTCCCACCATATTATGAAGTTGCCCAAGTTTTGGGCTCGATCCGAACTCAATAGGTGTGAGAAATTCGTGAATTCAATTTCAACGACAGTTCTTTCCTAATTGGAGTGGTTGGTGTATTCCACACTTCTAGCGATTGCACTTAACTCAAAACTCACCAAACGACTCCTCCCACCATATTATAATGTTGCCCAAGTTTTGGGCTCGATCCGAAATGAATAGGTGTGAGAAATTGGACAATTCAAGTTCAACGGCAGTTCGTTCCTAATTGGAGTGGTTGGTGTATTCCATACTTCTAGCGATTAGATTTCACTCAAAACTCACCAAATGACTCCTCCCACCATATTATGATGTTGCCCAAGTTTGGGGCTCGATCCGAAATCAATAGGTGTGAGAAATTGGACAATTCAAGTTCAACGGCAGTTCGTTCCTAATTGGAGTGGTTGGTGTATTCCATAGTTCTAGCGATTGGATTTCACTCAAAACTCACCAAATGACTCCTCCCACCATATTATGATGTTGCCCAAGTTTTGGGCTCGATCCGAAATCAATAGGTGTTCCAAATTGGACAATTCAAGTTCAACGGCAGTTCGTTCCTAATTGGAGGGGTTGGTGTATTCCATACTTCTAGCGATTGGATTTCACTCAAAACTCACCAAATGACTCCTCCCACCATATTATGATGTTGCCCAAGTTTTGGGCTCGATCCGAAATCAATAGGGTTCCAAATTGGACAATTCAAGTTCAACGGCAGTTCGTTCCTAATTGGAGGGGTTGGTGTATTCCATACTTCTAGCGGTTGGATTTCACTCAAAATTCACCAAATGACTCCTCCCACCATATTATGATGTTGCCCAAGTTTTGGGCTCGATCCGAAATCAATAGGTGTTCCAAATTGGACAATTCAAGTTCAACGGCAGTTCGTTCCTAATTGGAGTGGTTGGTGTATTCCATACTTCTAGCGATTGGATGTCACTCAAAACTCACCAAAGGACTCCTACCACCATATTATGATGTTGCCCAAGTTTTGGGCTCGATTCAAAATCAATAGGTGTGAGAAATTGGACAATTCAAGTTCAACCGCAGTTCGTTGCTAATTAGAGTGGTTGGTGTATTCCATACTTCTATCGATTGGATTTCACTCAAAACTCACCAAATGACTCCTCCCACCATATTATGATGTTGCCCAAGTTTTGGGCTCGATCCGAAATCAATAGGTGTTCCAAATTGGACAATTCAAGTTCAACGGCAGTTCGTTCCTAATTGGAGTGGTTGGTTTATTCCATACTTCTAGCGATTGGATTTCACTCAGAACTCACCAAATGACTCCTCCCACCATATTACGATGTTGCCCAAGTTTTGGAGAAATTATAGAATGGTACCGTACCACCACGTCAGCTGGTGATACTCCCACTCAAAATATGCCATGTGTCTTAATTTTTTAACAACTCAAATTTTATTTTACAGCTGGACTTATTTTTATCCACTGAAATAAAATTAGAAAAATAAAAAAAAACTTAAAGGAAAAAAGAAAAGAGAATATCTCAGCAACCCAACCCCAACCCCCACGCCACCCAGATCTTCCTCTTCCTCTGCTTGCGAGTAAGCCAAATCCCCATAGCCCAATAAATTATTGCAACCATGTATCACAAAGAAGATTTGGTATTATATTGGATCTAATAAGCATTTGGATGGGGACATGGTAAAGCATGATTGACGGCCTCTCAAGACTCAAGTCGGGGTGTCGTTCGTGAGACTAAGGGCGTTGTTGGGTTTTGGGGATTGTGTTACGGTTGATATGATACACCCAATTCCATCCCAATCTTCTTCGCGAATCACATCTGCTAGGGAAACCTTCATCAACGAGAAAATATGTATGGATCTAGGGGATAGTCACTGAAAGGTTGAGAAAGTTAAAAAAGGGCAACAGAGAGAGAGAGATGGAGGGAGAGAGATAAAAGATAGGGAAGGGACGACGGCCAGAGCAGGCGGCGCGGGGTTGGCGTATTGCGGTGGGCGGTGGCACTGCTCTTTTTTCTTCTTCTTTCGATTTTCTTATTTTCTAAATTTTATTTTAAAGGGTTAAAATTAGGTTGAACTCCAGGGGTAAAATAAAATTTGAGTTGTTAAAAAATTAAGACACATGGCATATTTTGAGTGGGAGTATCACCAGCTGACGTGGTGATACAGTACCATTCTATAATTTCTCCAAGTTTTGGGCTCGATCCGAAATCAATAGGTGTTCGAAATTGGACAATTCAAGTTCAACGGCAGTTCGTTCCTAATTGGAGTGGTTGGTGTATTCCATACTTCTAGCGATTGGATTTCACTCAAAACTCCCCAAATGATTCCTCCCACAATATTATGATGTAGCCCAAGTTTGGGACTCGATCCGAAATCAATAGGTGTCAGAAATTGGACAATTCAAGTTCAACGGCAGTTTGTTCCTAATTGGAGTGGTTGGTGTATTCCATACTTCTAGCGATTGGATTTCACTCAAAACTAACTAAATGACACCTCCCACCATATTATGATGTTGCCCAAGTTTTGGCCTCGATCCGAAATCCATAGGTGTGAGAAACTGGTCAATTCAAGTTCAACGGCAGTTCGTTCCTAATTGGAGTGGTTGGTGTATTCCATACTTCGAGCGATTGGATTTCACTCAAAACTCACCAAATGACTCCCCCCACCATATTATGATGTTGCCCAAGTTTTGGGCTCGATCCGAAATCAATAGGTGTGAGAAATTGGACAATTCAAGTTCAACGGCAGTTCGTTCCTAATTGGAGTGGTTGGTGTATTCCATAGTTCTAGCGATTGGATTTCACTCAAAACTCACCAAATGACTCCTCCCACCATATTGTGATGTAGCCAAAAGTTTGGGGCTCGATCCGAAATCAATAGGTGTTCCAAATTGGACAATTCAATTTCAACGGCAGTTCGTTCCTAATTGGAGTGGTTGGTGTTTTCCATACTTCTAGCGATTGGATTTCACTCAAAACTCACCAAATGACTCCTCCCACAATATTATGATGTAGCCCAAGTTTGGGGCTCGATCCGAAATCAATAGGTGTCAGAAATTGGACAATTCAAGTTCAACGGCAGTTCGTTCCTAATTGGAGTGGTAGGTGTATTCCATACTTCTAGCGATTGGATTTCACTCAAAACTCACCAAATGACTCCTCCCACCATATTATGATGTTGAACAAGTTTTGGGCCCGATCCGAAATCAATAGGTGTGAGAAATTGGACAATTCAAGTTCAACGGCAGTTCGTTCCTAATTGGAGTGGTTGGTGTATTCCATACTTCTAGCGATTGGATTTCACTCAAAACTCACCAAATGACTCCTCCCACCATATTATGATGTTGCACAAGTTTGGTGTTCGATCCGAAATCAATAGGTGTTAGAAATTGGACAATTCAAGTTCAACGGCAGTCCGTTCGTAATGGGAGTGGTTGGTGTATTCCATACTTCTAGCGATTGGATTTCACTTAAAACTCACCAAATGACTCCTCCCACTATATTATGATGTTGCCCATGTTTTGGGCTCGATCCGAAATCAATAGGTGTTCCAAATTGGACAATTCAAGTTCGACGGAAGTTCGTTCCTAACGGGAGTGGTTGGTGTATTCCATACTTCTAGCGATTGGATTTCACTCAAATCTCACCAAATGACTCCTCCAACCACATTATGATGTTGCCCATGTTTTGGGCTCGATCCGAAATCAATAGGTGTTCCAAATTGGACAATTCAAGTTCAACGGCAGTTCGTTCCTAATTGGAGTGGTTGGTGTATTCCATACTTCTAGCGATTGGATTTCACTCAAATCTCACCATATGACTCCTCCCACCATATTATGATGTTGCCCAAGTTTTGGGCTCGATCAGAAATCAATAGGTGTGAGAAATTGGACAATTCAAGTTCAACGGCAGTTCGTTCCTAATTGGAGTGGTTGGTGTATTCCACACTTCTAGCGATTGGATTTCACTCAAAACTCACCAAATGACTCCTCCCACCATATTATGATGTTGCCCAAGTTTTGGGCTCGATCCGAAATCAATAGGTGTTCCAAATTGGACAATTCAAGTTCAACGGCAGTTCGTTCCAAATTGGAGTGGTTGGTGTATTCCATACTTCTAGCGATTGGATTTCACTCAAAACTCACCAAATGATTCCTCCCACCATATTATGATGTTGCCCAAGTTTTGGGCTCGATCCGAAATCAATAGGTGTTAGAAATTGGACAATTCAAGTTCAACGGCAGTTCGTTCCTAATGGGAGTGGTTGGTGTATTCCATAGTTCTAGAGATTGGATTTCACTCACAACTCACCAAATGACTCCTCCCATCATATTATGATGTTGCCCAAGTTTGGGGCTCGCTCCGAAATCAATAGGTGTTCCAAATTGGACAATTCAAGTTCAACGGCAGTTCGTTCCTAATTGGAGTGGTTGGTGTATTCCATACTTCTAGCGATTGGATTTCACTCAAATCTCACCAATTGACTCCTCCCACCATATTATGATGTTGCCCAAGTTTTGGGCTCGATCAGAAATCAATAGGTGTGAGAAATTGGACAATTCAAGTTCAATGGCAGTTCGTTCCTAATTGGAGTGGTTGGACTTCACTCAAAACTAACCAAATGACTCCTCCCACCATATTACGATGTTGCCCAAGTTTCGGGCTCGATCCGAAATCAATAGGTGTTCCAAATTGGACAATTCAAGTTCAACGGCAGTTCGTTCCTAATTGGAGTGGTTGGTGTATTCCATACTTCTAGCATTTGGATTTCATTCAAAACTCACCAAATGACTCCTCCCACCATATTATGATGTTGCCCAAGTTTGGGGCTCGATCCGAAATTAATAGGTGTGAGAAATTGGACAATTCAAGTTCAACGGGAGTTCGTTCCTAATTGGAGTGGTTGGTGTATTCCATACATCTAGCCATTGGATTTCACTCAAAACTCACCAAATGACTCCTCCCACCATATTATGATGTTGGCCAAGTTTTGGGCTCGATCCGAAATCAATAGGTGTTCCAAATTGGACAATTCAAGTTCAACGGCAGTTCGTTCCAAATTGGAGTGGTTGGTGTATTCCATACTTCTAGCGATTGGATTTCACTCAACACTCAACAAATGACTCCTCCCACTATATTATCATGTTGCCCAAGTTTTGGGCTCGATCCGAAATCAATAGGTGTTCCAAATTGGACAATTCAAGTTCAATGGCAGTTCGTTCCTAATTGGAGTGGTTGGTGTATTCCAAACTTTGAGCGATTGGATTTCACTCAAAACTCACCAAATGACTCCTCCCACCATATTACGATGTTGCCCAAGTTTGGGGCTCGATCCAAAATTAATATGTGTTCCAAATTGGACAATTCAAGTTCAACGGCAGTTCGTTCCTAATTGGAGTGGTTGGTGTATTCCATAGTTCTAGACGATTCTGAATTTCAGAGGTCACTCGTCTGGGTTGCAATGATGGTCCTGCGTTCAAAGATCTAGAACGTTGGAACGAAGACCTCACTTGTTCAAGTAATGGCTTTTTAGACATAAACTACCTGAAACAGAAAATTAGATTAATTAGAAACACTAAAAAGAATAGGGTAACCTTGGGCACATAACCAGGGAAGAACTTTCGTTCAGTCCCCGGCAACGGCGCCAAAATTTGTTGTTAATATTATGTTAACTCGCAATTGTACGGGGCAATTAGTAGTATAGCAAGACAAGTACGAGGTCGTACCCACGAAGACTGAGAAGTTAAAACTAGTTATGTACTTAGATTACCAAATTCAAGAAAGTAGGAGGTTATGTCTAAAACAGAATTTAAAACAAGAGTGGTTGTGATTGTTGAACAAAAGAAGCAAAATGATATTGCAAACAAAAACAAGTAAACAAATGTAACAAAGAGTGGTTTTAAGAGTTGGAAAACAGATTTTGAGACTAGGGCATTCGAATCACCATAACAATTCAATTCTGGGTTATAAAGATTCAAGTAACAAGTCTAATTCAGATTCAAAGATTGATTCTAGCTAAAGTATGATTAGGCCATGGTGTTTGGTCCTAACCTTGTGTTCCTAATTCCCTAATTTGATCATTTGTTGTCTAACCTAAAATTAAGCATTAGGAACCCATTAAGCATAGAAGAACATTTTAAACAACCAAGTATGTATCTAATCCCTGTTGTCGAATGTCCATACATACTCTTCCTATTCATAGTTCAATTCGAATTAAAGCATGGTGTATACTCTTAATTCAAACCAAGATAGTTAACAAACAAGTTCTAATGGTGATCAATCATTCAAACAAGCATGTTAACTTATAAGCATAATGAATAAGAACATGAATCATGAATCAAACTTGAAACTCCAAACTTATAAACCCAGAATATTCATGTTAGGTTACATCGAAGCCCTAGTTATGGATTTAGCTACTCATAATGGAAAAGAGACTTGAACAGAAATGAGAAAACATAATGAATGCAATAAGAGTAGAAGAACCCTTTTTCTGAAGTTCTTGTGGTGTCCAAGGCTTCTCCAAGTGCTTCTCCACTTCTAATGCTTCTCCAAGAGCTTCCCCACTTCTAGAAAGATGTATGAAGGATATGGAGGTGATTTGGGATGAGTTTGAGTGAGTGGTGATGGCTAAGGAAGATGAAATTCGTAGGGAAATGGAAGAGAAGAAAGCTGGAGTTGTTTTGGTGATTGTTGGAGTGTTTGGGATTGTGAGAGTGTTTGAGGATGGTTGGAGTGAATTGTGGGGTTGTGAATCCCAGGATTTGTTGTGTCTTGAATGTGGAATGGATGTGGTATTTATAGGGAGAGGGGAGTGATAAATCTGAATTCAATATGGCTAATGCATACAACACTTGCATTATAAAAGATGAATTGGTTGATGCACTTCACTAATGCATACAACACTTGCATTATAAAATCTGAATTGGTTGATGCACTTCACCAATAAATCCCACCAGCAGCCCTAGCTCATCTTCATGTCACAATGACCAAGCTTCCAACTAGCTACAATAGCTCATGCCTAGCTCACCATGACCAAGCTTCCAACCAGCTCATCCTCATGTCAGCATGACCAGCAACTTCAAGGGCTTACAACTTGGGCTTCTCTTAAGCAAATGATGACTTTAAGATGTCCATTGTGAAGTTCAGAATGTGTATGATCCAACCACACAAGTATTGGCCCAATCCAAGCTCGGAGGAGGAAGTTAAGGCCGAAACAAATTGCTAACTCGTTTTGCTCGCTGACAAAAATCCATCCTGAGCATGGTTCAGTGTTTGCTAGGTTACGGCCTCCAGAGTTATTCAATGGGGCAGAAATTTGGATATGTTATAGTACACACCCATCGGAACACCTTTCATGAAGAATGCGGCCTCATCCGAGCTGTGTAGATTGCTGAAACAGATCTTGCAATGTGACCCACGAAACTGGACTGTAGGAAAAATGAGTTTGTCTTTAAGCTCTTCTTCCATTCATCCAAATTAGGCCTTAACATGCTTGAATTGCATGAATTATGCTCTCTTGCTCTATTGGCCTACAAAACACACAAATAGAGGCAAATAACTCAGAATTATAGGAAACTAAGCAAAAGAAGTAAGTAAATTGGGCATGTATATGTATGAAATTATGAGCTTAACAGATTTCACTCAAAACTCACCAAATGACTCCTCCGACCATATTATGATTTTGCCCAAGTCTGGGGCTCGATCCGAAATCAATAGGTGTGAGAAATTGGACAATTCAAGTTCAATGGCAGTTCGTTCCTAATTGGAGTGGTTGGTGTATTCCATACTTCTAGCGATTGGATTTCACTCAAAACTAACCAAATGACTCCTCCCACCATATTATGATGTTGCCCATGTTTTGGGCTCGATCCGAAATCAATAGGTGTTCCAAATTGGACAATTCAAGTTCAACGGCAGTTCGTTCCTAATTGGAGTGGTTGGTGTATTCCATACTTCTAGCGATTGGATTTCACTCAAATCTCACCAAATGACTCCTCCCACCATATTATGATGTTGCCCATGTTTTGGGCTCGATCCGAAATCAATAGGTGTTCCAAATTGGACAATTCAAGTTCAACGATAGTTCGTTCCAAATGGGAGTGGTTGGTGTATTCCATAGTTCTAGCGATTGGATTTCACTCAAAACCCACCAAATGACTCCTCCCACCATATTATGATGTTGCCCATGTTTTGGGCTCGATCCGAAATCAATAGGTGTTCCAAATTGGACAATTCAAGTTCAACGGCAGTTCGTTCCTAATTGGAGTGGTTGGTGTATTCCATACTTCTAGCGATTGGATTTCACTCAAATCTCACCAAATGACTCCTCCCACCATATTATGATGTTGCCCAAGTTTTGGGCTCGATCCGAAATCAATAGGTGTTCCAAATTGGACAATTCAAGTTCAACGGCAGTTCGTTCCTAATTGGAGTGGTTGGTGTATTCCAAACTTTTAGCGATTGGATTTCACTCAAAACTCACCAAATGACTCCTCCCACCATATTATGATATTGCCCATGTTTTGGGCTCGATCCGAAATCAATAAGTGTTCCAAATTGGACAATTCAAGTTCAACGGCAGTTCATTCCTAATTGGAGTGGTTGGTGTATTCCATACTTCTAGCGATTGGATTTCACTCAAACCTCACCAAATGACTCCTCCCACCATATTATGATGTTGCACAAGTTCGGGGTTCGATCCGAAATCAATATCTGTTAGAAATTGGAAAATTCAAGTTCAACGGCAGTTCGTTCCTAATGGGAGTGGTTGGTGTATTCCATACTTCTAGCGATTGGATTTCACTTAAAACTCACCAAATGACTCCTCCCACCATATTATGATGTTGCCCATGTTTTGGGCTCGATCCGAAACCAATAGGTGTTCCAAATTGGACAATTCAAGTTCAACGGCAGTTCGTTCCTAATTGGAGTGGTTGGTGTATTCCATACTTCTAGCGATTGGAGGTCACTCAAATCTCACCAAATGACTCCTCCCACCATATTATGATGTTGCCCAAATTTTGGGCTCGATCCGAAGTCAACAGGTGTGAGAAATTGGACAATTCAAGTTCAACGGCAGTTCGTTCCTAATTGGAGTGGTTGGTGTATTCCATACTTCTAGCGAATGGATTTCACTCAAAACTCACCAAATGACTCCTCCCACCATATTATGATGTTGCCCAAGTTTGGGGCTCGATCCGAAATCAATAGGTGTGAGAAATTGGACAATTCAAGTTCAACAGGAGTTCGTTCCTAATTCGAGTGGTTGGTGTCTTCAATACTTCTAGCGATTGGATTTCACTCAAAACTCACCAAATGACTCCTCCCACCATATTATGATGTTGCCCAAGTTTGGGGATCGATCCGAAATCAATAGGTGTGAGAAATTGGACAATTCAAGTTCAACGGCAGTTCGTTCCTAATTGTAGTGGTTGGTGTATTCCATACTTCCAGCGAATGGATTTCACTAAAAACTCACCAAATGACTCCTCCCACCATATTATGATGATGCCCAAGTTTTGGGCTCGATCCGAAATCAATAGGTGTGAGAAATTGGACAATTCAAGTTCAACGGCAGTTCGTTCCTAATTGGAGTGGTTGGTGTATTCCATACTTCTAGCGATTGGATTTCACTCAAAACTCACCAAATGACTCCTCCCACCATATTATGATGTTGCCCAAGTTTGGGCTCGATCCGAAATCAATAGGTGTGAGAAATTGGACAATTCAAGTTCAACGGCAGTTCGTTCCTAATTGGAGTGGTTGGTGTATTCCATGCATCTATCGATTGGATTACTCTCAAAACTCACGAAATGACTCCTCCCACCATATTATGAGGTTGCCCAAGTTTTGGGCTCGATTCGAAATCAATAGGTGTGAGAAATTGGACAATTCAAGTTCAACGGCAGTTCGTTCCTAATTAGAGTGGTTGGTGAATTCCATACTCCTAGCTATTGGATTTCACTCAAAACTCACCAAATGACTCCTCCCACCATATTATGATGTTGCCCAAGTTTGGGGATCGATCCGAAATCAATAGGTGTGAGAAATTGGACAATTCAAGTTCAACGGCAGTTCGTTCCTAATTGTAGTGGTTGGTGTATTCCATACCTCTAGCGATTGGAGTTCACTCAAATCTCACCAAATGACTCCTCCCACCATATTATGATGTTGCCCAAGTTTTGGGCTCGATCCGAAGTCAATAGGTGTGAGAAATTGAACAATTTAAGTTCAACGGCAGTTCGTTCCTAATTGGAGTGGTGGTGTATTCCATACTTCTAGCGAATGGATTTCACTCAAAACTCACCAAATGACTCCTCCCACCATATTATGATGTTGCCCAAGTTTGGGGCTCGATCCGAAATCAATAGGTGTGAGAAATGGGACAATTCAAGTTCAACAGGAGTTCGTTCCTAATTCGAGTGGTTGGTGTCTTCAATACTTCTAGCGATTGGATTTCACTCAAAACTCACCAAATGACTCCTCCCACCATATTATGATGTTGCCCAAGTTTTGGGCTTGATCCGAAATCAATAGGTGTTCGAAATTGGACAATTCAAGTTCAACGGCAGTTCGTTCCTAATTGGAGTGGTTGGTGTATTCCATACTTCTAGCGATTGGATTTCACTCAAAACTCACCAAATGACTCCTCCCGCCATATTATGATGTTGCCCAAGTTTGGGGATCGATCCGAAATCAATAGGTGTGAGAAATTGGACAATTCAAGTTCAACGGCAGTTCGTTCCTAATTGTAGTGGTTGGTGTATTCCATACTTCCAGCGAATGGATTTCACTAAAAACTCACCAAATGACTCCTCCCACCATATTATGATGATGCCCAAGTTTTGGGCTCGATCCGAAATCAATAGGTGTGAGAAATTGGACAATTCAAGTTCAACGGCAGTTCGTTCCTAATTGGAGTGGTTGGTGTATTCCATACTTCTAGCGATTGGATTTCACTCAAAACTCACCAAATGACTCCTCCCACCATATTATGATGTTGCCCAAGTTTGGGCTCGATCCGAAATCAATAGGTGTGAGAAATTGGACAATTCAAGTTCAACGGCAGTTCGTTCCTAATTAGAGTGGTTGGTGAATTCCATACTCCTAGCTATTGGATTTCACTCAAAACTCACCAAATGACTCCTCCCACTATATTATGATGTTGCCCAAGTTTTGGGCTCGATCCGAAATCAATAGGTGTTCCAAATTGGACAATTCAAGTTCAACGGCAGTTCGTTCCAAATTGGAGTGGTTGGTGTATTCCATACTTCCAGCGTTTGGATTTAAGTCAAAACTCACCAAATGAATCCTCCCACCATATTATGATATTGCCCATGTTTTGGGCTCGATCCGAAATCAATAAGTGTTCCAAATTGGACAATTCAAGTTCAACGGCAGTTCATTCCTAATTGGAGTGGTTGGTGTATTCCATACTTCTAGCGTTTGGATTTCACTCAAACCTCACCAAATGACTCCTCCCACCATATTATGATGTTGCACAAGTTCGGGGTTCGATCCGAAATCAATATCTGTTAGAAATTGGAAAATTCAAGTTCAACGGCAGTTCGTTCCTAATGGGAGTGGTTGGTGTATTCCATACTTCTAGCGATTGGATTTCACTTAAAACTCACCAAATGACTCCTCCCACCATATTATGATGTTGCCCATGTTTTGGGCTCGATCCGAAATCAATAGGTGTTCCAAATTGGACAATTCAAGTTCAACGGCAGTTCGTTCCAAATTGGAGTGGTTGGTGTATTCCATACTTCTAGCGATTGGATTTCACTCAAATCTCACCAAATGACTCCTCCCACCATATTATGATGTTGCCCATGTTTTGGGCTCGATCCGAAATCAATAGGTGTTCCAAATTGGACAATTCAAGTTCAACGATAGTTCGTTCCAAATGGGAGTCGTTGGTGTATTCCGTAGTTCTAGCGATTGGATTTCACTCAAAACTCACCAAATGACTCCTCCCACCATATTATGATGTTGCCCATGTTTTGGGCTCGATCCGAAATCAATAGGTGTTCCAAATTGGACAATTCAAGTTCAACGGCAGTTCGTTCCTAATTGGAGTGGTTGGTGTATTCCATACTTCTAGTGATTGGATTTCTCTCAAAACTCACCAAATGACTCCTCCCACCATATTATGATGTTGCCCAAGTTTTGGGCTCGATCAGAAATCAATAGGTGTGAGAAATTGGACAATTCAAGTTCAACGGCAGTTCGTTCCTAATTGGAGTGGTTGGTGTATTCCATACTTCTAGCGATTGGATTTCACTCAAAACTCACCAAATGACTCCTCCCACCATATTATGATGTTTCCCAACTTTTGGGCTCGATCCGAAATCAATAGGTCTTCCAAATTTGACAATTAGAATTCAACGGCAGTTCGTTCCTAATTGGAGTGGTTGGTGTATTCCATACTTCTAGCGATTGGATTTCTCTCAAAACTCACCAAATGACTCCTCCCACCATATTATGATGTTGCCCAAGTTTTGGGCTTGATCCGAAATCAATAGTTGTTAGAAATTGGACAATTCAAGTACAACGGCATATCGTTCCTAATTGGAGCGGTTGATGTATTCCATACTTCTAGCGATTGGATTTCACTCAAAACTCACCAAATGACTCTTCCCACCATATAATGATGTTGCCCAAGTTTTGGACTTGATCCGAAATCAATAGGTTTTCTAAATTGGACAATTCAAGTTCAACGACAGTTCGTTCCTAATTGGAGCGGTTGGTGTATTCCATACTTCTAGCTATTGGATTTCACTCAAAACTCACCAAATGACTCCTCCCACCATATTATGATGTTGCCCAAGTTTTGGGCTCGATCCGAAATCAATAGGTGTCAGAAATTGGACAATTCAAGTTCAACGGCAGTTTGTTCCTAATTGGAGTGGTTGGTGTATTCCATACTTCTAGCGATTGGATTTCACTCAAAACTAACCAAATGACTCCTCCCACCATATTATGATGTTGCCCAAGTTTTGGGCTCGATCCGAAATCAATAGGTGTGAGAAACTGGACAATTCAAGTTCAACGGCAGTTCGTTCCTAATTGGAGTGGTTGGTGTATTCCGTACTTCTAGCGATTGGATTTCACTCAAAACTCACCAAATGACTCCTCCCACCATATTATGATGTTGCCCAAGTTTTGGGCTCGATCCGAAATCAATAGGTGTGACAAATTGGACAATTCAAGTTCAACGGAAGTTCGTTCCTAATTGGAGTGGTTGGTGTATTCCATACTTCTAGCGATTGGATTTCACTCAAAACTCTCCAAATGACTCCTCCCACCATATTATGATGTTGCCAAAGTTTTGGGCTCGATCCGAAATCAATAGGTGTTCCAAAGTGGAAAACTCAAGTATAACGGCAGTTCGTTCCTAACTGGAGTGGTTGGTGTATTCCGTACTTCTAGCGATTGTATTTCACTCAAAACTCACCAAATATCTCATCCCACCATATTATGATGTTACCCAAGTTTTGGACTCGATCCGAAATCAATAGGTCTTCCAAATTTGACAATTAGAGTTCAACGGCAGTTCGTTCCTAATTGGAGTGGTTGGTGTATTCCATACTTCTAGCGATTGGATTTCACTCAAAACTCACCAAATGACTCCTCCCACCATATTATGATGTTGCCCAAGTTTTGGGCTCGATCCGAAATCAATAGGTGTTCCAAATTGGACAATTCAAGTTCAGCGGCAGTTCGTTCCTAATTGGAGTGGTTGGTGTATTCCTTACTTCTAGCGATTGGATTTCACTCAAAACTCACCAAATGACTCCTCCCACCATATTATGATGTTGCCCAAGTTTTGGGCTCGATCCGAAATCAATAGGTGTGAGAAATTGGACAATTCAAGTGCAACGGCAGTTCGTTCCTAATTGGTGTGGTTGGTGTATTCCGTACTTCTAGCGATTGGATTTCATTGAAAACTCACCAAATGACTCCTCCCACCATATTATGATGTTGCCCAAGTTTGGGGCTCGATCCGAAATCAATAGGTGTGAGAAATTGGACAATTCAACTTCAACGGCAGTTCGTTCCTAATTGGAGTGGTTGGTGTATTCCATACGTCTAGCGATTGGATTTCACACAAAACTCACCAAATGACTCCTCCCACCATGTTATGATGTTGCCCAAGTTTTGGGCTCGATCCGAAATCAATAGGTGTTCCAAATTGGACAATTCAAGTTCAACGGCAGTTCGTTCCTAATTGGAGTGGTTGGTGTATTCCATACTTCTAGCGATTGGATTTCACTCAAAACTCACCAAATGACTCCTCCCACCATATTATGATGTTGCCCAAGTTTTGGGCTCGATCCGAAATCAATAGGTGTTCCAAATTGGACAATTCAAGTTCAGCGGCAGTTCGTTCCTAATTGGAGTGGTTGGTGTATTCCATACTTCTCGCGATTGGATTTCACTCAAAACTCACCAAATGACTCCTCCCACCATATTATGATGTTGCCCAAGTTTGGGGCTCGATCCGAAATCAATAGGTGTGAGAAATTAGACAATTCAAGTTCAACGAAAGTTCGTTCCTAATTGGTGTGGTTGGTGTATTCCACACTTCTAGCGATTGGATTTCACTCAAAACTCACCAAATGACTCCTCCCACAATATTATGATGTAGCCCAAGTTTGGGGCTCGATCCGAAATCAATAGGTGTCAGAAATTGGACAATTCAAGTTCAACGACAGTTCGTTCCCAATTGGAGTGGTCGGTGTATTCCGTACTTCTAGCGATTGGATTTCACTCAAAACTCACCAAATGACTCCTCCCACCATATGATGATGTTGCCCAAGTTTTGGGCTCGATCCGAAATCAATAGGTGTGAGAAATTGGTCAATTCAATTTCCACGGCATTTCGTTCCAAATTGGAGTGGTTGGTGTATTCCATACTTCTAGCGATTGGATTTCACTCAAAACTCACCAAATGACTCCTCCCACAATATTATGATGTAGCCCAAGTTTGGGCCTCGATCCGAAATCAATAGGTGTGAGAAATTGGACAATTCAAGTTCAACGGCAGTTCGTTCCTAATTGGAGTTGTTGGTGTATTCCATACTTCTAGCGATTGGATTTCACTCAAAACTCACCAAATGACTCCTCCCACCATATTATGAAATTGCCCAAGTTTTGGGCTCGATCCGAAATCAATAGGTGTGAGAAACTGGACAATTCAAGTTCAACGGCAGTTCGTTCCTAATTGGAGTGGTTGGTGTATTCCGTACTTCTAGCGATTGGATTTCACTCAAAACTCACCAAATGACTCCTCCCACCATATTATGATGTTGCCCAAGTTTTGGGCTCGATCCGAAATCAATAGGTGTGACAAATTGGACAATTCAAGTTCAACGGAAGTTCGTTCCTAATTGGAGTGGTTGGTGTATTCCATACTTCTAGCGATTGGATTTCACTCAAAACTCTCCAAATGACTCCTCCCACCATATTATGATGTTGCCAAAGTTTTGGGCTCGATCCGAAATCAATAGGTGTTCCAAAGTGGAAAACTCAAGTATAACGGCAGTTCGTTCCTAACTGGAGTGGTTGGTGTATTCCGTACTTCTAGCGATTGTATTTCACTCAAAACTCACCAAATATCTCATCCCACCATATTATGATGTTACCCAAGTTTTGGACTCGATCCGAAATCAATAGGTCTTCCAAATTTGACAATTAGAGTTCAACGGCAGTTCGTTCCTAATTGGAGTGGTTGGTGTATTCCATACTTCTAGCGATTGGATTTCACTCAAAACCCACCAAATGACTCCTCCCACCATATTATGATGTTGCCCAAGTTTTGGGCTCGATCCGAAATCAATAGGTGTTCCAAATTGGACAATTCAAGTTCAGCGGCAGTTCGTTCCTAATTGGAGTGGTTGGTGTATTCCATACTTCTAGCGATTGGATTTCACTCAAAACTCACCAAATGACTCCTCCCACCATATTATGATGTTGCCCAAGTTTTGGGCTCGATCCGAAATCAATAGGTGTGAGAAATTGGACAATTCAAGTGCAACGGCAGTTCGTTCCTAATTGGTGTGGTTGGTGTATTCCGTACTTCTAGCGATTGGATTTCATTGAAAACTCACCAAATGACTCCTCCCACCATATTATGATGTTGCCCAAGTTTGGGGCTCGATCCGAAATCAATAGGTGTGAGAAATTGGACAATTCAACTTCAACGGCAGTTCGTTCCTAATTGGAGTGGTTGGTGTATTCCATACGTCTAGCGATTGGATTTCACACAAAACTCACCAAATGACTCCTCCCACCATGTTATGATGTTGCCCAAGTTTTGGGCTCGATCCGAAATCAATAGGTGTTCCAAATTGGACAATTCAAGTTCAACGGCAGTTCGTTCCTAATTGGAGTGGTTGGTGTATTCCATACTTCTAGCGATTGGATTTCACTCAAAACTCACCAAATGACTCCTCCCACCATATTATGATGTTGCCCAAGTTTTGGGCTCGATCCGAAATCAATAGGTGTTCCAAATTGGACAATTCAAGTTCAGCGGCAGTTCGTTCCTAATTGGAGTGGTTGGTGTATTCCATACTTCTCGCGATTGGATTTCACTCAAAACTCACCAAATGACTCCTCCCACCATATTATGATGTTGCCCAAGTTTGGGGCTCGATCCGAAATCAATAGGTGTGAGAAATTGGACAATTCAAGTTCAACGGCAGTTCGTTCCTAATTGGAGTGGTTGGTGTATTCCATACTTCTAGCGATTGGATTTCACTCAAAACTCACCAAATGACTCCTCCCACCATATTATGATGTTGCCCAAGTTTTGGGCTCGATCCGAAATCAATAGGTGTTCCAAATTGGAAAACTCAAGTATAACGGCAGTTCGTTCCTAACTGGAGTGGTTGGTGTATTCCATACTTCTAGCGATTGGATTTCACTCAAAACTAACCAAATGACTCCTCCCACCATGTTATGATGTTGCCCAAGTTTTGGGATCGATCCGAAATCAATAGGTGTGAGAAATTGGACAATTCAAGTTCAACGGCAGTTCGTTCTTAATTGGAGTGGTTGGTGTATTCCGTACTTCTAGCGATTGCATTTCACTCAAAACACACCAAATGACTCCTCCCACCATATTATGATGTTGCCCAAGTTTTGGGCTCGATCCGAAATCAATAGGTGTGAGAAACTGGACAATTCAAGTTCAACGGCAGTTCGTTCCTAATTGGAGTGGTTGGTGTATTCCGTACTTCTAGCGATTGGATTTCACTCAAAACTCACCAAATGACTCCTCCCACCATATTATGATGTTGCCCAAGTTTTGGGCTCGATCCGAAATCAATAGGTGTGACAAATTGGACAATTCAAGTTCAACGGAAGTTCGTTCCTAATTGGAGTGGTTGGTGTATTCCATACTTCTAGCGATTGGATTTCACTCAAAACTCTCCAAATGACTCCTCCCACCATATTATGATGTTGCCCAAGTTTTGGGCTCGATCCGAAATCAATAGGTGTGAGAAATTGGACAATTCAAGTTCAACGGCAGTTCGTTCCTAATTGGAGTGGTTGGTGTATTCCACACTTCTAGCGATTGGATTTCACTCAAAACTCACCAAATGACTCCTCCCACCATATTATGTTGTTGCCCAAGTTTTGGGCTCGATCCGAAATCAATAGGTGTGAGAAATTGGACAATTCAAGTTCAACGGCAGTTCGTTCCTAATTGGAGTGGTTGGTGTACTCCATACTTCGAGCGATTGGATTTCACTCAAAACTCACCAAATGACTCCTCCGACCATATTATGATGTTGCCCAAGTTTTGGGCTCGATCCGAAATCAATAGGTGTGAGAAATTGGACAATTGAAGTTCAACGGAAGTTCGTTCCTAATTGGAGTGGTTGGTGTATTCCATAGTTCTAGCGATTGGATTTCACTCAAAACGCACCAAATGACTCCTCCCACCATATTGTGATGTAGCCAGAAGTTTGGGGCTCGATCCGAAATCAAAAGGTGTTCCAAATTGGACAATTCAATTTCAACGGCAGTTCGTTCCTAATTGGAGTGGTTGGTGTTTTCCATACTTCTAGCGATTGGATTTCCCTCAAAACTCACCAAATGACTCCTCCCACCATATTATGATGTTGCCCAAGTTTTGGGCTCGATCCGAAATCAATAGGTGTGACAAATTGGACAATTTAAGTTCAACGGAAGTTCGTTCCTAATTGAAATGGTTGGTGTATTCCATACTTCTAGCGATTGGATTTCACTCAAAACTCACCAAATGACTCCTCCCACCATATTATGATGTTGCCCAAGTTTTGGGCTCGATCCGAAATCAATAGGTGTGAGAAATTGGACAATTCAAGTTCAACGGCAGTTCGTTCCTAATTGGAGTGGTTGGTGTATTCCATACTTCTAGCGATTGGATTTCACTCAAAACTCACCAAATGACTTCTCCCACCATATTATGATGTTGCCCAAGTTTGGGGCTCGATCCGAAATCAATAGGTGCGAGAAATTGGACAATTCAAGTTCAACGGCAGTTCGTTCCTCATTGGAGTGGTTGGTGTATTCCATACTTCTTGCGATTGGATTTCACTCAAAACTCCCAAAATGACTCCTCCCACCATATTATGTTGTTGCCCAAGTTTTGGGCCCGATCCGAAATCAATAGGTGTGAGAAATTGGTCAATTCAATTTCAACGGGATTTCGTTCCTAATTGGAGTGGTTGGTGTATTCCATACTTCTAGCGATTGGATTTCACTCAAAACTCACCAAATGACTCCTCCCACATTATTATGATGTAGCCCAAGTTTGGGGCTCGATCCGAAATCAATAGGTGTCAGAAATTGGACAATTCAAGTTCAACGACAGTTCGTTCCCAATTGGAGTGGTCGGTGTATTCCGTACTTCTAGCGATTGGATTTCACTCAAAACTCACCAAATGACTCCTCCCACCATATGATGATGTTGCCCAAGTTTTGGGCTCGATCCGAAATCAATAGGTGTGAGAAATTGGTCAATTCAATTTCGACGGCATTTCGTTCCAAATTGGAGTGGTTGGTGTATTCCATACTTCTAGCGATTGGATTTCACTCAAAACTCACCAAATGACTCCTCCCACAATATTATGATGTAGCCCAAGTTTGGGCCTCGATCCGAAATCAATAGGTGTGAGAAATTGGACAATTCAAGTTCAACGGCAGTTCGTTCCTAATTGGAGTTGTTGGTGTATTCCATACTTCTAGCGATTGGATTTCACTCAAAACTCACCAAATGACTCCTCCCACCATATTATGATATTGCCCAAGTTTTGGGCACGATCCGAAATCAATAGGTGTGAGAAATTGGACAATTCAGGTTCAACGGCAGTTCGTTCCTAATTGGAGTGGTTGCTGTATTCCATACTTCTCGCGATTGGATTTCACTGAAAACTCACCAAATAACTCCTCCCACCATATTATGATGTTGCCCAAGTTTTGGGCTCGATCCGAATTCAATAGGTGTGAGAAATTGGACAATTCAATTTCAACGGCAGTTCGTTCCTAATTGGAGTGGTTGGTGTTTTCCATACTTCTAGCGATTGGATTTCCCTCAAAACTCACCAAATGACAACTCCCACCATATTATGATGTTGCCCAAGTTTTGGGCTCGATCCGAAATTAATAGGTGTGACAAATTGGACAATTTAAGTTCAACGGAAGTTCGTTCCTAATTGAAATGGTTGGTGTATTCCATACTTCTAGCGATTGGATTTCACTCAAAACTCACCAAATGACTCCTCCCACCATATTATGATGTTGCCCAAGTTTTGGGCTCGATCCGAATTCAATAGGTGTGAGAAATTGGACAATTGAAGTTCAACGGAAGTTCGTTCCTAATTGGAGTGGATGGTGTATTCCATAGTTCTAGCGATTGGATTTCACTCAAAACTCACCAAATGACTCCTCCCACCATATTGTGATTTAGCCAAAAGTTTGGGGCTCGATCCGAAATCAATAGGTGTGAGAAATTGGACAATTCAAGTTCAACGGCAGTTCGTTCCTAATTGGAGTGGTTGGTGTATTCCTTACTTCTAGCGGTTGGATTTCAGTCAAAACTCACCAAATGACTCCTCCCACCATATTATGATGTTGCCTAAGTTTTGGGCTCGATCCGAAATCAATAGGTGTTCCAAATTGGACAATTCAAGTTCAACGGCAGTTCGTTCCTAATTGGAGTGGTTGGTGTATTCCATACTTCTAGCGATTGGATTTCACTCAAAACTCACCAAATCACTCCTCCTACCATATTATGATGTAGCCCATGTTTCGGGCTCGATCCGAAGTCAATAGGTGTGAGAAATTGGACAATTCAAGTTCAACGACAGTTCGTTCCTAATTGGAGTGGTTGGTGTACTCCATACTTCGAGCGATTGGATTTCACTCAAAACTCACCAAATGACTCCTCCGACCATATTATGATGTTGCCCAAGTTTTGGGCTCGATCCGAAATCAATAGGTGTGAGAAATTGGACAATTGAAGTTCAACGGAAGTTCGTTCCTAATTGGAGTGGTTGGTGTATTCCATAGTTCTAGCGATTGGATTTCACTCAAAACTCACCAAATGACTCCTCCCACCATATTGTGATGTAGCCAGAAGTTTGGGGCTCGATCCGAAATCAAAAGGTGTTCCAAATTGGACAATTCAATTTCAACGGCAGTTCGTTCCTAATTGGAGTGGTTGGTGTTTTCCATACTTCTAGCGATTGGATTTCCCTCAAAACTCACCAAATGACTCCTCCCACCATATTATGATGTTGCCCATGTTTTGGGCTCGATCCGAAATCAATAGGTGTGACAAATTGGACAATTTAAGTTCAACGGAAGTTCGTTCCTAATTGAAATGGTTGGTGTATTCCATACTTCTAGCGATTGGATTTCACTCAAAACTCACCAAATGACTTCTCCCACCATATTATGATGTTGCCCAAGTTTGGGGCTCGATCCGAAATCAATAGGTGCGAGAAATTGGACAATTCAAGTTCAACGGCAGTTCGTTCCTCATTGGAGTGGTTGGTGTATTCCATACTTCTTGCGATTGGATTTCACTCAAAACTCCCCAAATGACTCCTCCCACCATATTATGTTGTTGCCCAAGTTTTGGGCCCGATCCGAAATCAATAGGTGTGACAAATTGGACAATTTAAGTTCAACGGAAGTTCGTTCCTAATTGAAATGGTTGGTGTCTTCCATACTTCTAGCGATTGGATTTCACTCAAAACTCACCAAATGACTCCTCCCACCATAATATGATGTTGCCCAAGTTTTGGGCTCGATCCAAAATCTATAGGTGTTCCAAATTGGACAATTCAAGTTCAACGGCAGTTCGTTCCGAATTGGTTTGGTTGGTGTATTCCATACTTCTAGCGATTGGATTTCACTCAAAACTCACCAAATGACTCCTCCCGCCATATTATGATGTTGCCCAAGTTTTGGGCTCGATCCGAAATCAATAGGTGTTCCAAATTGGACAATTCAAGTTCAACGGAAGTTCGTTCCAAATTGAGTGGTTGGTGTATTCCATACTTCTAGCGATTGGATTTCACCCAAAACTCACCAAATGACTCCTCCCACCATGTTATGATGTTGTCCAAGTTTTGGGCTCGATCCGAAATCAATAGGTGTGAGAAATTGGACAATTCAAGTTCAACGGCAGTTCGTTCCTAATTGGAGTGGTTGCTGTATTCCATACTTCAAGCGATTGGATTTCCCTCAAAACTCACCAAATGACTCCTCCCACCATATTATGTTGTTGCCCAAGTTTTGGGCTCGATCCGAAATCAATAGGTGTGACAAATTGGACAATTTAAGTTCAACGGAAGTTCGTTCCTAATTGAAATGGTTGGTGTCTTCCATACTTCTAGCGAATGGATTTCACTCAAAACTCACCAAATGACTCCTCCCACCATATTATGATGTTGCCCAAGTTTTGGGCTCGATCCGAAATCAATAGGTGTGAGAAATTGGACAATTCAAGTTCAACGGCAGTTCGTTCCTAATTGGAGTGGTTGGTGTATTCCATACTTCTAGCGATTGGATTTCACTCAAAACTCACCAAATGACTTCTCCCACCATATTATGATGTTGCCCAAGTTTGGGGCTCGATCCGAAATCAATAGGTGCGAGAAATTGGACAATTCAAGTTCAACGGCAGTTCGTTCCTCATTGGAGTGGTTGGTGTATTCCATACTTCTTGCGATTGGATTTCACTCAAAACTCCCCAAATGACTCCTCCCACCATATTATGTTGTTGCCCAAGTTTTGGGCCCGATCCGAAATCAATAGGTGTGAGAAATTGGTCAATTCAATTTCAACGGGATTTCGTTCCTAATTGGAGTGGTTGGTGTATTCCATACTTCTAGCGATTGGATTTCACTAAAAACTCACCAAATGACTCCTCCCACCATAATATGATGTTGCCCAAGTTTTGGGCTCGATCCAAAATCTATAGGTGTTCCAAATTGGACAATTCAAGTTCAACGGCAGTTCGTTCCGAATTGGTTTGGTTGGTGTATTCCATACTTCTAGCGATTGGATTTCACTCAAAACTCACCAAATGACTCCTCCCGCCATATTATGATGTTGCCCAAGTTTTGGGCTCGATCCGAAATCAATAGGTGTTCCAAATTGGACAATTCAAGTTCAACGGAAGTTCGTTCCAAATTGAGTGGTTGGTGTATTCCATACTTCTAGCGATTGGATTTCACCCAAAACTCACCAAATGACTCCTCCCACCATGTTATGATGTTGTCCAAGTTTTGGGCTCGATCCGAAATCAATAGGTGTGAGAAATTGGACAATTCAAGTTCAACGGCAGTTCGTTCCTAATTGGAGTGGTTGCTGTATTCCATACTTCTAGCGATTGGATTTCCCTCAAAACTCACCAAATGACTCCTCCCACCATATTATGTTGTTGCCCAAGTTTTGGGCTCGATCCGAAATCAATAGGTGTGACAAATTGGACAATTTAAGTTCAACGGAAGTTCGTTCCTAATTGAAATGGTTGGTGTCTTCCATACTTCTAGCGAATGGATTTCACTCAAAACTCACCAAATGACTCCTCCCACCATATTATGATGTTGCCCAAGTTTTGGGCTCGATCCGAAATCAATAGGTGTGAGAAATTGGACAATTCAAGTTCAACGGCAGTTCGTTCCTAATTGGAGTGGTTGGTGTATTCCATACTTCTAGCGATTGGATTTCACTCAAAACTCACCAAATGACTTCTCCCACCATATTATGATGTTGCCCAAGTTTGGGGCTCGATCCGAAATCAATAGGTGCGAGAAATTGGACAATTCAAGTTCAACGGCAGTTCGTTCCTCATTGGAGTGGTTGGTGTATTCCATACTTCTTGCGATTGGATTTCACTCAAAACTCCCCAAATGACTCCTCCCACCATATTATGTTGTTGCCCAAGTTTTGGGCCCGATCCGAAATCAATAGGTGTGAGAAATTGGTCAATTCAATTTCAACGGGATTTCGTTCCTAATTGGAGTGGTTGGTGTATTCCATACTTCTAGCGATTGGATTTCACTAAAAACTCACCAAATGACTCCTCCCACCATAATATGATGTTGCCCAAGTTTTGGGCTCGATCCAAAATCTATAGGTGTTCCAAATTGGACAATTCAAGTTCAACGGCAGTTCGTTCCGAATTGGTTTGGTTGGTGTATTCCATACTTCTAGCGATTGGATTTCACTCAAAACTCACCAAATGACTCCTCCCGCCATATTATGATGTTGCCCAAGTTTTGGGCTCGATCCGAAATCAATAGGTGTTCCAAATTGGACAATTCAAGTTCAACGGAAGTTCGTTCCAAATTGAGTGGTTGGTGTATTCCATACTTCTAGCGATTGGATTTCACCCAAAACTCACCAAATGACTCCTCCCACCATGTTATGATGTTGTCCAAGTTTTGGGCTCGATCCGAAATCAATAGGTGTGAGAAATTGGACAATTCAAGTTCAACGGCAGTTCGTTCCTAATTGGAGTGGTTGCTGTATTCCATACTTCTAGCGATTGGATTTCCCTCAAAACTCACCAAATGACTCCTCCCACCATATTATGTTGTTGCCCAAGTTTTGGGCTCGATCTGAAATCAATAGGTGTGACAAATTGGACAATTTAAGTTCAACGGAAGTTCGTTCCTAATTGAAATGGTTGGTGTCTTCCATACTTCTAGCGATTGGATTTCCCTCAAAACTCACCGAATGACTCCTCCCACCGTATTATGATGTTGCCCAAGTTTTGGGCTAGATCCGAAATCAATAGGTGTGAGAAATTGGACAATTCAAGTTCAACGGCAGTTCGTTCATAATTGGAGTGGTTGCTGTATTCTATACTTCTAGCGATTGGATTTCACTCAAAACTCACCAAAGGACTGCTAACAACATATTATCATGTTGCCCCAGTTTTGGGCTCGATCCGAAATCAATAGGTGTTCCAAATTGGACAATTCAAGTTCAACGGCAGTTCGTTCCTAATTGGAGTGGTTGGTGTATTCCATACTTCTAGCGATTGGGTTTCACTCGAAACACACCAAATGACTCCTCCCACCACATTATCATGTTGCCCAAGTTTTGGGCTCGATCCGAAATCAATAGGTGTGAGAAATTGGACAATTCAATTTCAACGGCAGCTCGTTCCTAATTGGAGTGGTTGGTGTATTCCACACTTCTAACGATTGGATTTCACTCAAAACTCACCAAATGACTCCTCCCACCATATTATGATGTTGCCCAAGTTTTGGGCTCGATCCGAAATCAGTAGGTGTGAGAAATTGGACAATTCAATTTCAATGGCAGCTCGTTCCTAATTGGAGTGGTTGGTGTATTCCACACTTCTAACGATTGGATTTCACTCAAAACTCACCAAATGACTCCACCCACCATATTATGATGTTGCCCAAGTTTTGGGCTCGATCCGAAATCAATAGGTGTGAGAAATTTGACAATTCAATTTCAACGGCAGTTCGTTCCTAATTGGAGTGGTTGGTGTATTCCATACTTATAGCAATTGGATTTCACTCAAAACTCACCAAATGACTACTCCCACAATATTATGATGTTGCCCAAGTTTTGGGCTCGATCCGAAATCAATAGGTGTGAGAAATTGGACAATTCAATTTCAACGGCAGCTCGTTCCTAATTGGAGTGGTTGGTGTATTCCACACTTCTAGCGATTGGATTTCACTCAAAACTCACCAAATGACTCCTCCCACCATATTATGATGTTGCCCAAGTTTTGGGCTCGATCCGAAATCAATAGGTGTTCCAAATTGGACAATTCAAGTTCAACGGCAGTTCGTTCCAAATTGGAGTGGTTGGTGTATTCCATACTTCTAGCGATTGGATTTCACTCAAAACTCACAAAATGGCTCCTCCCACCATATTATGATGTTGCCCAAGTTTTGGGCTCGATCGGAAATCAATGGGTGTTCCAAATTGGAAAATAAAAGTTCAACGGGAGTTCGTTCCTAATTGGAGTGGTTGGTGTATTCCATACTTCTAGCGATTGGATTTCTCTCAAAACTCACCAAATGACTCCTCCCACCATATTATGATGTTGCCCAAGTTTTGGGCTCGATCAGAAATCAATACGTGTGAGAAATTGGACATTTCAATTTCAACGGCAATTCGTTCCTAATTGGAGTGGTTGGTGTATTCCATACTTCTAGCGATTGGATTTCACTCAAAACACACCAAATGACTCCTCCCACCATATTATGATGTTGCCCAAGTTTGGGGCCCGATCCGAAATCATTAGGTGTGAGAAATTGGACAATTCAAGTTCAACGGCAGTTCGTTCCTAATTGGAGTGGTTGGTGTATTCCATACTTATAGCAATTGGATTTCACTCAAAACTCACCAAATGACTACTCCCACAATATTATGATGTTGCCCAAGTTTTGGGCTCGATCCGAAATCAATAGGTGTGAGAAATTGGACAATTCAATTTCAACGGCAGCTCGTTCCTCATTGGAGTGGTTGGTGTATTCCTGTTGTTAATTATTATGTTAACTCGCAATTGTACGGGGCAATTAGTAGTATAGCAAGACAAGTACGAGGTCGTACCCACGAAGACTGAGAAGTTCAAATTAGTTATGTACGTAGATTACCGAATTCAAGAAGTTAGGAAGTTAAGTCTAAAACAGAAATTAAAGTGAGAGTGATTGTGATTGTGAAAGGAAGTGAGCAAACTGAAATTGCAAATGAAAGCAAATAAACAAGTGTAACAAAGAGTGGTTTTAAGAGTTGGAAAACAGATTTGGAGACTAGGGCATTCGAATCACCATAACAATTCAATTCTGGGTTATATGGAGTCAAGTAACAAGTCTAATTCAGATTCAAAGATTGATTCTAGCTAAAGTATGATTAGGCCATGGTGTTTGGTCCTAACCTTGTGTTCCTAATTCCCTAATTTGATCATTTGTTGTCTAACCTAAAATTAAGCATTAGGAACCCATTAAGCATAGAAGAACAATTTAAACAACCAAGCATGTATCTAATCCCTGTTGTCGAATGTCCATACATACTCTTCCTATTCATAGTTCAATTCGAATTAAAGCATGTTGTCTACTCTTAATTCAAACCAAGATAGTTAACAAACAAGTTCTAATGGTGATCAATCATTCAAACAAGCATGTTAACTTATAAGCATAATGAATAAGAACATGAATCATGAATCAAACTTGAAACTCCAAACTTATAAACCCAGAATATTCATGTTAGGTTACATCGAAGCCCTAGTTATGGATTTAGCTACTCATAATGGAAAAGAAACTAAAATAGAAATGGGAAAACATAATGAATGCCATAAGAGTAGAAAAACCCTTTTCTGAAGTTCTTGTAGTGTCCAATGCTTCTCCAAGAGCTTCTCCACGTCTAGAAGGATGTATGTAGGATATGGAGGTGATTTGAGATGAGTTTGAGTGAGTGGTGATGGCTGAGAAAGAGGAAATTCGTAGGGAAATGGAAGGGAGGTTTTCTGGAGCTGTTTTGGTGATTTTGGGGCAGTTTAGAGTATTGGGTTGATTGCTTGAGTGTTTGGGGTTGTGGGAATGTATGAGGATGATTTATGGATGATGGAAGTGTGGAGGATGGCTGAAGTGCATTTTGTAGCTTGAAGACTCCTCTATTTATAGGGCTAAGAGGGAGGAACATCATGATGAAATCCAACACCACCATTCCTCATTTAATACAACCCATAACTCCCACTTCATCTTGTCTATGTTAGTGTGGTTGGAATCAATCCCATCCCATACTTCTTTTGCTGCACCTCAAGCTTTCTTCACATGGGATCAAAGGTGATCAATTGTGGCTGCCTTTTGCTGCCAACCCATGTGGTCTTCTTTTGGTTGTTGAACAAAAACGAGTCTTCTGAACCAGACTTGGTGTAGGAAGGCCAGAGGTTTCAAAACTTATCCAATGGGGCTCCAATTTGGATATGTTATAGTAGACACCCATTGGAACAACTTCTATGAAGAAAGTATTCCCATCGGAGTAGTAGAAGTATGCGTTTTGGGCCTTGAAATTTGGCTGCCGAACAGAGACTGGAATTGACTTCATTTCATTTATGCTTTACATGCATGCACATGCTTTCTCTATAATAACTCCAGCATGTACCAACTTGATCCTTTAGACTTTCATAGCTGGAATGTCTCCCCACTTCACTCATTATGTTGGATCCAAAGTCAGTTGCAGCATGGGTGAGGCACATGGCTCAAAGGAGGAGACAAGGCTCAAAGCTGGCAGCTGCAAATCCTCCTGAGCATGGTTCAGTGTTGGACGGGCTAAGGACTCCAAATATGTTCAATTGGGCTGAATTTTGGATATGTTATACTAGACACCCAATTGAACAACTTCTATGAAGAATGTCTCCTCATCCGAATTGTGCAGATTGCTGAACTGAGACCTGCAAGGTGACTTACGAAACTGGACTGACAAGAAGTGTGGCCCAACTTTGGTTTTGTCTTTAAGCTCTTGCTCTTATCCCAATCAGCCCTTAACATGCATGGATTGCATCAAATGTGATCTCTTGCTAGCTTAACCTACAAAACACACAAACAGAGGTAAGTGACTCAAAATAAAGAGAAACTAAGCAAAATCACTAAGTAAAGAAGGCAAGCAAGTGTACGAAATTATGGACTTATCAAAACAGAAAATGGATTAAAAGCGCAAGTTTAACTCAATAACATAACCAAATCATAAGCTAGAAGGGTACAAAATGATATACAATTATGAACCGATCAAATACCCCCAAACCTAGATTTTGCTAGTCCTCGAGCAAAACAACACAAAACAAAGTTAAAAACAAAAAGTTAACTAAACCACTTTCGTAGGTAACTCGATTGCATTGAGCGTATGCAACAAGCCTTTAAACCTCTAGGCATCCCTAGTAGGAGGAGTTGTGTCTCCTGAGAGTTTAACAGAAACGATACCCACAAACGCATTACTAACTCTACCAAACAAAGTGGTTAGTAAAACTTGAAATCAACTAATGAGAATGAAAGAAAACTTTAGTCATACCTCCAACACCGTAGAGTTGCCAAGATAGGTGATCAATCAGTGTGTAATGTGGAAGCTATAACTCAAAGGCACACGGTTTCAAAGCAAGCACACTCAAACCTTGAATAAAGAACATGCTTCGACTCTAATTCTCACAGATAACACTCAATCACTCAGAACCAATGGTTTTATTCTCTCAAACAAGCTTAAGTGAGTATATGAAATAGAAGCACAATATTTGGTTAGATCTCATGAAGGGAATCAAATACTAAGAATAGAGATACACACATACTTACCAGCACCCATGAATACATCCTCAAAGATCAGCTAGGTCTTTCACAAGGTTTGTAATGAAAGGTAAGGTTAGGGGAAATGGAAGAATTGGAAGGAAAAACAGGTAACTTAAGAACATACCAAGGTTGCATTCTTCATTGATCTGCAAGGTAGCATTGACTTATAATGGCATGGCTGCAAACTTCATGGTACCACCTGGCATAGACTTTATTTATTTATTTATTTTTATTTTTTTTACACTTAGATCAAATCGAAACACTTTCATCTTCGTTGATTTGATCTGCATCTTCATTAACTTCATTGCACAGAATCACACCATCTTTCATTTAGGCACATGGCAGCAACTTCCTTGCTTCAAACTTTATCTTGGCACACATTGGTATATTTCTAAGCTATAGGGTATGGCTACAATAGGTGAAGTATCTCAGATTGAGATACAAAGGTAGGGAAATGATGAGGGTGATAGAAGAAAAGGCTTTAAGTGTTTGGCTTCAAGAGGGTTGATGGAACACACATATAGGTAGGGTGAAAAGAAAGCACATCGAATGGTTATGCACACATAGCCTAGCATCACTTCAATGAGTTCATTCATGAATGAGAGCAAGCACATGATATCTGCAAAAGAGAATCATCCTTAGTATTCAATCAAAATGGAATAATGAGATCATTTAGAGTGAAATGAAGAAAATAAATTGGGATGAGAAATAGAAACACTTTAAACCCTCTCAAGAAAGCAATTGGGCTCAATGTAGCTCACTAGGGTAGTCTCCACTATTCTCCTTCGAGAATTTGAGCATGGTACTTTAGCCACCAGAATTCTAGGAGCCAAAGCTTTGTGAAGTGCAAAATTCTGATATGAAAACCTCAATGGCAGCTCCATAGCATCGATTGTATGACATTAAAAAAAAAAAAATTAGTGACAAATGAACCAAAATTGAAAACACAAATGAATGAAATTTGAAAACCTTCCCCCCAGACCTAAATTGAACATTGTCCTCAATGTTAAAGCGAAGTAAAGATGATTGAGAACAAGTAAATGATAAAGGGAAAAGTTAAGAAAAAGTTTAGAAGAAAAAAAAAAAACACAAATATACAAGCAACTCACGGATGACCAGTTAAGGGCCTCAGAAAACACAGCCAGGGGATCCGGGAAGGTTGGAGGGCTCACAATGGTCCCGCTTAAAACCCAAACTTCTTAGACACCGAAGGTGTCGCCTAAAGAACTCCTAGACACTGTATTGACGGAGGTGCTCACTGGGGTTACCAAAAGTTAGCTCATATGAAAAAAAATTATTTAAAGAAACAGAAACTTAAAATGACTAAAATAAAAACAAAACAAGTAAAGAGAAAGGATAGAAATGCTCCCCCTTGATGCGATTAGGTCGATTGCTACCAAGCACCTCCTTCTTGAACACATGGGTTGCCTCCCAAGAAGCGCCTTAGTTACTGTCTTGGCAAGACATTATGTGATCAGCTAAGTTGATGGTACAAAGGGAAGTTGATCCACCACATGGCCTGTTTGAATGCCAGCTGAGATTCCCTCATAGAATGGCTTTAAACGTTGTCCATTTACTTTGAAAGTTGAGCCGTCTTTAGGGTTTTGAATCTCCACAGCTCCATAGGGAGAAACATTGACCACGGTGAATGGGCCTTGCCATCTAGACTTCAATTTTCCTGGAAAGAGACGCAATCGTGAGTTAAACAAAAGAACTGACATACCTTTGGAGAACTCTTTCCGTTGAATGTTTCTGTCATGGTAACTCTTGGTTCGTTCTTTGTAAAGCTTTGCATTCTCATAAGACTCATGTCTAATTTCTTCCAATTCATTGAGCTGAAACTTTCTTGCATGGCCTGCCTTGTCTAGATCAAAATTTAACTTCTTGATGGCCCAAAAAGCATTGTGTTCAAGCTCCATTGGCAGGTGACAAGCTTTCCCAAACACAAGACGATAAGGGCTCATCCCAATGGGAGTCTTATATGCAGTCCTATAAGCCCATAATGAATCATTGAGCTTGGCTGCCCAATCTTTCCTTGTATTGTTCACCACCTTCTCCAGGATGTGCTTAATTTCTCTATTGCTTATTTCCACTTGACCAGAAGTTTGCGGATGATATGGTGTAGAGACTCGATGGGTGATGTTGTACTTCTTCATGAGTGCTTCGAATGGCTTGTTACAGAAGTGGCTGCCTCCATCACTAATGACAACCCTTGGAGTACCAAACCTTGTGAAAATATTATCCTTCAAGAACTTGAGCACCACCTTATGATCATTGGTTTTGGTGGCTATGGCTTCCACCCATTTAGACACATAATCAACAGCAACAAGTATGTAAGTACAACCAAAGGAAGATGGGAATGGTCCCATGAAATCAATACCCCACACATCGAAGAGCTCCACAACAAGTATGCTATTCAATGGCATTTCATTCCTGCGACTTATGTTCCCCATCCTTTGACACCTATCACACTTAACACAAAAATTAAACGCATCTTTGAATAGAGTGGGCCAAAAGAAACCAGATTGGAGAATTTTAAGTGCTGTTTTCTTAGCTCCAAAGTGACCTCCACAAGCCAATTCGTGGCTATGCCTAAGTATGCTTTCTTGCTCTTCTTCTGGAACACATCTTCTGATGAGTTGATCCGGGCAATGCTTGAATAAGAAAGGTTCATCCCAGACATAATGTTTCACAATGGAAAAGAACTTCTTCTTGTCCTGAGAAGTTAGATCATTTCTAAGAACACCACAAGCAAGATAATTAACAAAATCAGCATACCATGGTTCTTTGACTTGGGCAGCATATAGTTGTTCATCAGGGAAAGTCTCATTCAAGGGTAGCACAGCTTCTCCTTTTTCTTCAACCACAATTCTGCTCAAATGATCAGCTACCACATTCTCACATCCCTTCTTGTCTCGAATTTCCAAATCGAACTCTTGCAGCAAGAGAATCCATCTAATCAAGCGTGGTTTGGAGTCCTTCTTAGTGAGCAAGTATCTAAGAGCTGCATGGTCAGAATAAACAATTACTTTAGAACCAACAAGATAAGAACGAAATTTTTCTAAAGCAAAAACCACAGCAAGGAACTCCTTCTCTGTTGTGGAGTAGTTGATTTGAGCATCATTCAAGGTCCGGCTAGCATAATGAATCACATGGGGGAGCTTGTTCTTCTTTTGACCTAAAACTGCACCAATAGCAAAGTCAGAGGCATCACACATTATTTCAAATGGTAAAGACCAATCTGGAGCTATGATAATAGGGGTTGAAGTTAGCTCCCTCTTCAAGGTAGTAAAGGCTTCCATGCAAGCTTCATTAAACTCAAAAACAGCATCCTTAGCAAGGAGATTACACAATGGCCTTGTAATGCTTGAGAAATTTTTGATGAACCTTCTATAGAATCCAGCATGACCTAGAAAGCTTCTAATTCCTTTCACAGAGGTAGGGGGTGGCAGATTTGAGATGAGATCGATCTTGGCTTTATCCACTTCAATTCCCTTGCTTGAAATCACATGGCCTAGCACAATGCCTTGTCTCACCATGAAGTGACACTTCTCCCAATTCAAAATCAGATTTGTTTCCTGGCATCTTTTAAGCACTAGAGACAAGTGGTGAAGACAATTATCAAAAGAGGAACCAAAAACTGAAAAATCATCCATAAATACCTCAATGAATCGTTCCACCATATCTGAAAAGATTGACATCATGCATCTTTGGAAAGTTGCTGGGGCATTGCACAAACCGAATGGCATCCTTCTATAAGCAAACGTACCAAATGGGCATGTGAATGTGGTTTTCTCTTGGTCTTCCGGAGCAATGGGAATTTGATTATAACCTGAAAAACCATCAAGAAAACAATAGTAAGCATGGCCAGATAAACGTTCAAGCATTTGATCAATAAAAGGCAAGGGGAAATGATCTTTTCTAGTGGATGTGTTCAACTTCCTGTAATCAATGCAAACTCTCCAACCAGTGATAGTTCGTGTAGGAACTATCTCATTCTTCTCATTCTTCACAACGGTGATTCCGGACTTCTTCGGAACAACTTGTACAGGGCTCACCCACTTAGAATATGAAATTGGGTAGATGATTCCTACATCGAGTAGCTTTAAAACTTCAGCTCTAACCACCTCTTTCATGTTGGGATTTAGCCTCCTTTGGGCATCACGGGATGGTTTGCTGTCTTCTTCCATTAGAATCCGGTGCATGCACATGCTTGGACTAATTCCTTTGATGTCTGCTATGGTCCACCCAATGGCTGTTTTATGCTCTTTTAGAACCTTAATTAAGCTCTCTTCTTCATGTGAGGTGAGACCTGCAGCAATTATAACAGGGAGAGTTTCGTTAGCACCCAAATAAGTATATTTAAGATGATTGGGCAGTGGTTTAAGTTCTAGCTTTGGTGGGGTGATAATGGATGGCTCCAATTTCGTGGATGATGGTCCAAGAGGCTCGAGTGGTGGCCTAAAGGATGGTGGGTATGGTTGAAACACTTCTAAGGCAGTCACCACTTCTTGGAACTCCGGTTCACAAAGATCTTCCTCTTCTTGTGTTAAGACAGCTTCTAGAGCATCATTAGACTTTCTCTGCAAAATTTTGGAAGAAACCTCATGATCCACAACATCAATTGAAAAGCAAGAATCAAGAGAGATAGAAGGTTGAGATAGAGCATTAAGCATTTTAAATTCAACAGTTTCACCCAGAACAGTCATGGAAAGGGTGCTATCTTTCACTTTGATAACTGTGTCTGCAGTGGCCATGAATGGCCTGCCTAGGAGAATGCGATCAACATGATCTCCATTTGGATTGTCTTCCATGTCCATCACTACAAAATCAGCAGGGAGAATTAGTGTATTAACTTGAACTAAAATATCTTCTACAATACCTTTTGGATATTTTATAGAATGATCAGCTAGTTCAAGTCGTATTGAAGTCTTCTTCATCCCTTCTAAGCCAAGCTTTTGATACAATGAATATGGCATTAGGTTGACACTTGCTCCCAAGTCCAACATGGCTCTTCCAACCTTATTGCCTCCAATGTTAATGGGAATGTCAAAGCTGCCAGGATCAACTAGTTTTGGTGGAAGCTTCCTTTGCAACACAGCACTTACATTCTGGTCAAGCTTTACATCTTCATTTGGAGCGAAATTGAGCTTGTGAGTTTTCAAGTCCTTGATGAACTTTCCATATGCAGGAATTTGTTCAATAACATCAAGCAAAGGCAAATTGATATTAACTTTACTCAAAATATCATAAATCTCTTTAAAAGCCTTATCTTGCTTTGCTTTCTTAAGACGGCCTGGAAATGGAATCGGTGGAACATATGGAGCGGGTGGCACGTATCTATCTTCTTGAAGATGTGGTGGCACAAATTTGTCATCTCTCTTATGCAATTGGAATTGTTTGGATTCCTGAGAATCTGATTTGGCATTAGGAGCAGATTGAGAAGTTTTGAGATGTTCCCCTTCTGTAGTCGTGGTCTCCTCCTCTTCATCTTCTACAATCACAACATCATTTGAAAGATTAGAATCAACTTTACTATCAATGATCTTACCTGATCTGAGCACATGAATGGCCTTGGCTTCTTGGTTCTTTGGATTGATCTCGGTTTGGCTTGGCCATTTCCCAGGTGCTCTTTGAGTTATTTCAGCAGCTAATTGGCCTATTTGAACTTCCAATTTGGCAATGGCAGCTTGTGTAGTTTGCTGGAAATTGGATTGGTTGACTGCCATCTGCTTAACTATATCCTCCAATGATGATGTTTGTTGTGGCTTTTGGAATGAAGGGGGATTGGCTTGATTCTGAGTATTCCTCCATGAAAAGTTTGGATGATTCCTCCAACCTGGATTATAACTTTGAGAGTATGGATCATTTCTTGGACCTTGGTTGTAGGAATTTACCAACTTAGCTTGCTCTTGCACAAATTCTGGATATCCAGCCCCAAGTGGACAAGCTATGGTAGCATGGTCAGGAGTTTCGCAAATACTACACACTTCCTTCGAAGGGCTTCTTGAGTTTAATGCAAGAAGAGCATCTAGCTTTTGTTCCAATTTTGAAATCTGCACACTAGAAGCATCATTAGAACCACTAATAACACGTTTACCTCTTGTATCCGTATGTTGGGTCTCCATTGCTATCTCCTCAAAGAGTTCGTATGTTTCTTATGGAGTTTTGGTTTTAAAAGAACCACCTGCAAAATTGGTGACTATATTATGACTAGAAGGGGTTAGTCCTTTATAAAACATACGCATTTGAAGCTTCAATGGAATCCCATGATGAGGACATTGGTTGAGCAGCCCATTGAATCTCTCCCATGCTTCACAAAACGATTCATCATCTTGCTGTGCAAATAACAAGATCTTATCCCTAAGCATGTCGGTCTTTTGCGTGGAGAAGTATTTCTCCAAGAACTTCTTTTGAATGGCAGCCCATGTAGTGAGTGAACCAGGCTTCAAAGAATTCAACCAATATTTCGCCTTATCCTTCAAAGTGTATGGAAACACTCTCATTCGAAGTTGATCTTCTGTCACACCTGTCAAGGGAAAAGAACTCACAACATTAAAAATATCCTTTATATGAGTTAATGGATCTTCATTAGGTAAACCATAAAAGGAAGGCAGCATATTAAGATGAGAAGATTTAAGCTCATAATTTCGAGCTACAGTGGGCAGCAAAATGCTTGAAGGAGATGCTGGAATTGTTGGGATATCAAGTTCTCCCATGAACTCATTGGCAGCCATCTCTTCTTCTTCTTCTTGGTCTGAACTTGCTTCCGAATTTGAAGGTGAAGAACCAGGAAGTTCAGTGTGGAGAGCAATACTTGTAAATGTGGCAAGAGCTTGCTCTTTTGCAGTTGACAACTCTCTTTCTAGACGATTATGAACTTCAGAGATCACCCGGTTGGGTTGCAACGATGGTCCTGCGTTCAAAGATTTGGAGCGTTGGAACGAAGACCTCACTTGTTCAAGGAACGGTCTTTTAGACATAAACTACCTGAAACAGAAAATTAGATTAATTAGAAACACTAAAAAGAATAGGGTAACCTTGGGCACATAACCAGGGAAGAACTTTCGTTCAGTCCCCGGCAACGGCGCCAAAATTTGTTGTTAATTATTATGTTAACTCGCAATTGTACGGGGCAATTAGTAGTATAGCAAGACAAGTACGAGGTCGTACCCACAAAGACTGAGAAGTTCAAATTAGTTATGTACGTAGATTACCGAATTCAAGAAGTTAGGAAGTTAAGTCTAAAACAGAAATTAAAGTGAGAGTGATTGTGATTGTGAAAGGAAGTGAGCAAACTGAAATTGCAAATGAAAGCAAATAAACAAGTGTAACAAAGAGTGGTTTTAAGAGTTGGAAAACAGATTTGGAGACTAGGGCATTCGAATCACCATAACAATTCAATTCTGGGTTATATGGAGTCAAGTAACAAGTCTAATTCAGATTCAAAGATTGATTCTAGCTAAAGTATGATTAGGCCATGGTGTTTGGTCCTAACCTTGTGTTCCTAATTCCCTAATTTGATCATTTGTTGTCTAACCTAAAATTAAGCATTAGGAACCCATTAAGCATAGAAGAACAATTTAAACAACCAAGCATGTATCTAATCCCTGTTGTCGAATGTCCATACATACTCTTCCTATTCATAGTTCAATTCGAATTAAAGCATGGTGTCTACTCTTAATTCAAACCAAGATAGTTAACAAACAAGTTCTAATGGTGATCAATCATTCAAACAAGCATGTTAACTTATAAGCATAATGAATAAGAACATGAATCATGAATCAAACTTGAAACTCCAAACTTATAAACCCAGAATATTCATGTTAGGTTACATCGAAGCCCTAGTTATGGATTTAGCTACTCATAATGGAAAAGAAACTAAAATAGAAATGGGAAAACATAATGAATGCCATAAGAGTAGAAAAACCCTTTTCTGAAGTTCTTGTAGTGTCCAATGCTTCTCCAAGAGCTTCTCCACGTCTAGAAGGATGTATGAAGGATATGGAGGTGATTTGAGATGAGTTTGAGTGAGTGGTGATGGCTGAGAAAGAGGAAATTCGTAGGGAAATGGAAGGGAGGTTTTCTGGAGCTGTTTTGGTGATTTTGGGGCAGTTTAGAGTATTGGGTTGATTGCTTGAGTGTTTGGGGTTGTGGGAATGTATGAGGATGATTTATGGATGATGGAAGTGTGGAGGATGGCTGAAGTGCATTTTGTAGCTTGAAGACTCCTCTATTTATAGGGCTAAGAGGGAGGAACATCATGATGAAATCCAACACCACCATTCCTCATTTAATACAACCCATAACTCCCACTTCATCTTGTCTATGTTAGTGTGGTTGGAATCAATCCCATCCCATACTTCTTTTGCTGCACCTCAAGCTTTCTTCACATGGGATCAAAGGTGATCAATTGTGGCTGCCTTTTGCTGCCAACCCATGTGGTCTTCTTTTGGTTGTTGAACAAAAACGAGTCTTCTGAACCAGACTTGGTGTAGGAAGGCCAGAGGTTTCAAAACTTATCCAATGGGGCTCCAATTTGGATATGTTATAGTAGACACCCATTGGAACAACTTCTATGAAGAAAGTATTCCCATCGGAGTAGTAGAAGTATGCGTTTTGGGCCTTGCAATTTGGCTGCCGAACAGAGACTGGAATTGACTTCATTTCATTTATGCTTTACATGCATGCACATGCTTTCTCTATAATAACTCCAGCATGTACCAACTTGATCCTTTAGAATTTTATAGCTGGAATGTCTCCCCACTTCACTCATTATGTTGGATCCAAAGTCAGTTGCAGCATGGGTGAGGCACATGGCTCAAAGGAGGAGACAAGGCTCAAAGCTGGCAGCTGCAAATCCTCCTGAGCATGGTTCAGTGTTGGACGGGCTAAGGACTCCACATATGTTCAATTGGGCTGAATTTTGGATATGTTATACTAGACACCCAATTGAACAACTTCTATGAAGAATGTCTCCTCATCCGAATTGTGCAGATTGCTGAACTGAGACCTGCAAGGTGACTTACGAAACTGGACTGACAAGAAGTGTGGCCCAACTTTGGTTTTGTCTTTAAGCTCTTGCTCTTATCCCAATCAGCCCTTAACATGCATGGATTGCATCAAATGTGATCTCTTGCTAGCTTAACCTACAAAACACACAAACAGAGGTAAGTGACTCAAAATAAAGAGAAACTAAGCAAAATCACTAAGTAAAGAAGGCAAGCAAGTGTACGAAATTATGGACTTATCAAAACAGAAAATGGATTAAAAGCACAAGTTTAACTCAATAACATAACCAAATCATAAGCTAGAAGGGTACAAAATGATATACAATTATGAACCGATCAATTCCACACTTCTAGCGATTGGATTTCACTCAAAACTCACCAAATGACTCCTCCCACCATATTATGATGTTGCCCAAGTTTTGGGCTCGATCCGAAATCAATAGGTGTTCCAAATTGGACAATTCAAGTTCAACGGCAGTTCGTTCCAAATTGGAGTGGTTGGTGTATTCCATACTTCTAGCGATTGGATTTCACTCAGAACTCACAAAATGACTCCTCCCACCATATTATGGTGTTGCCCAAGTTTTGGGCTCGATCCGAAATCAATGGGTGTTCCAAATTGGACAATAAAAGTTCAACGACAGTTCGTTCCTAATTGGAGTGGTTGGTGTATTCCATACTTCTAGCGATTGGATTTCACTCAAAACTCACCAAATGACTCCTCCCACCATATTATGATGTTGCCCAAGTTTTGGGCTAGATCAGAAATCAATACGTGTGAGAAATTGGACATTTCAATTTCAACGGCAATTCGTTCCTAATTGGAGTGGTTGGTGTATTCCATACTTCTAGCGATTGGATTTCACTCAAAACCCACCAAATGACTCCTCCCACCATATTATGATGTTGCCCATGTTTTGGGCTCGATCCGAAATCAATAGGTGTGAGAAATTGGACAATTCAAGTTCAACGGCAGTTCGTTCCTAATTGGAGTGGTTGGTGTATTCCATACTTATAGCAATTGGATTTCACTCAAAACTCACCAAATTACTACTCCCACAATATTATGATGTTGCCCAAGTTTTGGGCTCGATCCGAAATCAATAGGTGTGAGAAATTGGACAATTCAATTTCAACGGCAGCTCGTTCCTAATTGGAGTGGTTGGTGTATTCCACACTTCTAGCGATTGGATTTCACTCAAAACTCACCAAATGACTCCTCCCACCATATTATGATGTTGCCCAAGTTTTGGGCTCGATCAGAAATCAATACGTGTGAGAAATTGGACATTTCAATTTCAACGGCAATTCGTTCCTAATTGGAGTGGTTGGTGTATTCCATACTTCTAGCGATTGGATTTCACTCAGAACTCACAAAATGACTCCTCCCACCATATTATGATGTTGCCCAAGTTTTGGGCTCGATCCGAAATCAATGGGTGTTCCAAATTGGACAATAAAAGTTCAACGACAGTTCGTTCCTAATTGGAGTGGTTGGTGTATTCCATACTTCTAGCGATTGGATTTCACTCAAAACTCACCAAATGACTCCTCCCACCATATTATGATGTTGCCCAAGTTTTGGGCTCGATCAGAAATCAATACGTGTGAGAAATTGGACATTTCAATTTCAACGGCAATTCGTTCCTAATTGGAGTGGTTGGTGTATTCCATACTTCTAGCGATTGGATTTCACTCAAAACTCACCAAATGACTCCTCCCACCATATTATGATGTTGCCCATGTTTTGGGCTCGATCCGAAATCAATAGGTGTGAGAAATTGGACAATTCAAGTTCAACGGCAGTTCGTTCCTAATTGGAGTGGTTGGTGTATTCCATACGTCTAGCGATTGGATTTCACTTAAAACACACCAAATGACTCCTCCCACCATATTATGATGTTGCCCAAGTTTTGGGCTCGATCCGAAATCAACATGTGTGAGAAATTGGACAATTCAAGTTCAACGGCAGTTCGTTCCTAATTGGAGTGGTTGGTGTATTCCATACTTCTAGCGATTGGATGTCACTCAAAACTCACCAAATGACTCCTCCCACCATATTATGATGTTGCCCAAGTTTGGGGCTCGATCCGAAATCAATGGGTGTTCCAAATTGGACAATAAAAGTTCAACGGCAGTTCGTTCCTAATTGGAGTGGTTGGTGTATTCCATACATCTAGCGATTGGATTTCTCTCAAAACTCACCAAATGACTCCTCCCACCATATTGTGATGTTGCCCAAGTTTTGGGCTCGATCAGAAATCAATACGTGTGAGAAATTGGACATTTCAATTTCAACGGCAATTCGTTCCCAATTGGAATGGTTGGAGTATTCCATACTTCTAGCGATTGGATTTCACTCAAAACTCACCAAATGACTCCTCCCACCATATTATGATGTTGCCCAAGTTTGGGGCCCGATCCGAAATCAATAGGGGTGAGAAATTGGACAATTCAAGTTCAACGGCAGTTCGTTCCTAATTGGAGTGGTTGGTGTATTCCATACTTCTAGCGATTGGATTTCACTCAAAACTCACCAAATGACTCTTCCCACCATATTATGATGTTGCCCAAGTTTTGGGCTCGATCCGAAATCAATAGGTGTGAGAAATTGGACAATTCAATTTCAACGACAGTTCGTTCCTAATTGGAGGGGTTGGTGTATTCCATACGTCTAGCGATTGGATTTCACTCAAAACTCACCAAATTACTCCTCCCACGATATTATGATGTTGCCCAAGTTTTGGGCTCGATCCGAAATCAATCGGTGTTCCAAATTGGACAATTCAAGTTCAACGGCAGTTCGTTCCTAATTGGAGTGGTTGGTGTATTCCATACGTCTAGCGATTGGATTTCACTCAAAACTCACCAAATGACTCCTCCCACCATATTATGATGTTGCCCAAGTTTTGGGCTCGATCCAAAATCAATACGTGTTCGAAATTGGAAAATTCAAGTTCAACGGCAGTTCGTTCCTAACTATAGTGGTTGGTGTATTCCATACTTCTATCGATTGGATTTCACTCAAAACTCACCAAATGACTCCTCCCACCATATTATGTTGTTGCCCAAGTTTTGGGCTCGATCCGAAATCAATAGGTGTGAGAAATTGGTCAATTCAATTTCAACGACAGTTCGTTCCTAATTGGAGGGGTTGGTGTATTCCATACGTCTAGCGATTGGATTTCACTCAAAACTTACCAAATGACTCCTCCCACCATATTATGATGTTGCCCAAGTTTTGGGCTCGATCCGAAATCAATAGGTATTCGAAATTGGACAATTCAAGTTCAACGGCAGTTCGTTCCTAATTGGAGTGGTTGGTGTATTCCATACTTCTAGCGATTGGATTTCACTCAAAACTCACCAAATGACTACTCCCACCATATAATGATGTTGCCCAGGTTTTGGGCTCGATACGAAATCAATAGGTGTTCCAAATTGGACAATTCAAGTTCAACGGCAGTTCGTTCCTAATTGGATTGGTTGGTGTATTCCATACTTCTAGCGATTGGATTTCACTCAAAACTCACCAAATGACTCCTCCCACCATATCATGATGTTGCCCAAGTTTGGGGCTCGAGCCGAAATCAATAGGTGTGAGAAATTGGACAATTCAAGTTCAACGGTAGTTCATTCCTAATTGGAGTGGTTGGTGTATTCCATACTTCTAGCGATTGGATTTCACTCAAAACTCACCAAATGACTCCTCCCACCATATTATCATGTTGCCCAAGTTTTAGGCTCGATCCGAAATCAATAGCTGTGAGAAATTGGACAATTCAAGTTCAACGGCAGTTCGTTCCTCATTGGAGTGGTTGGTGTATTCCATACTTCTAGCGATTGGATTTCTCTCAAAACTCACCAAATGACTCCTGCCACCATATTATGATGTTGCCCAAGTTTTGGGCTCGATCAGAAATCAATACGTGTGAGAAATTGGACATTTCAACTTCGACGGCAATTCGTTCCTAATTGGAGTGGTTGGTGTATTCCATACTTCTAGCGATTGGATTTCACTCAAAACTCACCAAATGACTCCTCCCACCATATTATGATGTTGCCCAAGTTTTGGGCTCTATCCGACATCAATAGGTGTTCCAAATTGGACAATTCAAGTTCAACGGCAGTTCGTTCCCAATTGGAGTGGTTTGTGGATTCCATACTTCTAGCAATTGGATTTCACTCAAAACTCACCAAATGACTCCTCCCACCATATTATGATGTTGCCCAATTTTGGGGCTCGATCCGAAATCAATAGGTGTGACAAATTGGACAATTCAAGTTCAGCGGCAGTTCGTTCCTAATTGGAGAGGTTGGTGTATTCCATACTTCTATCGATTGGATTTCACTCAAAACTCCCCAAATGCCTACTCCCACCATATAATGTTGTTGCCCAAGTTTTGGCCTCGATCCGAAATCAAAAGGTGTTCCAAATTGGACAATTCAAGTTCAACGGCAGTTCGTTCCTAATTGGAGTGGTTGGTGTATTTCATACTTCTAGCGATTGGATTGCACTCAAAACTCACCAAATGACTCCTCCCACCATATAATGATGTTGCCCAAGTTTTGGGCTCGATCCGAAATCAATAGGTGTTCCAAATTGGACAATTCAAGTTCAACTGCAGTTCGTTCCTAACTGGAGTGGTTGGTGTATTCCATACTTCTAGCGATTGGATTTCACTCAAAACCCACCAAATGACTCCTCCCACCATATTATGATGTTGCCCAAGTTTTGGGCTCGATCCAAATTCAATAGGTGTGAGAAATTGGTCAATTCAATTTCAACGACAGTTTTTTCCTAATTGGAGGGGTTGGTGTATTCCATACTTCTAGCGATTCGATTTCACTCAAAACTCACCAAATGACTCCTCCCAAGATATTATGATGTTGCCCAAGTTTTGGGATCGATCCGAAATCAATAGGGGTTCCAAATTGGACAATTCAAGTTCAACGGCAGTTCGTTCCTAACTGGAGTGGTTGGTGTATTCCATACTTCTAGCGATTGGATTTTTCTCAAAACTAACCAAATGACTCCCCACACCATATTATGATGTTGCCCAAGTTTTGGGCTCGATCCGAAATCAATAGGTGCGAGAAATTGGTCAATTCAAGTTCAACGGCAGTTCGTTCCTAATTGGAGTGGTTGGTGTATTCCACACTTCTAGCGATTGGATTGCACTCAAAACTCACCAAATGACTCCTCCCACCATATAATGATGTTGCCCAAGTTTTGGGCTCGATCCGAAATCAATAGGTGTTCCAAATTGGACAATTCATGTTCAACTGCAGTTCTTTCCAAATTGGAGTGGTTGGTGTATTCCATACGTCTAGCGATTGGATTTCACTCAAAACTCACCAAATGACTCCTCCCACCATATTATGATGTCGCCCAAGTTTTGGGCTCGATCCGAAATCAATAGGTGTTCCAAATTGGACAATTCAAGTTCAACGGCAGTTCGTTCCTAATTGGAGTGGTTGGTGTATTTCATACTTCTAGCGATTGGATTGCACTCAAAACTCACCAAATGACTCCTCCCACCATATAATGATGTTGCCCAAGTTTTGGGCTCGATCCGAAATCAATAGGTGTTCCAAATTGGACAATTCAAGTTCACCGGCAGTTCGTTCCCAATTGGGGTGGTTGGTGTATTCCATACTTCTAGCGATTGGATTTCCCTCAAAACTCACCAAATGACTTCTCCCACCAAATTATGATGTTGCCCAAGTTTTGGGCTCAATCGGAAATCAATAGGTGTGAGAAATTGGACAATTCAAGTTCAACGGCAGTTCGTAGAAATTGGAGTGGTTGGTGTATTCCATACTTCTGGCGATTGGATTTCACTCAAAACTCCCCAAATGACTCCTCCCACCATGTTATGATGTTGCCCAAGTTTGGGGCTCGATCCGAAATCAATAGGTGTGAGAAATTGGACAATTCAAGTTCAACGGCATTTCGTTCCTAATTGGAGTGGTCGGTGTATTCCGTACTTCTAGCGATTGGATTTCAGTCAAAACTCACCAAATGACTCCTCCGACCATATTATGATGTTGCCCAAGTTTTGGGCTTGATTCGATATCAATAGGTGTGAGAAATTGGACAATTCAAGTTCAACCGCAGTTGGTTCCAAATTGGTGTGGTTGGTGTATTCCATACTTCTAGCGATTGGATTTCTCTCAAAACTCACCAAATGACTTCTCCCACCATATTATCATGTTGCCCAAGTTTTGGGCTCAATCGGAAATCAATTGGTGTGAGAAATTGGACAATTCAAGTTCAACGGCAGTTCGTAGAAATTGGAGTGGTTGGTGTATTCCATACTTCTGGCGATTGGATTTCACTCAAAACTCACCAAATGACTTCTCCCACCATATTATGATGTTGCCCAAGCTTTGGGCTCGATCCAAAATCAATAGGTGTGATATATTGGACAATTCAAGTTCAACGGCAGTTCTTTCCTAATTGGAGTGGTTGATGTATTCCATACTTCTAGCGATTAGATTTCACTCAAAACTCACCAAAGGACTCCTCCCACCATATTATGATGTTGCCCATGTTTTGGGCTCGATCCGATATCAATAGGTGTGAGAAATTGGACAATTCAAGTTCAACGGCAGTTCGTTCCTAATTGGAGTGGTTGGTGTATTCCATACTTCTACCGACTGGATTTCACTCAAACCTCACAGAATGACTCCTCCCACCATGTTATGATGTTATCCAAGTTTGGGGCTCGATCCGAAATCAATAGGTGTGAGAAATTGGACAATACAAGTTCAACGGCAGTTCGTTCCTAATTGGAGGTGTTGGTGTATTCCACACTTCTAGCGATTGGATGTCACTCAAAACTCACCAAACGACTCCTCCCACCAAATTATGATGTTGCCCAAGTTTTGGGCTCGATCCGAAATCAATAGGTGAAAGAAATTGGACAATTCAAGTTCAACGGCAGTTCGTTCCTAATTGGAGTGGTTGGTGTATTCCATACTTCTAGCGATTGGATTTCACTCAAAACTCACCAAATGACTCCTACCATCATATTATGATGTTGCCCAAGTTTGGAGCTCGATCCGAAATCAACAGGTGTGAGAAATTGGACAATTCAAGTTCAACGGCAGTTCGTTCCTAATTGGAGTGGTTGGTGTATTCCATACTTCTAGCGATTGGATTTCACTCAAAACTCACCAAATGACTCCTCCCACCATATTATCATGTTGCACAAGTTTTGGGCTCAATCGGAAACAATAGGTGTGAGAAATTGGACAATTCAAGTTCAAAGGCAGTTCGTTCCTAATTGGAGTGGTTGGTGTATTCCAAACTTCTACCGATTGCATTTCACTCAAAACTCACAAAATGACTCCTCCCACCATATTATGATGTTGCCCAAGTTTTGGGCTCGATCCGAAATCAATAGGTGTGAGAAATTGGACAATTCAAGTTCAATGGCTGTTCGTTCCTAATTGGAGTGGTCGGTGTATTCCACACTTCTAGCAATTGGATTTCACTCAAAACTCACCAAATGACTCCTCCCACCATATTGTGATGTTGCCCAAGTTTGGGGCTCGATCCGAAATCAATAGGTGTGATATATTGGACAATTCAAGTTCAACGGCAGTTCTTTCCTAATTGGAGTGGTTGATGTATTCCATACTTCTAGCGATTGGATTTCACTCAAAACTCACCAAATGACTCCTACCACCACATTACGATGTTGCCCAAGTTTTGGGCTCGATCCGATATCAATTGGTTTGAGAAATTCTACAATTCAAGTTCAACGGCAGTTCGTTCCTAATTGGAGTGGTTGGTGTATTCCATACTTCTAGCAATTGGATTTCACTCAAAACTCACCAAATGACTCCTCCCAACATATTATGATGTTGCCCAAGTTTTGGGCTCGATCCGATATCAATAGGTGTGAGAAATTGGACAATTCAAGTTCAACGGCAGTTCGTTCCTAATTGGAGTGGTTGGTGTATTCCATACTTCTAGAGATTGGATTTCACTCAAAACTCACCAAATGACTCCTCCCACCATATTATGATGTTGCCCAAGTTTGGGGCTCTATCCGAAATCAATTGCTGGGGGAAATTGGACAATTCAAGTTCAACGGCAAGTCGTTCCTAATTGGAGTGGTTGGTGGATTCCATACTTCTAGCGATTGGATTTCACCCAAAACTGACCAAATGACCCCTCCCCCCATATTATCATGTTGCCCCGGTTTTGGGCTCGATCCGAATTCAATAGGTGTGAGAAATTGGACAATTCAAGTTCAGCGGCAGTTCGTTCCTAATTGGAGTAGTTGGTGTATTCCATACTTCTAGCGATTGGATTTCACCCAAAACTCACCAAATGACCCCTCCCACCATATTATCATGTTGCCCAGGTTTTGGGCTCGATCCGAAATCAATAGGTGTTCCAAATTGGACAATTCAAGTTCATTGGCAGTTCGTTCCTAACTGGAGTGGTTGGTGTATTCCATACTTCTAGCGATTGGATTTCACTCAAAACCCACCAAATGACTCCTCCCACCATATTATGATGTTGCCCAAGTTTTGGGCTCGATCCGAAATCAATAGGTGTGAGAAATTGGTAAATTCAATTTCAACCAAATTCGTTCCTAATTGGAGTGGTTGGTGTATTCCATACGTCTAGCGATTGGATTTCACTAAAAACTCACCAAATGACTCCTCCCTCCATATTATGATGTTGGCCAAGTTTTGGGCTCGATCCGAAGTCAATAGGTGTTTGAAATTGGTCAGTTCAATTTCAACGACAGTTCGTTCCTAATTGGAGTGGTTGGTGTATTCCATACGTCTAGCGATTGGATTTCACTCAAAACTCACCAAATGACTCCTCCCACCATATTATGATGTTGCCCAAGTTTTGGGCTCGATCCGAAATCAATAGTTGTTCCAAATTGGACAATTCAAGTTCTACGGCAGTTCGTTCCTAATTGGAGTGGTTGGTGTATTCCATATTTCTAGCGATTTGATTTCACTCAAAACTCACCAAATGAGTCCTCCCACCATGTTACGATGTTGCCCAAGTTTTGGGCTCGATCCGATATCAATAGGTTTGAGAAATTCTACAATTCAAGTTCAACGGCAGTTCGTTCCTAATTGGAGTGGTTGGTGTATTCCATACTTCTAGCAATTGGATTTCACTCAAAACTCACCAAATGACTCCTCCCACCATATTATGATGTTGCCCAAGTTTTGGGCTCGATCCGATATCAATAGGTGTGATATATTGGACAATTCAAGTTCAACGGCAGTTCTTTCCTAATTGGAGTGGTTGATGTATTCCATACTTCTAGCGATTGGATTTCACTCAAAACTCACCAAATGACTCCTCCCACCATATTACGATGTTGCCCAAGTTTTGGGCTCGATCCGATATCAATAGGTTTGATAAATTCTACAATTCAAGTTCAACGGCAGTTCGTTCCTAATTGGAGTGGTTGGTGTATTCCATACTTCTAGCAATTGGATTTCACTCAAAACTCACCAAATGACTCCTCCCACCATATTATGATGTTGCCCAAGTTTTGGGCTCGATCCGATATCAATAGGTGTGAGAAATTGGACAATTCAAGTTCAACGGCAGTTCGTTCCTAATTGGAGTGGTTGGTGTATTCCATACTTCTAGAGATTGGATTTCACTCAAAACTCACCAAATGACTACTCCCACCATATTATGTTGTTGCCCAAGTTTGGGGCTCTATCCGAAATCAATTGCTGGGGGAAATTGGACAATTCAAGTTCAACGGCAAGTCGTTCCTAATTGGAGTGGTTGGTGGATTCCATACTTCTAGCGATTGGATTTCACCCAAAACTCACCAAATGACCCCTCCCCCCATATTATCATGTTGCCCAGGTTTTGGGCTCGATCCGAATTCAATAGGTGTGAGAAATTGGACAATTCAAGTTCAGCGGCAGTTCGTTCCTAATTGGAGTAGTTGGTGTATTCCGTACTTCTAGCGATTGGATTTCACCCAAAACTCACCAAATGACCCCTCCCACCATATTATCATGTTGCCCAGGTTTTGGGCTCGATCCGAAATCAATAGGTGTTCCAAATTGGACAATTCATGTTCAACGGCAGTTCGTTCCTAATTGGAGTGGTTGGTGTATTCCATACTTCGAGCGATTGGATTTCACTCAAAACTCACCAAATGACTCCTCCCACCATATTATGAGGTTGCCCAAGTTTTGGCCCCGATCCGAAATCAATAGGTGTGAGAAATTGGTAAATTCAATTTCAACCAAAGTTCGTTCCTAATTAGAGTGGTTGGTGTATTCCATACGTCTAGCGATTGGATTTCACTCAAAACTCACCAAAGGACTCCTCCCTCCATATTATGATGTTGCCCAAGTTTTGGGCTCGATCCGAAGTCAATAGGAGTTTGAAATTGGTCAATTCAATTTCAACGACAGTTCGTTCCTAATTGGAGGGGTTGGTGTATTCCGTACGTCTAGCGATTGGATTTCACTCAAAACTCACCAAATGACTCCTCCCACCATATTATGATGTTGCCCAAGTTTTGGGCTCGATCCGAAATCAATAGGTATTCAAAATTGGACAATTCAAGTTCAACGGCAGTTCGTTCCTAATTGGAGTGGTTGGTGTATTCCATACTTCTAGCGATTGGATTTCACTCAAAACTAACCAAATGACTCCTCCCACCATATTATGACGTTGCCCAAGTTTTGGGCTTGATCCGAAGTCAATAGGTGTTTCAAATTGGACAATTCAAGTTCAACGGCAGTTCGTTCCTAATTGGAGTGGTTGGTGTATTCCATATTTCTAGCAATTTGATTTCACTCAAAACTCACCAAATGAGTCCTCCCACCATATTACGATGTTGCCCAAGTTTTGGGCTCGATCCGAAATCAATAGGTGTTCCAAATTGGACAATTCATGTTCAACGGCAGTTCGTTCCTAATTGGAGTGGTTGGTGTATTCCATACTTCCAGCGATTGGATTTCACTCAAAACTCACCAAATGACTCCTCCCACCATATTATGAGGTTGCCCAAGTTTTGGCCTCGATCCGAAATCAATAGGTGTGAGAAATTGGTAAATTCAATTTCAACCAAAGTTCGTTCCTAATTAGAGTGGTTGGTGTATTCCATACGTGTAGCGATTGGATTTCACTCAAAACTCACCAAATGACTCCTCCCTCCATATTATGATGTTGCCCAAGTTTTGGGCTCGATCCGAAGTCAATAGGAGTTTGAAATTGGTCAATTCAATTTCAACGACAGTTCGTTCCTAATTGGAGGGGTTGGTGTATTCCATACGTCTAGCGATTGGATTTCACTCAAAACTCACCAAATGACTCCTCCCACCATATTATGATGTTGCCCAAGTTTTGGGCTCGATCCGAAATCAATCGGTGTTCCAAATTGGACAATTCAAGTTCAACGGCAGTTCGTTCCTAATTGGAGTGGTTGGTGTATTCCATACTTCTAGTGATTGGATTTCACTCAAAACACACCAAATGACTCCTCCCACCATATTATGAGGTTGCCCAAGTTCTGGGCTCGATCCGAAATAAATAGGTGTGAGAAATTGGTAAATTCAATTTCAACGACAGCTCGTTCCTAATTGGAGTGGTTGGTGTATTCCATACGTCTAGCGATTGGATTTCACTAAAAACTCACCAAATGACTCCTCCCTCCATATTATGACGTTGCCCAAGTTTTGGGCTCGATCCGAAGTCAATAGGTGTTTCAAATTGGACAATTCAAGTTCAACGGCAGTTCGTTCCTAATTGGAGTGGTTGGTGTATTCCATATTTCTAGCGATTTGATTTCACTCAAAACTCACCAAATGAGTCCTCCCACCATATTACGATGTTGCCCAAGTTTTGGGCTCGATCCGAAATCAATAGGTGTTCCAAATTGGACAATTCATGTTCAACGGCAGTTCGTTCCTAATTGGAGTGGTTGGTGTATTCCATACTTCCAGCGATTGGATTTCACTCAAAACTCACCAAATGACTCCTCCCACCATATTATGAGGTTGCCCAAGTTTTGGCCTCGATCCGAAATCAATAGGTGTGAGAAATTGGTAAATTCAATTTCAACCAAAGTTCGTTCCTAATTAGAGTGGTTGGTGTATTCCATACGTCTAGCGATTGGATTTCACTCAAAACTCACCAAATGACTCCTCCCTCCATATTATGATGTTGCCCAAGTTTTGGGCTCGATCCGAAGTCAATAGGAGTTTGAAATTGGTCAATTCAATTTCAACGACAGTTCGTTTCTAATTGGAGGGGTTGGTGTATTCCATACGTCTAGCGATTGGATTTCACTCAAAACTCACCAAATGACTCCTCCCACCATATTATGATGTTGCCCAAGTTTTGGGCTCGATCCGAAATCAATAGGTATTCCAAATTGGACAATTCAAGTTCAACGGCAGTTCGTTCCTAATTGGAGTGGTTGGTGTATTCCATACTTCTAGCGATTGGATTTCACTCAAAACTAACCAAATGACTCCTCCCACCATATTATGATGTTGCCCAAGTTTTGGGCTCGATCCGAAATCAATAGGTGTTCCAAATTGGACAATTCATATTCAACGGCAGTTCGTTCCTAATTGGAGTGGTTGGTGTATTGCATACTTCTAGCGATTGGATTTCACTCAAAACTCACCAAATGACTCCTCCCACCATATTATGATGTTGCCCATGTTTTGGGATCGATCCGAAATCAATAGGTGTTCGAAATTGGAAAATTCAAGTTCAACGGCAGTTCGTTCCTAACTATAGTGGTTGGTGTATTCCATACTTCTAGCGATTGGATTTCACTCAAAACTCACCAAATGACTCCTCCCACCATATTATGATGTTGCCCAAGTTTTGGGCTCGATTCGAAATGAATAGGTGTTCCAAATTGGACAATTCAAGTTCAACGGCAGTTCGTTCCTAATTGGAGTGGTTGGTGTATTCCATACTTCTAGCGATTGGATTTCACTCAAAACTCACCAAATGACTCTTCCCACCATATTATGATGTTGCCCAAGTTTTGGGCTCGATCCGAAATCAATAGGTGTGAGAAATTGGACAATTCAATTTCAACGACAGTTCGTTCCTAATTGGAGGGGTTGGTGTATTCCATACGTCTAGCGATTGGATTTCACTCAAAACTCACCAAATGACTCCTCCCACGATATTATGATGTTGCCCAAGTTTTGGGCTCGATCCGAAATCAATCGGTGTTCCAAATTGGACAATTCAAGTTCAACGGCAGTTCGTTCCTAATTGGAGTGGTTGGTGTATTCCATACGTCTAGCGATTGGATTTCACTCAAAACTCACCAAATGACTCCTCCCACCATATTATGATGTTGCCCAAGTTTTGGGCTCGATCCAAAATCAATACGTGTTCGAAATTGGAAAATTCAAGTTCAACGGCAGTTCGTTCCTAACTATAGTGGTTGGTGTATTCCATACTTCTATCGATTGGATTTCACTCAAAACTCACCAAATGACTCCTCCCACCATATTATGTTGTTGCCCAAGTTTTGGGCTCGATCCGAAATCAATAGGTGTGAGAAATTGGTCAATTCAATTTCAACGACAGTTCGTTCCTAATTGGAGGGGTTGGTGTATTCCATACTTCTAGTGATTTGATTTCACTCAAAACTCACCAAATGACTCCTCCCACGATATTATGATGTTGCCCAAGTTTTGGGCTCGATCCGAAATCAATCGGTGTTCCAAATTGGACAATTCAAGTTCAACGGCAGTTCGTTCCTAATTGGAGTGGTTGGTGTATTCCATACTTCTAGTGATTGGATTTCACTCAAAACACACCAAATGACTCCTCCCACCATATTATGATGTTGCCCAAGTTTTGGGCTCGATCCGAAATCAATAGGTATTCCGAATTGGACAATTCAAGTTCAACGGCAGTTCGTTCCTAATTGGAGTGGTTGGTGTATTCCATACTTCTAGCGATTGGATTTCACTCAAAACAAACCAAATGACTCCTCCCACCATATTATGATGTTGCCCAAGTTTTGGGCTCGATCCGAAATCAATAGGTGTTCCAAATTGGACAATTCATATTCAACGGCAGTTCGTTCCTAATTGGAGTGGTTGGTGTATTGCATACGTCTAGCGATTGGATTTCACTAAAAACTCACCAAATGACTCCTCCCTCCATATTATGACGTTGCCCAAGTTTTGGGCTCGATCCGAAGTCAATAGGTGTTTCAAATTGGACAATTCAAGTTCAACGGCAGTTCGTTCCTAATTGGAGTGGTTGGTGTATTCCATATTTCTAGCGATTTGATTTCACTCAAAACTCACCAAATGAGTCCTCCCACCATATTACGATGTTGCCCAAGTTTTGGGCTCGATCCGAAATCAATAGGTGTTCCAAATTGGACAATTCATGTTCAACGGCAGTTCGTTCCTAATTGGAGTGGTTGGTGTATTCCATACTTCCAGCGATTGGATTTCACTCAAAACTCACCAAATGACTCCTCCCACCATATTATGAGGTTGCCCAAGTTTTGGCCTCGATCCGAAATCAATAGGTGTGAGAAATTGGTAAATTCAATTTCAACCAAAGTTCGTTCCTAATTAGAGTGGTTGGTGTATTCCATACGTCTAGCGATTGGATTTCACTCAAAACTCACCAAATGACTCCTCCCTCCATATTATGATGTTGCCCAAGTTTTGGGCTCGATCCGAAGTCAATAGGAGTTTGAAATTGGTCAATTCAATTTCAACGACAGTTCGTTTCTAATTGGAGGGGTTGGTGTATTCCATACGTCTAGCGATTGGATTTCACTCAAAACTCACCAAATGACTCCTCCCACCATATTATGATGTTGCCCAAGTTTTGGGCTCGATCCGAAATCAATAGGTATTCCAAATTGGACAATTCAAGTTCAACGGCAGTTCGTTCCTAATTGGAGTGGTTGGTGTATTCCATACTTCTAGCGATTGGATTTCACTCAAAACTAACCAAATGACTCCTCCCACCATATTATGATGTTGCCCAAGTTTTGGGCTCGATCCGAAATCAATAGGTATTCCGAATTGGACAATTCAAGTTCAACGGCAGTTCGTTCCTAATTGGAGTGGTTGGTGTATTCCATACTTCTAGCGATTGGATTTCACTCAAAACAAACCAAATGACTCCTCCCACCATATTATGATGTTGCCCAAGTTTTGGGCTCGATCCGAAATCAATAGGTGTTCCAAATTGGACAATTCATATTCAACGGCAGTTCGTTCCTAATTGGAGTGGTTGGTGTATTGCATACTTCTACCGATTGGATTTCACTCAAAACTCACCAAATGACTCCTCCCACCATATTATGATGTTGCCCATGTTTTGGGATCGATCCGAAATCAATAGGTGTTCGAAATTGGAAAATTCAAGTTCAACGGCAGTTCGTTCCTAACTATAGTGGTTGGTGTATTCCATACTTCTAGCGATTGGATTTCACTCAAAACTCACCAAATGACTCCTCCCACCACATTATGATGTTGCCCAAGTTTTGGGCTCGATTCGAAATGAATAGGTGTTCCAAATTGGACAATTCAAGTTCAACGGCAGTTCGTTCCTAATTGGAGTGGTTGGTGTATTCCATACTTCTAGCGATTGGATTTCACTCAAAACTCACCAAATGACTCTTCCCACCATATTATGATGTTGCCCAAGTTTTGGGCTCGATCCGAAATCAATAGGTGTGAGAAATTGGTAAATTCAATTTCAACGACAGCTCGTTCCTAATTGGAGTGGTTGGTGTATTCCATACGTCTAGCGATTGGATTTCACTAAAAACTCACCAAATGACTCCTCCCTCCATATTATGACGTTGCCCAAGTTTTGGGCTCGATCCGAAGTCAATAGGTGTTTCAAATTGGACAATTCAAGTTCAACGGCAGTTCGTTCCTAATTGGAGTGGTTGGTGTATTCCATATTTCTAGCGATTTGATTTCACTCAAAACTCACCAAATGAGTCCTCCCACCATATTACGATGTTGCCCAAGTTTTGGGCTCGATCCGAAATCAATAGGTGTTCCAAATTGGACAATTCATGTTCAACGGCAGTTCGTTCCTAATTGGAGTGGTTGGTGTATTCCATACTTCCAGCGATTGGATTTCACTCAAAACTCACCAAATGACTCCTCCCACCATATTATGAGGTTGCCCAAGTTTTGGCCTCGATCCGAAATCAATAGGTGTGAGAAATTGGTAAATTCAATTTCAACCAAAGTTCGTTCCTAATTAGAGTGGTTGGTGTATTCCATACGTCTAGCGATTGGATTTCACTCAAAACTCACCAAATGACTCCTCCCTCCATATTATGATGTTGCCCAAGTTTTGGGCTCGATCCGAAGTCAATAGGAGTTTGAAATTGGTCAATTCAATTTCAACGACAGTTCGTTTCTAATTGGAGGGGTTGGTGTATTCCATACGTCTAGCGATTGGATTTCACTCAAAACTCACCAAATGACTCCTCCCACCATATTATGATGTTGCCCAAGTTTTGGGCTCGATCCGAAATCAATAGGTATTCCAAATTGGACAATTCAAGTTCAACGGCAGTTCGTTCCTAATTGGAGTGGTTGGTGTATTCCATACTTCTAGCGATTGGATTTCACTCAAAACTAACCAAATGACTCCTCCCACCATATTATGATGTTGCCCAAGTTTTGGGCTCGATCCGAAATCAATAGGTATTCCGAATTGGACAATTCAAGTTCAACGGCAGTTCGTTCCTAATTGGAGTGGTTGGTGTATTCCATACTTCTAGCGATTGGATTTCACTCAAAACAAACCAAATGACTCCTCCCACCATATTATGATGTTGCCCAAGTTTTGGGCTCGATCCGAAATCAATAGGTGTTCCAAATTGGACAATTCATATTCAACGGCAGTTCGTTCCTAATTGGAGTGGTTGGTGTATTGCATACTTCTACCGATTGGATTTCACTCAAAACTCACCAAATGACTCCTCCCACCATATTATGATGTTGCCCATGTTTTGGGATCGATCCGAAATCAATAGGTGTTCGAAATTGGAAAATTCAAGTTCAACGGCAGTTCGTTCCTAACTATAGTGGTTGGTGTATTCCATACTTCTAGCGATTGGATTTCACTCAAAACTCACCAAATGACTCCTCCCACCACATTATGATGTTGCCCAAGTTTTGGGCTCGATTCGAAATGAATAGGTGTTCCAAATTGGACAATTCAAGTTCAACGGCAGTTCGTTCCTAATTGGAGTGGTTGGTGTATTCCATAGTTCTAGCGATTGGATTTCACTCAAAACTCACCAAATGACTCCTCCCACCATATTATGATGTTGCCCAAGTTTTGGGCTCGATCCGAAATCAATAGGTGTTCGAAATTGGAAAATTCAAGTTCAACGGCAGTTCGTTCCTAACTATAGTGGTTGGTGTATTCCATACTTCTAGCGATTGGATTTCACTCAAAACTCACCAAATGACTCCTCCCACCATATTATGATGTTGCCCAAGTTTTGGGCTCGATTCGAAATGAATAGGTGTTCCAAATTGGACAATTCAAGTTCAACGGCAGTTCGTTCCTAATTGGAGTGGTTGGTGTATTCCATACTTCTAGCGATTGGATTTCACTCATAACTCACCAAATGACTCTTCCCACCATATTATGATGTTGCCCAAGTTTTGGGCTCGATCCGAAATCAATAGGTGTGAGAAATTGGTAAATTCAATTTCAACGACAGTTCGTTCCTAATTGGAGTGGTTGGTGTATTCCATACTTCTAGTGATTTGATTTCACTCAAAACTCACCAAATGACTCCTCCCACGATATTATGATGTTGCCCAAGTTTTGGGCTCGATCCGAAATCAATCGGTGTTCCAAATTGGACAATTCAAGTTCAACGGCAGTTCGTTCCTAATTGGAGTGGTTGGTGTATTCCATACTTCTAGTGATTGGATTTCACTCAAAACACACCAAATGACTCCTCCCACCATATTATGATGTTGCCCAAGTTTTGGGCTCGATCCGAAATCAATAGGTATTCCAAATTGGACAATTCATGTTCAACGGCAGTTCGTTCCTAATTGGAGTGGTTGGTGTATTCCATACTTCCAGCGATTGGATTTCACTCAAAACTCACCAAATGACTCCTCCCACCATATTATGAGGTTGCCCAAGTTTTGGCCTCGATCCGAAATCAATAGGTGTGAGAAATTGGTAAATTCAATTTCAACCAAAGTTCGTTCCTAATTAGAGTGGTTGGTGTATTCCATACGTCTAGCGATTGGATTTCACTCAAAACTCACCAAATGACTCCTCCCTCCATATTATGATGTTGCCCAAGTTTTGGGCTCGATCCGAAGTCAATAGGAGTTTGAAATTGGTCAATTCAATTTCAACGACAGTTCGTTCCTAATTGGAGGGGTTGGTGTATTCCATACGTCTAGCGATTGGATTTCACTCAAAACTCACCAAATGACTCCTCCCACGATATTATGATGTTGCCCAAGTTTTGGGCTCGATCCGAAATCAATCGGTGTTCCAAATTGGACAATTCAAGTTCAACGGCAGTTCGTTCCTAATTGGAGTGGTTGGTGTATTCCATACGCCTAGCGATTGGATTTCACTCAAAACTCACCAAATGACTCCTCCCACCATATTATGATGTTGCCCAAGTTTTGGGCTCGATCCGAAATCAATAGGTATTCCGAATTGGACAATTCAAGTTCAACGGCAGTTCGTTCCTAATTGGAGTGGTTGGTGTATTCCATACTTCTAGCGATTGGATTTCACTCAAAACAAACCAAATGACTCCTCCCACCATATTATGATGTTGCCCAAGTTTTGGGCTCGATCCGAAATCAATAGGTGTTCCAAATTGGACAATTCATATTCAACGGCAGTTCGTTCCTAATTGGAGTGGTTGGTGTATTGCATACTTCTACCGATTGGATTTCACTCAAAACTCACCAAATGACTCCTCCCACCATATTATGATGTTGCCCATGTTTTGGGATCGATCCGAAATCAATAGGTGTTCGAAATTGGAAAATTCAAGTTCAACGGCAGTTCGTTCCTAACTATAGTGGTTGGTGTATTCCATACTTCTAGCGATTGGATTTCACTCAAAACTCACCAAATGACTCCTCCCACCACATTATGATGTTGCCCAAGTTTTGGGCTCGATTCGAAATGAATAGGTGTTCCAAATTGGACAATTCAAGTTCAACGGCAGTTCGTTCCTAATTGGAGTGGTTGGTGTATTCCATAGTTCTAGCGATTGGATTTCACTCAAAACTTACCAAATGACTCTTCCCACCATATTATGATGTTGCCCAAGTTCTGGGCTCGATCCGAAATCAATAGGTGTGAGAAATTGGACAATTCAAGTTCAACGACAGTTCGTTCCTAATTGGAGTGGTTGGTGGATTCCATACTTCTAGCGATTGGATTTCACTCAAAACTCACCAAATGACTCTTCCCACCATATTATGATGTTGCCCATGTTTTGGGCTCGATCCGAAATCCATAGGTGTGAGAAATTGGACGATTGAAGTTCAGCGGCAGTTCGTTCCTAATTGGAGTGGTTGGTGGATTCCATACTTCTAGCGATTGGATTTCACTCAAAACTCACCAAATGACTCTTCCCACCATATTATGATGTTGCCCAAGTTTTGGGCTCGATCCGAAATCCATAGGTGTGAGAAATTGGACAATTGAAGTTCAGCGGCAGTTCGTTCCTAATTGGAGTGGTTGGTGTATTCCATACTTCTAGCGATTGGATTTCACTCAAAACTAACCAAATGACTCCTCCCACCATATTATGATGTTGCCCAAGTTTTGGGCTCAATCCGAAATCAATAGGTGTTCGAAATTGGAAAATTCAAGTTCAACGGCAGTTCGTTCCTAAGTATAGTGGTTGGTGTATCCCATACTTCTAGCGATTGGATTTCACTCAAAACTCACCAAATGACTCCTCCCACCATATTATGTTGTTGCCCAAGTTTGGGCCTCGATCCGAAATCAATAGGTGTGAGAAATTGGACAATTCAAGTTCAACGGCAGTTCGTTCCTAATTGGAGTGGTTGGTGTATTCCATACTTCTAGCGATTGGATTTCACTCAAAACTCACCAAATGACTCTTCCCACCATATTATGATGTTGCCCAAGTTTTGGGCTCGATCCGAAATCAATAGGTGTGAGAAATTGGACAATTCAAGTTCAACGACAGTTCGTTCCTAATTGGAGTGGTTGGTGGATTCCATACTTCTAGCGATTGGATTTCACTCAAAACTCACCAAATGACTCTTCCCACCATATTATGATGTTGCCCAAGTTTGGGGCTCGATCCGAAATCAATAGGTGTGAGAACTTGGACAATTCAAGTTCAACGGTAGTTCGTTCCTAATTGGAGTGGTTGGTGGATTCCATACTTCTAGCGATTGGATTTCACTCAAAACTCACCAAATGACTCTTCCCACCATATTATGACGTTGCCCAAGTTTGGGGCTCGATCCGAAATCAATAGGTGTGAGAAATTGGACAATTCAAGTTCAACGGCAGTTCGTTCCTAACTGGAGTGGTTGGTGTATTCCATACTTCTAGCGATTGGATTTCACTCAAAACTCACCAAATGACTCCTCCCACCATATTATGATGTTGCCCAAGTTTTGGGCTCGATCCGAAATCAATAGGTGTTCCAAATTGGACAATTCAAGTTCAACGGCAGTTCGTTCCTAATTGGAGTTGTTGGTGTATTCCATACTTCTAGAGATTGGATTTCACTCAAAACTCACCAAATGACTCCTCCCACCATATTATGATGTTGCCCAAGTTTTGGGCTCGATTCGAAATGAATAGGTGTTCCAAATTGGACAATTCAAGTTCAACGGCAATTCGTTCCTAATTGGAGTGGTTGGTGTATTCCATACTTCTAGCGATTGGATTTCACTCAAAACTCACCAAATGACTCTTCCCACCATATTATGATGTTGCCCATGTTTTGGGCTCGATCCGAAATCCATAGGTGTGAGAAATTGGACGATTGAAGTTCAGCGGCAGTTCGTTCCTAATTGGAGTGGTTGGTGGATTCCATACTTCTAGCGATTGGATTTCACTCAAAACTCACCAAATGACTCTTCCCACCATATTATGATGTTGCCCAAGTTTTTGGCTCGATCCGAAATCCATAGGTGTGAGAAATTGGACAATTGAAGTTCAGCGGCAGTTCGTTCCTAATTGGAGTGGTTGGTGTATTCCATACTTCTAGCGATTGGATTTCACTCAAAACTAACCAAATGACTCCTCCCACCATATTATGATGTTGCCCAAGTTTTGGGCTCAATCCGAAATCAATAGGTGTTCGAAATTGGAAAATTCAAGTTCAACGGCAGTTCGTTCCTAAGTATAGTGGTTGGTGTATCCCATACTTCTAGCGATTGGTTTCACTCAAAACTCACCAAATGACTCCTCCCACCATATTATGTTGTTGCCCAAGTTTGGGCCTCGATCCGAAATCAATAGGTGTGAGAAATTGGACAATTCAAGTTCAACGGCAGTTCGTTCCTAATTGGAGTGGTTGGTGTATTCCATACTTCTAGCGATTGGATTTCACTCAAAACTCACCAAATGACTCTTCCCACCATATTATGATGTTGCCCAAGTTTTGGGCTCGATCCGAAATCAATAGGTGTGAGAAATTGGACAATTCAAGTTCAACGACAGTTCGTTCCTAATTGGAGTGGTTGGTGGATTCCATACTTCTAGCGATTGGATTTCACTCAAAACTCACCAAAAGACTCTTCCCACCATATTATGATGTTGCCCAAGTTTGGGGCTCGATCCGAAATCAATAGGTGTGAGAACTTGGACAATTCAAGTTCAACGGTAGTTCGTTCCTAATTGGAGTGGTTGGTGGATTCCATACTTCTAGCGATTGGATTTCACTCAAAACTCACCAAATGACTCTTCCCACCATATTATGACGTTGCCCAAGTTTGGGGCTCGATCCGAAATCAATAGGTGTGAGAAATTGGACAATTCAAGTTCAACGGCAGTTCGTTCCTAACTGGAGTGGTTGGTGTATTCCATACTTCTAGCGATTGGATTTCACTCAAAACTCACCAAATGACTCCTCCCACCATATTATGATGTTGCCCAAGTTTTGGGCTCGATCCGAAATCAATAGGTGTTCCAAATTGGACAATTCAAGTTCAACGGCAGTTCGTTCCTAATTGGAGTTGTTGGTGTATTCCATACTTCTAGAGATTGGATTTCACTCAAAACTCACCAAATGACTCCTCCCACCATATTATGATGTTGCCCAAGTTTTGGGCTCGATTCGAAATGAATAGGTGTTCCAAATTGGACAATTCAAGTTCAACGGCAATTCGTTCCTAATTGGAGTGGTTGGTGTATTCCATACTTCTAGTGATTGGATTTCACTCAAAACTCACCAAATGACTCCTCCCACCATATTATGATGTTGCCCATGTTTTGGGCTCGATCCGAAATCAATAGGTCTGAGAAATTGGTCAATTCAATTTCAACGACAGTTCGTTCCTAATTGGAGTGGTTGGTGTCTTCCGTACTTCTAGCGATTGGATTTCACTCAAAACTAACCAAATGACTCCTCCCACCATATTATGATGTTGCCCAAGTTTTGGGCTCAATCCGAAATCAATAGGTGTTCGAAATTGGAAAATTCAAGTTCAACGGCAGTTCGTTCCTAAGTATAGTGGTTGGTGTATCCCATACTTCTAGCGATTGGATTTCACTCAAAACTCACCAAATGACTCCTCCCACCATATTATGTTGTTGCCCAAGTTTTGGGCTCGATCCGAAATCAATAGGTGTGAGTAATTGGTCAATTCAGGTTCAACGGCAGTTCGTTCCTAATTGGAGTGGTTGGTGTATTCCATACTTCTAGCGATTTGATTTCACTCAAAACTCACCAAATGACTCCTCCCACCATATTGTGATGTTGCCCAAGTTTTGGGCTCGATTCGAAATGAATAGGTGTTCCAAATTGGACAATTCAAGTTCAACGGCAGTTCGTTCCTAATTGGAGTGGTTGGTGTATTCCATACTTCTAGCGATTGGATTTCACTCAAAACTCACCAAATGACTCTTCCCACCATATTATGATGTTGCCCAAGTTTTGGGCTCGATCCGAAATCAATAGGTGTGAGAAATTGGACAATTCAAGTTCAACGACAGTTCGTTCCTAATTGGAGTGGTTGGTGGATTCCATACTTCTAGCGATTGGATTTCACTCAAAACTCACCAAATGACTCTTCCCACCATATTATGATGTTGCCCAAGTTTGGGGCTCGATCCGAAATCAATAGGTGTGAGAACTTGGACAATTCAAGTTCAACGGTAGTTCGTTCCTAAGTGGAGTGGTTGGTGGATTCCATACTTCTAGCGATTGGATTTCACTCAAAACTCACCAAATGACTCTTCCCACCATATTATGACGTTGCCCAAGTTTCGGGCTCGATCCGAAATCAATAGGTGTGAGAAATTGGACAATTCAAGTTCAACGGCAGTTCGTTCCTAATTGGAGTGGTTGGTGTATTCCATACCTCTAGCGATCGGATTTCACTCAAAACTAACCAAATGACTCCTCCCACCATATTATGATGTTGCCCAAGTTTTGGGCTCGATCCGAAATCAATAGGTGTTCCAAATTGGACAATTCAAGTTCAACGGCAGTTCGTTCCTAATTGGAGTTGTTGGTGTATTCCATACTTCTAGTGATTGGATTTCACTCAAAACTCACCAAATGACTCCTCCCACCATATTATGAGGTTGCCCATGTTTTGGGCTCGATCCGAAATCAATAGGTCTGAGAAATTGGTCAATTCAATTTCAACGACAGTTCGTTCCTAATTGGAGTGGTTGGTGTCTTCCGTACTTCTAGCGATTGGATTTCACTCAAAACTAACCAAATGACTCCTCCCACCATATTATGATGTTGCCCAAGTTTGGGGCTCGATCCGAAATCAACAGGTGTAAGAAATTGGACAGTTCAAGTTCAACGGCAGTTCGTTTCTAATTGGAGTGGTTGGTGTATTCCATACTTCTAGCGATTGGATTTCACTCAAAACTCACCAAATGACTCTTCCCACCATATTATGATGTTACCCAAGTTTTGAGCTCGATCCGAAATCAATAGGTGTGAGAAATTGGACAATTCAAGTTCAACGGCAGTTCGTTCCTAATTGGAGTGGTTGGTGTATTCCATACCTCTAGCGATTGGATTTCACTCAAAACTCACCAAATGACTCTTCCCACCATATTATGGTGTTGCCCATGTTTTGGGCTCGATCCGAAATCCATAGGTGTGAGAAATTGGACAATTGAAGTTCAGCGGCAGTTCGTTCCTAATTGGAGTGGTTGGTGTATTCCATACTTCTAGCGATTTGATTTCACTCAAAACTCACCAAATGACTCCTCCCACCATATTATGATGTTGCCCAAGTTTTGGGCTCGATTCGAAATCAATAGGTGTTCCAAATTGGACAATTCAAATTCAACGGCAGTTCGTTCCTAATTGGAGTGGTTGGTGTATTCCATACTTCTAGCGATTGGATTTCACTCAAAACTCACCAAATGACTCCTCCCACCATATTATGTTGTTGCCCAAGTTTTGGGCTCGATCCGAAATCAATAGGTGTTCCAAATTGGACAATTCAAGTTCAACGGCAGTTCGTTCCTAACTGGAGTGGTTGGTGTATTCCATACTTCTAGCGATTTGATTTCACTCAAAACTCACCAAATGACTCCTCCCACCATATGATGATGTTGCCCAAGTTTTGGGCTCGATTCGAAATCAATAGGTGTTCCAAATTGGACAATTCAAATTCAACGGCAGTTCGTTCCTAATTGGAGTGGTTGGTGTATTCCACACGTCTAGCGTTTGGATTTCACTCAAAACTCACCAAATGACTACTCCCACCATATTATGATGTTGCCCTAGTTTTGGGCTCGATCCGAAATCAATAGGTGTTCGAAATTGGACAATTCAAGTTCAACGGCAGTTCGTTCCTAATTGGAGTGGTTGGTGTATTCCATACTTCTAGCGATTGGATTTCTCTCAAAATTCACCAAATGACTCCTCCCACCATATTATGATGTTGCCCAAGTTTTGGGCTCGATCTGAAATCAATAGGTGTGAGAAATTGGACAATTCAAGTTCAACGGAAATTCGTTCCTAATTGGAGTGGTTGGTGTATTCCATACTTCTAGCGATTGGATTTCACTCAAAACTCACCAAATGACTCCTCCCAACATATTATGATGTTGCCCAAGTTTGGGGCTCGATCCGAAATCAATAGGTGTTCCAAATTGGACAATTCAAGTTCAACGGCAGTTCGTTCCTAATTTTAGTGGTTGGTGTATTCCATACTTCTAGCGATTGGATTTCACACAAACTCACCAAATGACTCCTCCCACCATATTATGATGTTGCCCAAGTTTTGGGATCGATCCGAAATCAATAGGTGTTCCAAATTGGACAATTCAAGTTCAACGGCAATTCGTTCCTAATTGGAGTCGTTGCTGTATTCCATACTTCTAGCGATTGGATTTCACTCAAAACTCACCAAATGACTCCTCCCACCATATTATGATGTTGCCCAAGTTTTGGGCTCAATCCGAAATCAATAGGTGTTCCAAATTGGACAATTCAAGTTCAACAGCAGTTTGTTCCTAATTGGAGTGGTTGGTGTATTCCATACTTCTAGCGATTGGATTTCACTCAAAATTCACCAAATGACTCCTCCCACCATATTATGATGTTGCCCAAGTTTTGGGCTCGATCCGAAATCAATAGGTGTGAGAAATTAGACAATTCAAGTTCAACGAAAGTTCGTTCCTAATTGGTGTGGTTGGTGTATTCCACACTTCTAGCGATTGGATTTCACTCAAAACTCACCAAATGACTCCTCCCACCATATTATGATGTTGCCCAAGTTTGGGGATCGATCCGAAATCAATAGGTGAGAGAAATTCGACAATTCAAGTTCAACGGCAGTTCGTTCCTAATTGGAGTGGTTGTTGTATTCCATACTTCTAGCGATTGGATTTCACTCAAAACTTACCAAATGACTCCTCCCACCATATTATGATGTTGCCCAAGTTTTGGGCTCGATCCGAAATCAATAGGTGTTCAAATTTGGACAATTCAAGTTCAACGGCAGTTCGTTCCTAATTGGAGTGGTTGGTGTAGTCCATACTTCTAGCGATTGGATTTCACTCAAAACTCACCAAATGAATCCTCCCACCATATTATGATGTTGCCCAAGTTTTGGGCTCGATCCGAAATCAATAGGTGTTCCAAATTGGACAATTCAAGTTCAACGGCAGTTTATTCCTAATTGGAGTGGTTGGTGTATTCCACACTTCTAGCGATTGGATTTCACTCAAAACTCACCAAATGACTCCTCCCACCATATTATGATGTTGCCCAAGTTTTGGGCTCGATCCGAAATCAATAGGTGTGAGAAATTGGACAATTGAAGTTCAACGGCAGTTCGTTCCTAACTGGAGTGGTTGGTGTATTCCATACTTCTAGCGATTGGATTTCATTCAAAACACACCAAATGACTCCTCCCACCATATTATGTTGTTGCCCAAGTTTTGGGCTCGATCCGAAATCAATAGGTGTTCAAAATTGGACAATTCAAATTCAACGGCAGTTCGTTCCTAACTGGAGTGGTTGGTGTATTCCATACTTCTAGCGATTGGATTTCACTCAAAACACACCAAATGACTCCTCCCACCACATTATGATGTTGCCCACGTTTTGGGATCGAACCGAAATCAATAGGTGTTCCAAATTGGACAATTCAAGTTCAACGGCAGTTTGTTCCTAATTGGAGTGGTTGGTGTATTCCATACTTCTAGCGATTGGATTTCACTCAAAACTCACCAAATGACTCCTCCCATCATATTATGATGTTGCCCAAGTTTTGGGCACGATCCGAAATCAATAGGTGTGAGAAATTGGACAATTCAAATTCAACGGCAGTTCGTTCCTAATTGGAGTGGTTGGTGTATTCCACACTTCTAGCGATTGCATTTCACTCAAAACTCACCAAATGACTCCTCCCACCATATTATGTTGTTGCCCAAGTTTTGGGCTCGATCCGAAATCAATAGGTGTTCCAAATTGGACAATTCAAGTTCAACAGCAGTTCGTTCCTAATTGGAGTGGTTGGTGTATTCCATACTTCTAGCGATCTGATTTCACCCAAAATTCACCAAATGACTCCTCCCACCATATTATGATGTTACCCAAGTTTTGGGCTCGATCCGAAATCAATAGGTGAGAGAAATTGGACAATTCAAGTTCAACCGCAGTTCATTCCGAACTGGAGTGGTTGTTGTATTCCCTACTTCTAGCGATTGGATTTCACTCAAAACTCACCAAATGACTCCTCCCACCATATTATGATGTTGCCCAAGTTTTGGGCTCGATCCGAAATTAATAGGTGTTCCAAATTGGACAATTCAAGTTCAACGCCAGTTCGTTCCTAATTCGAGTTGTTGGTGTAGTCCATACTTCTAGCGATTGGATTTCACTCAAAACTCACCAAATGACTCCTCCCACCATATTATGATGTTGCCCAAGTTTTGGGCTCGATCCGAAATCAATAGGTGTTCCAAATTGGACAATTCAAGTTCAACGGCAGTTTGTTCCTAATTGGAGTGGTTGGTGTATTCCATACTTCTAGCGATTGGATTTCACTCAAAACTCACTGAATGACTCCTCCCACCATATTATGATGTTGCCCAAGTTTGGGGCTCGATCCGAAATCAATAGGTGTGAGAAATTGGACAATTCAAGTTCAACGGCAGTTCGTTCCTAATTGGAGTGGTTGGTGTATTCGATACTTCTAGCGATTGGATTTCACTCAAAACTCACCCAATGACTCCACCCATCATATTATGATGTTGCCCAAGTTTTGGGTTCGATCCGAAATCAATCGGTGCGAGAAATTGGTCAATTCAATTTCAACGGCATTTCGTTCCTAATTGGAGTGGTTGGTGTATTCCATACTTCTAGCGATTGGATTTCACTCAAAACTCACCAAATGACTACTCCCACCATATTATGATGTTGCCCAAGTTCTGGGCTCGATCCGAAATCAATTGGTGTGAGAAATTGGACAATTCAAGTTCAACGGCAGTTCGTTCCTAATTGGAGTGGTTACCGTATTCCATACTTCTAGCTATTGGATTTCACTCAAAACTCACCAAATGACTCCTCCCACCATATTATGATGTTGCCCAAGTTTTGGACTCGATCCGAAATCAATAGGAGTTCCAAATTGGACAATTCTAGTTCAACGGCAGTTCGTTCCTAATTGGAGTGTTTGGTGTATTCCATACTTCTAGCGATTGGATTTCACTCAAAACTCACCAAATGACTCCTCCGACCATATTTTGTTGTTGCCCAAGTTTTGGGCCCGATCCGAAATCAATAGGTGTTCCAAATTGGACAATTCAAGTTCAACGGCAGTTCGTTCCTAATTGGAGTGGTTGGTGTATTCCATACTTCTAGCGATTGGATTTCACTCAAAACTCACGAAATGACTCCTCCCACCAAATTATGATGTTGTCCAAGTTTCGGGCTCGTTCCAAAATCAATAGGTGTGAGAAATTGGTCAATTCAATTTGAACGACAATTCGTCCCTAATTGGAGTGGTTGGTGTATTCCGTACTTCTAGCGATTGGATTTCACTCAAAACTCACCAAATGACTCCTCCCACCATATTGTGATGTTGAACCAAGTTTTGGGCTCGATCAGAAATCAATAGGTGTGAGAAATTGGACAATTCAAGTTCAACGGCAGTTCGTTCCTAATTGGAGTGGTTGGTGTATTCCATACTTCTAGCGATTGGATTTCACTCAAAACTCACCAAATGACTCCTCCCACCATTTAATGATGTTGCCCAAGTTTTGGGCTCGATCCGAAATCAATAGGTGTTCCAAGTTGGACAATTCAAGTTCAATGGTAGTTCGTTCCTAATTGGAGTGGTTGGTGTATTCCATACTTCAAGCGATTGGATTTCATTCAAAACTCACCAAATGACTCCTCCCACCATATTATGATGTTGCCCAAGTTTTGGGCTCGATCCGAAATCAATAGGTGTGAGAAATTGGACAATTCAATTTCTACGGCAGTTCATTCCTAATTGGAGTGGTTGGTGTATTCCATACTTCTAGCGATTGGATTTCACTCATAACTCACCAAATGACTCCTCCCACCATATTATGATGTTGCCCAAGTTTTGGGCTCGATCCGAAATGAATAGGTGAGAGAAATTGGACAATTCAAGTTCAACGGCAGTTCGTTCCTAATTGGAGTGGTTGGTGTATTCCATACTTCTAGCGATTGGATTTCACTCAAAACTCACCAAATGACTCCTCCCAGCATATTATGATGTTGCCCAAGTTTGGGGCTCGATCCGAAATCAATAGGTGTTCCAAGTTGGACAATTCAAGTTCAACGGTAGTTCTTTCCTAATTGGAGTGGTTGGTGTATTCCATACTTCTAGCGATTGGATTTCACTCAAAACTCACCAAATGACTCCTCCCACCATATTATGATGTTGCCCAAGTTTTGGGCTCGATCCGAAATGAATAGGTGAGAGAAATTGGACAATTCAAGTTCAACGGCAGTTCGTTCCTAATTGGAGTGGTTGGTGTATTCCATACTTCTAGAGATTGGATTTCACTCAAAACTCACCAAATGACTCCTCCCACCATATTATGATGTTGCCCAAGTTTTGGGCTCGATCCGAAATCAATAGGTGTGAGAAATTATTCAATTTAATTTCAACGACAGTTCGTTCCTAATTGGAGTGGTTGGTGTATTCCATACTTCTAGCGATTGGATTTAACTCAAAACTCACCAAACGACTCCTCCCATCATATTATGGTGTTGCCCAAGTTTGGGGCTCGATCCGAAATCAATAGGTGTGAGAAATTGGACAATTCAAGTTCAACGGCAGTTCGTTCCTAATTGGAGTGGTTGGTGTATTCAATACTTCTAGCGATTGGATTTCACTAAAAACTCACCAAATGACTCCTCCCACCATATTATGATGTTGCCCAAGTTTTGGGCTCGATCAGAAATCAATAGGTATTCCAAATTGGACAATTCAAGTTCTACGGCAGTTCGTTCCGAATTGGAGCGGTTGGTGTATTCCATACTTCCAGCGATTGGATTTCACTCAAAACTCACCAAATGACTCCTCCCACCATATTATGATGTTGCCCAAGTTTTGGGCTCGATCCGAAATCAATAGGTGTGAGAAATTGGACAATTTAAGTTCAACGGCAGTTCGTTCCTAATTGGAGTGGTTGGTGTATTCCATACTTCTAGCAATTGGATTTCACTCGAAACTCACCAAATGACTCCTCCCACCATATTATGATGTTGCCTAAGTTTGGGGCTCGATTCGAAATCAATAGGTGTGAGAAGTTGGACAATTCAAGTTCAACGGCAGTTCGTTCCTAATTGGAGTGCTTGGTGTATTCCATACTTCTAGTGATTGAATTTCACTCAAAACTCACCAAATGACTCCTCCCACCATATAATGTTGTTGCCCAAGTTTGGGGCTCGATCCGAAATCAATAGGTGTTCCAAATTGTAAAATTCAAGTATAACGGCAGTTCGTTCCTAACTGGAGTGGTTGGTGTATTCCATACTTCTAGCGATTGGATTTCACTCAAAACTCACCAAATGACTCCTCCCACCATATTATGATGTTGCCCAAGTTTTGGGCTCGATCCGAAATCAATAGGTGTGAGAAATTGGTCAATTCAATTTCAACGACAGTTCTTTCCTAATTGGTGTGGTTGGTGTATTCCACACTTCTAGCGATTGGATTTCACTCAAAACTCACCAAATGACTCCTCCCACCACATTATGTTGTTGCCCAAGTTTTGGGCTCAATCCGAAATCAATAGGTGTGAGAAATTGGACAATTCAATTTCAACGGCAGTTCGTTCCTATTTGGAGTGGTTGGTGTATTTCATACTTCTAGCGGTTGGATTTCACTCAAAACGCACCAAATGACTCCTCCCACCATATTATGATGTTGCCCAAGTTTTGGGCTCGATCCGAAATCAATAGGTGTTCCAAATTGGACAATTCAAGTTCAACGGCAGTTCGTTCCTAATTGGAGTGGTTGGTGTATTCCATACTTCTCGCGATTGGATTTCACTCAAAACTCACCAAATGACTCCTCCCATCATATTATGATGTTGCCCAAGTTTGGGGCTCGATCCGAAATCAATAGGTGTTAGAAATTGGTCAATTCAATTTCAACTACAGTTCGTTCCTAATCGGAGTAGTTGTTGTATTCCATACTTCTAGCGATTGGATTTCACTCAAAACTCACCAAATGACTCCTCCCACCGTATTATGATGTTGCCCAAGTTTTGGGCTCGATCCGAAATCAATAGGTGTGAGAAATTGGACAATTCAAGTTCAACGGCAGTTCGTTCCTAATTGGACTGGTTGGTGTATTCCATACTTCTAGCGTTTGGATTTCACTCAAAACTCACCAAATGACTCCTCCCACCATATTATGTTGTTGCCCAAGTTTTGGGCTCGATCCGAAATCAATAGGTGTTCCAAATTGGACAATTCAAGTTCAACGGCAGTTCGTTCCTAATTGGAGTGGTTGGTGTATTCCATACTTCTAGCGATTGTATTTCACTCAAAACTCACCAAATGACTCCTCCCACCATATTATGATGTTGCCCAAGTTTGGGACTCGATCCCAAATCAATAGGTGTGAGAATTTGGACAATTCAAGTTCAACGGCAGTTCGTTCCTAATTGGAGTGGTTGGTGTATTCCATACTTCTAGCGATTGGATTTCACTCAAAACTCACCAAATGACTCCTCCCACCATATTATGATGTTGCCCAAGTTTTGGGCTCGATTCGAAATCAATAGGTGTTCCAAATTGGAAAACTCAAGTATAACGGCAGTTCGTTCCTAACTGGAGTGGTTGGTGTATTCCGTACTTCTAGCGATTGTATTTCACTCAAAACTCACCAAATGACTCCTCCCACCATATTACGATGTTACCCAAGTTTTGGACTCGATCCGAAATCAATAGGTCTTCCAAATTTGACAATTAGAGTTCAACGGCAGTTCGTTCCTAATTGGAGTGGTTGGTGTATTCCATACTTCTAGCGATTGGATTTAACTCAAAACTCACCAAATGACACCTCCCACCATATTATGATGTTGCCCAAGTTTTGGGCTCGATCCGAAATCAATGGGTGTGAGAAATTGGACAATTCAAGTGCAACGGCAGTTCATTCCTAATTGGTGTGGTTGGTGTATTCCATACTTCTAGCGATTGGATTTCACTGAAAACCCACCAAATGACTCCTCCCACCATATTATGATGTTGCCCAAGTTTGGGGCTCGATCCGAAATCAATAGGTGTGAGAAATTGGACAATTCAACTTCAACGGCAGTTCGTTCCTAATTGGAGTGGTTGGTGTATTCCATACGTCTAGCGATTGGATTTCACACAAAACTCACCAAATGACTCCTCCCACCATGTTATGATGTTGCCCAAGTTTTGGGCTCGATCCGAAATCAATAGGTGTTCCAAATTGGACAATTCAAGTTCAACGGCAGTTCGTTCCTAATTGGAGTGGTTGGTGTATTCCATACTTCTAGCGATTGTATTTCACTCAAAACTCACCAAATGACTCCTCCCACCATATTATGTTGTTGCCCAAGTTTTGGGTTCGATCCGAAATCAATAGGTGTTCCAAATTGGACAATTCAAGTTCAACGGCAGTTCGTTCCTAATTTGAGTGGTTGGTGTATTCCATACTTCTAGCGATTGTATTTCACTCAAAACTCACCAAATGACTCCTCCCACCATATTATGATGTTGCCCAAGTTTGGGACTCGATCCCAAATCAATAGGTGTGAGAATTTGGACAATTAAAGTTCCACGGCAGTTCGTTCCTAATTGGAGTGGTTGGTGTATTCCATACTTCTAGCGATTGGATTTCACTCAAAACTCACCAAATGACTCCTCCCACCATATTATGATGTTGCCCAAGTTTTGGGCTCGATCCGAAATCAATAGGTGTTCCAAATTGGAAAACTCAAGTATAACGGCAGTTCGTTCCTAACTGGAGTGGTTGGTGTATTCCATACTTCTAGGGATTGGATATCACTCAAAACTCACCAAATGACTCCTCCCACCATATTATGATGTTGCCCAAGTTTTGGGCTCGATCCGTAATCAATAGGTGTTCCAAATTGGAAAACTCAAGTATAACGGCAGTTCGTTCCGAACTGGAGTGGTTGGTGTATTCCATACTTCTAGCGATTGGATTTCACTCAAAACTCACCAAATGACTCCTCCCACCATATTATGATGTTGCCCAAGTTTGGGCCTCGATCCGAAATCAATAGGTGTTCCAAATTGGACAATTCAAGTTCAACGGCAGTTCGTTCCTAATTGGAGTGGTTGGTGTATTCCATACTTCTAGCGATTGGATTTCACTCAAAACTAACCAAATGACTCCTCCCACCATATTATGATGTTGTCCAAGTTTGGGGCTCGATCCGAAATCAATAGGTGTGAGAAAATGGACAATTCAACTTCAACGGCAGTTCGTTCCTAATTGGAGTGGTTGTTGTATTCCATACTTCTAGCGATTGGATTTCACTCAAAACTCAGCAAATGACTCCTCCCACCGTATTATGTTGTTGCCCAAGTTTGGGGCACGATCCGAAATCAATAGGTGTGAGAATTGGACAATTCAAGTTCAACGGCAGTTCGTTCCTAATGGGAGTGGTTGGTGTATTCCATACTTCTAGCGATTGGGTTTCACTCAAAACTAACCAAATGACTCCTCCCACCATATTATGATGTTGCCCAAGTTTTGGGCTCGATCCGAAATCAATAGGTGTGAGAACTTGGACAATTCAAGTTCAACGGCAGTTCGTTCCTAATTGGAGTGGTTGGTGTTTTCCATACTTCTAACGATTGGATTTCCCTCAAAACTCACCAAATCACTCCACCCACCATATTATGATGTTGCCCAAGTTTGGGCCTCGATCCGAAATCAATAGGTGTGAGAAATTGGACAATTCAAGTTCAACGGCAGTTCGTTCCTAATTGGAGTGGTTGGTGTATTCCATACTTCTAGCGATTGGATTTCACTCAACACTAACCAAATGACTCCTCCCACCATATTATGATGTTACCCAAGTTTGGGGCTTGATCCGAAATCAATAGGTGTGAGAAATTGGACAATTCAAGTTCAACGGCAGTTCGTTCCTAATTGGAGTGGTTGGTGTATTCCATACTTCTAGCGATTGGATTTCACTCAAAACTCACCAATTGACTCCTCCCACCATATTATGATGTTGCCCAAGTTTTGGGCTCAATCCGAAATCAATAGGCGTGAGAAATTAGACAATTCAAGTTCAACGGAAGTTCGTTCCTAATTGGAGGGGTTGGTGTATTCCACACTTCTAGCGATTGGATATCACTCAAAACTCTCCAAATGACTCCTCCCACCAAATTATGATGTTGCCCAATTTTTGGGCTCGATCCGAAATCAATAGGTCTTCCAAATTTGACAATTGGAGTTCAACGGCAGTTCGTTCCTAGTTGGACTGGTTGGTGTATTCCATACTTCTAGAGAATGGATTTCATTCAAAACTCACCAAATGACTCCTCCAACCATATTATGATGTTGCCTAAGTTTTGGGCTCGATCCGAAATCAATAGGTGTTCCAAATTGGACAATTCAAGTTCAACGGCAGTTCGTTCCTAGTTGGAGTGGTTGGTGTATTCCATACTTCTAGCGATTGGATTTCACTCAAAACTAACCAAATGACTACTCCCACCATGTTATGATGTTGCCCAAGTTTTGGGCGCCATCCAAAATCAATTGGTGTGAGAAATTGGACAATTCAAGTTCAACGGCAGTTCGTTCCTAATTGGAGGGGTTGGTGTATTCCATATTTCTAGCGATTGGATTTCACTCAAAACTCACCAAATGACTCCTCCCACCATATTATGATGTTGCCCAAGTTTTGGGCTCGATCCGCAATCAATAGGTGTTCCAAATTGGACAATACAAGTTCAACGGCAGTTCGTTCCTAGTTGGAGTGGTTGGTGTATTCCATACTTCTAGCAATTGGATTTCACTCAAAACTAACCAAATGACTACTCCCACCATGTTATGATGTTGCCCAAGTTTTGGGCTCGATCCGAAATCAATAGGTGTGAGAAATTGGTCAATTCAATTTCAACGGCATTTCGTTCCTAATTGGAGTGGTCGGTGTATTCCATACTTCTAGCGATTGGATTTCACTCAAAACTCACCAAATGACTCCTCCCACCATATTATGATGTTGCCCAAGTTTTGGGCTCGATCCGAAATCAACAGGCGTGAGAAATTGAACAATTCAAGTTGAACGGCAGTTCGTTCCTAATTGGAGTGGTTGGTGTATTCCATACTTCTAGCGATTAGATTTCACTCAAAACTCACCAAAGGACTCCTACCACCATATTATGATGTTGCCCAAGTTTTGGGCTCGATTCAAAATCAATAGGTGTGAGAAATTGGACAATTCAAGTTCAACGGCAGTTCGTTCCTAATTAGAGTGGTTGGTGTATTCCATCTTCTATCGATTGGATTTCACTCAAAACTCACCAAATGACTCCTCCCACCATATTATGATGTTGCCCAAGTTTTGGGCTCGATCCGAAATCAATAGGTGTTCCGAATTGGACAATTCAAGTTCAACGGCAGTTCGTTCCTAATTGGAGTGGTTGGTTTATTCCATACTTCTAGCGATTGGATTTCACTCAGAACTCACCAAATGAATCCTCCCACCATATTACGATGTTGCCCATGTTTTGGAGAAATTATAGAATGGTACCTTACCACCACGTCAGCTGGTGATACTCCCACTCAAAATATGCCATGTGTCTTAATTTTTTAACAACTCAAATTTTATTTTACAGCTGGACTTATTTTTATCCACTGAAATAAAATTAGAAAAATAAAAAAAAACTTAAAGGAAAAAAGAAAAGGGAATATCTTAGCAACCCAACCCCAACCCCCACGCCACCCAGATCTTCCTCTTCCTCTGCTTGCGAGTAAGCCAAATCCCCATAGCCCAATAAATTATTGCAATCATGTATCACAAAGAAGATTAGGTATTATATTGAATCTAATAAGCATTTGGATGGTGACATGGTAAAGCATGATTGACGGCCGCTCAAGACTCAAGTCGGGGTGTCGTTCGTGAGACTAAGGGCGTTGTTGGGTTTTGGGGATTGTGTTACGGTTGTTATGATACATCCACCTCCCATCCCAATCTTCTTCGCGAATCACATCTGCTAGGGAAACCTTCATCAACGAGAAACTATGTATGGATCTAGGGGATAGTCACTGAAAGGTTGAGAAAGTTAAAAAAGGGCAACAGAGAGAGAGAGATGGAGGGAGAGAGATAAAAGATAGGGAAGGGACGACGGCCAGAGCAGGCGGCGCGGGGTTGGCGTATTGCGGTGGGCGGTGGCTCTGCTCTTTTTTCTTCTTCTTTCGATTTTCTTATTTTCTTAATTTTATTTTAAAGGGTTAAAATTAGGTTGAACTCCAGGTGTAAAATAAAATTTGAGTTGTTAAAAAATTAAGACACATGGCATATTTTGAGTGGGAGTATCACCAGCTGACGTGGTGATACAGTACCATTCTATAATTTCTCCAAGTTTTGGGCTCGATCCGAAATCAATAGGTGTTCGAAATTGGACAATTCAAGTTCAACGGCAGTTCGTTCCTAATTGGAGTGGTTGGTGTATTCCATCTTCTATCGATTGGATTTCACTCAAAACTCACCAAATGACTCCTCCCACAATATTATGATGTAGCCCAAGTTTGGGGCTCGATCCGAAATCAATAGGTGTCAGAAATTGGACAATTCAAGTTCAACGGCAGTTTGTTCCTAATTGGAGTGGTTGGTGTATTCCATACTTCTAGCGATTGGATTTCACTCAAAACTAACCAAATGACTCCTCCCACCATATTATGATGTTGCCCAAGTTTTGGGCTCGATCCGAAATCAATAGGTGTGAGAAACTGGACAATTCAAGTTCAACGGCAGTTCGTTCCTAATTGGAGTGGTTGGTGTATTCCATACTTCGAGCGATTGGATTTCACTCAAAACTCACCAAATGACTCCTCCCACCATATTATGATGTTGCCCAAGTTTTGGGCTCGATCCGAAATCAATAGGTGTGAGAAATTGGACAATTGAAATTCAACGGAAGTTCGTTCCTAATTGGAGGGGTTGGTGTATTCCATAGTTCTAGCGATTGGATTTCACTCAAAACTCACCAAACGACTCCTCCCACCATATTGTGATGCAGCCAAAAGTTTGGGGCTCGATCCGAAATCAATAGGAGTGACAAATGGGACAATTCAAGTTCAACGGAAGTTCGTTCCTAATTGGAGTGGTTGGTGTATTCCATACTTCTAGCGATTGGATTTCACTCAAAACTCTCCAAATGACTCCTCCCACCATATTATGATGTTGCCCAAGTTTTGGGCTCGATCCGAAATCAATAGGTGTGAGAAATTGGACAATTCAAGTTCAACGGAAGGTCGTTCCTAATTGGAGTGGTTGGTGTATTCCATACTTCTAGCGATTGGATTTCACTCAAAACTCACCAAATGACTCCTCCCACCATATTATGATGTTGCCCAAGTTTTGGGCTCGATCCGAAATCAATAGGTGCGAGAAATTGGACAATTCAAGTTCAACGGCAGTTCGTTCCTAATTGGAGTGGTTGGTGTATTCCATAGTTCTAGCGATTGAATTTCACTCAAAACTCACCAAATGACTCCTCCCACCATATTATGATGTTGCCCAAGTTTTGGGCTCGATCCGAAATCAATAGGTGTTCCAAATTGGACAATTCAATTTCAACGGCAGTTCGTTCCTAATTGGAGTGGTTGGAGTTTTCCATACTTCTAGCGATTGGATTTCACTCAAAACTCACCAAATGACTCCTCCCACCATATTATGATGTTGCCCAAGTTTTGGGCTCGATCCGAAATCAATAGGTGTGACAAATTGGACAATTCAAGTTCAACGGAAGTTCGTTCCTAATTGGAGTGGTTGGTGTATTCCATACTTCTAGCGATTGGATTTCACTCAAAACTCACCAAATGACTCCTCCCACCATATTATGATGTTGCCCAAGTTTTGGGCTCGATCCGAAATCAATAGGTGTGAGAAATTGGACAATTCAAGTTCAACGGCAGTTCGTTCCTAATTGGAGTGGTTGGTGTATTCCATACTTCTAGCGATTGGATTTCACTCAAAACTCACCAAATGACTTCTCCCACCATATTATGCTGTTGCCCAAGTTTGGGGCTCGATCCGAAATCAATAGGTGCTCTATTGGACAATTCAAGTTCAACGGCAGTACGTTCCTCATTGGAATGGTTGGTGTATTCCATACTTCTAGCGATTGGATTTCACTCAAAACTCACCAAATGACTCCTCCCACCATATTATGTTGTTGCCCAAGTTTTGGGCCCGATCCGAAATCAATAGGTGTGAGAAATTGGTCAATTCAATTTCAACGGCATTTCGTTCCTAATTGGAATGGTTGGTGTATTCCATACTTCTAGCGATTGGATTTCAGTCAAAACTCACCACATGACTCCTCCCACAATATTATGATGTAGCCCAAGTTTGGGGCTCGATCCGAAATCAATAGGTGTCAGAAATTGGACAATTCAAGTTCAACGACAGTTCGTTCCTAATCGGAGTGGTTGGTGTATTCCGTACTTCTAGCGATTGGATTTCACTCAAAACTCAACAAATGACTCCTCCCACCATATTATGATATTGCCCAAGTTTTGGGCACGATCCGAAATCAATAGGTGTGAGAAATTGGACAATTCAGGTTCAACGGCAGTTCGTTCCTAATTGGAGTGGTTGCTGTATTCCATACTTCTCGCGATTGGATTTCACTGAAAACTCACCAAATGACTCCTCCCACCATATTATGATGTTGCCCAAGTTTTGGGCTCGATCCGAATTCAATAGGTGTGAGAAATTGGACAATTGAAGTTCAGCGGAAGTTCGTTCCTAATTGGAGTGGTTGGTGTATTCCACAGTTCTAGCGATTGGATTTCACTTAAAACTCACCAAATGACTCCTCCCACCATATTGTGATTTAGCCAAAAGTTTGGGGCTCGATCCGAAATCAATAGGTGTGAGAAATTGGACAATTCAAGTTCAACGGAAGTTCGTTCCTAATTGGAGTGGTTGGTGTATTCCATACTTCTAGCGATTGGATTTCACTCAAAACTCTCCAAATGACTCCTCCCACCATATTAAGATATTGCCCAAGTTTTGGGCACGATCCGAATTCAATAGGTGTGAGAAATTGGACAATTCAGGTTCAACGGCAGTTCGTTCCTAATTGGAGTGGTTGCTGTATTCCATACTTCTAGCGATTGGATTTCCCTCAAAACTCACCAAATGACTCCTCCCACCGTATTATGATGTTGCCCAAGTTTTGGGCTCGATCCGAAATCAGTAGGTGTGAGAAATTGGACAATTCAAGTTCAACGGCAGTTCGTTCCTAATTGGAGTGGTTGGTGTATTCCATACTTCTAGAGATTGGATTTCATTCAAAACTCACCAAATGACTCCTCCCACCGTATTATGATGTTGCCCAAGTTTTGGGCTCGATCCGAAATCAGTAGGTGTGAGAAATTGGACAATTCAAGTTCAACGGCAGTTCGTTCCTAATTGGAGTGGTTGGTGTATTCCATACTTCTACCGATTGGATTTCACTCAAAACTCACCAAATGACTCCTCCCACCGTATTATGATGTTGCCCAAGTTTTGGGCTCGATCCGAAATCAGTAGGTGTGAGAAATTGGACAATTCAAGTTCAACGGCAGTTCGTTCCTAATTGGAGTGGTTGGTGTATTCCATACTTCTAGCGATTGGATTTCACTCAAAACTCACCAAATGACTCGTCCCACCATATTATGATGTTGCCAAAGTTTTGGGCTCGATCCGAAATCAATGGGTGTGAGAAATTGGACAATTCAAGTTCAACGGCAGTTCGTTCCTAATTGGAGTGGTTGCTGTATTCCATACTTCTAGCGATTGGATTTCACTCAAAACTCACCAAATGACTTCTCCCACCATATTATTCTGTTGCCCAAGTTTGGGGCTCGATCCGAAATCAATAGGTGCTCTATTGGACAATTCAAGTTCAACGGCAGTTCGTTCCTCATTGGAATGGTTGGTGTATTCCATACTTCTAGCGATTGGATTTCACTCAAAACTCACCAAATGACTCCTCCCACCATATTATGTTGTTGCCCAAGTTTTGGGCCCGATCCGAAATCAATAGGTGTGAGAAATTGGTCAATTCAATTTCAACGGCATTTCGTTCCTAATTGGAATGGTTGGTGTATTCCATACTTCTAGCGATTGGATTTCAGTCAAAACTCACCACATGACTCCTCCCACAATATTATGATGTAGCCCAAGTTTGGGGCTCGATCCGAAATCAATAGGTGTCAGAAATTGGACAATTCAAGTTCAACGACAGTTCGTTCCTAATTGGAGTGGTTGGTGTATTACGTACTTCTAGCGATTGGATTTCACTCAAAACTCACCAAATGACTCCTCCCACCATATTATGATATTGCCCAAGTTTTGGTCACGATCCGAAATCAATAGGTGTGAGAAATTGGACAATTCAGGTTCAACGGCAGTTCGTTCCTAATTGGAGTGGTTGCTGTATTCCATACTTCTCGCGATTGGATTTCACTGAAAACTCACCAAATGACTCCTCCCACCATATTATGATGTTGCCCAAGTTTTGGGCTCGATCCGAATTCAATAGGTGTGAGAAATTGGACAATTGAAGTTCAACGGAAGTTCGTTCCTAATTGGAGTGGTTGGTGTATTCCATAGTTCTAGCGATTGGATTTCACTCAAAACTCACCAAATGACCCCTCCCACCATATTGTGATTTAGCCAAAAGTTTGGGGCTCGATCCGAAATCAATAGGTGTGAGAAATTGGACAATTCAAGTTCAACGGAAGTTCGTTCCTAATTGGAGTGGTTGGTGTATTCCATACTTCTAGCGATTGGATTTCACTCAAAACTCTCCAAATGACTCCTCCCACCATATTAAGATATTGCCCAAGTTTTGGGCACGATCCGAAATCAATAGGTGTGAAAAATTGGACAATTCAGGTTCAACGGCAGTTCGTTCCTAATTGGAGTGGTTGGTGTATTCCATACTTCTAGCGATTGGATTTCACTCAAAACTCACCAAATGGATCCTCCCACAAAATTATGATGTAGCCCTAGTTTGGGGCTCGATCCGAAATCAATAGGTGTCAGAAATTGGACAGTTCAAGTTCAACGGCAGTTCGTTCCTAATTGGAGTAGTTGGTGTATTCCATACTTCTAGCGATTGGATTTCACTCAAAACTCACCAAATGACTCCTCCCACCGTATTATGATGTTGCCCAAGTTTTGGGCTCGATCCGAAATCAGTAGGTGTGAGAATTTGGACAATTCAAGTTCAACGGCAGTTCGTTCCTAATTGGAGTGGTTGGTGTATTCCATACTTCTAGCGATTGGATTTCACTCAAAACTCACCAAATGACTCGTCCCACCATATTATGATGTTGCCAAAATTTTGGGCTCGATCCGAAATCAATGGGTGTGAGAAATTGGACAATTCAAGTTCAACGGCAGTTCGTTCCTAATTGGAGTGGTTGCTGTATTCCATACTTCTAGCGATTGGATTTCACTCAAAACTCACAAAATGACTTCTCCCACCATATTATTCTGTTGCCCAAGTTTGGGGCTCGATCCGAAATCAATAGGTGCTCTATTGGACAATTCAAGTTCAACGGCAGTTCGTTCCTCATTGGAATGGTTGGTGTATTCCATACTTCTAGCGATTGGATTTCACTCAAAACTCACCAAATGACTCCTCCCACCATATTATGTTGTTGCCCAAGTTTTGGGCCCGATCCGAAATCAATAGGTGTGAGAAATTGGTCAATTCAATTTCAACGGCATTTCGTTCCTAATTGGAATGGTTGGTGTATTCCATACTTCTAGCGATTGGATTTCAGTCAAAACTCACCACATGACTCCTCCCACAATATTATGATGTAGCCCAAGTTTGGGGCTCGATCCGAAATCAATAGGTGTCAGAAATTGGACAATTCAAGTTCAACGACAGTTCGTTCCTAATTGGAGTGGTTGGTGTATTACGTACTTCTAGCGATTGGATTTCACTCAAAACTCACCAAATGACTCCTCCCACCATATTATGATATTGCCCAAGTTTTGGTCACGATCCGAAATCAATAGGTGTGAGAAATTGGACAATTCAGGTTCAACGGCAGTTCGTTCCTAATTGGAGTGGTTGCTGTATTCCATACTTCTCGCGATTGGATTTCACTGAAAACTCACCAAATGACTCCTCCCACCATATTATGATGTTACCCAAGTTTTGGGCTCGATCCGAATTCAATAGGTGTGAGAAATTGGACAATTGAAGTTCAACGGAAGTTCGTTCCTAATTGGAGTGGTTGGTGTATTCCATAGTTCTAGCGATTGGATTTCACTCAAAACTCACCAAATGACCCCTCCCACCATATTGTGATTTAGCCAAAAGTTTGGGGCTCGATCCGAAATCAATAGGTGTGAGAAATTGGACAATTCAAGTTCAACGGAAGTTCGTTCCTAATTGGAGTGGTTGGTGTATTCCATACTTCTAGCGATTGGATTTCACTCAAAACTCTCCAAATGACTCCTCCCACCATATTAAGATATTGCCCAAGTTTTGGGCACGATCCGAAATCAATAGGTGTGAAAAATTGGACAATTCAGGTTCAACGGCAGTTCGTTCCTAATTGGAGTGGTTGGTGTATTCCATACTTCTAGCGATTGGATTTCACTCAAAACTCACCAAATGAATCCTCCCACAAAATTATGATGTAGCCCTAGTTTTGGGCTCGATCCGAAATCAATAGGTGTCAGAAATTGGACAATTCAGGTTCAACGGCAGTTCGTTCCTAATTGGAGTGGTTAGTGTATTCCATACTTCTAGCGATTGGATTTCACTCAAAACTCACCAAATGACACGTCCCACCATATTATGATGTTGCCCAAGTTTTGGGCTCGATCCGAAATCAATGGGTGTGAGAAATTGGACAATTCAAGTTCAACGGCAGTTCGTTCCTAATTGGAGTGGTTGCTGTATTCCATACTTCTAGCGATTGGATTTCACTCAAAACTCACCAAATGACTCCTCCCACCATATTATGATGTTGCTCAAGTTTTGGGCTCGATCCGAATTCAATAGGTGTGAGTAATTGGTCAATTCAATTTCGACGACAGTTCTTTCCTAATTGGAGTGGTTGGTGTATTCCATACTTCTAGCGATTGGATTTCACTCAAAACTCACCAAATGACTCCTCCCACAAAATTATGATGTAGCCCTAGTTTGGGGCTCGATCCGAAATCAATAGGTGTCAGAAATTGGACAATTCAAGTTCAACGGCAGTTCGTTCCTAATTGGAGTAGTTGGTGTATTCCATACTTCTAGCGATTGGATTTCACTCAAAACTCACCAAATGACTCCTCCCACCGTATTATGATGTTGCCCAAGTTTTGGGGTCGATCCGAAATCAATAGGTGTGAGAAATTGGACAATTCAAGTTCAATGGCAGTTCGTTCCTAATTGGAGTGGTTGCTGTATTCCATACTTCTAGCGATTGGATTTCCCTCAAAACTCACCAAATGACTCCTCCCACCGTATTATGATGTTGCCCAAGTTTTGGGCTCGATGCGAAATCAGTAGGTGTGAGAAATTTGACAATTCAAGTTCAACGGCAGTTCGTTCCTAATTGGAGTGGTTAGTGTATTCCATACTTCTAGCGATTGGATTTCACTCAAAACTCACCAAATGACACGTCCCACCATATTATGATGTTGCCCAAGTTTTGGGCTCGATCCGAAATCAATGGGTGTGAGAAATTGGACAATTCAAGTTCAACGGCAGTTCGTTCCTAATTGGAGTGGTTGCTGTATTCCATACTTCTAGCGATTGGATTTCACTCAAAACTCACCAAATGACTCCTCCCACCATATTATGATGTTGCTCAAGTTTTGGGCTCGATCCGAATTCAATAGGTGTGAGTAATTGGTCAATTCAATTTCGACGACAGTTCTTTCCTAATTGGAGTGGGTGGTGTATTCCATACTTCTAGCGATTGGATTTCACTCAAAACACACCAAATGACTCCTCCCACCACATTATCATGTTGCCCAAGTTTTGGGCTCGATCCGAAATCAATAGGTGTGAGAAATTGGACAATTCAATTTCAACGGCAGCTCGTTCCTAATTGGAGTGGTTTGCGTATTCCACACTTCTAACGATTGGATTTCACTCAAAACTCACCAAATGAATCCTCTCACCATATTATGATGTTGCCCAAGTTTTGGGCTCGATCCGAAATCAATAGTTGTGAGAAATTGGACAATTCAATTTCAACGGCAGCTCGTTCCTAATTGGAGTGGTTGGTGTATTCCACACTTCTAACGATTGGATTTCACTCAAAACTCATCAAACGACTCCACCCACCATATTATGATGTTGCCCAAGTTTTGGGCTCGATCCGAAATCAATAGGTGTTCCAAATTGGACAATTCAAGTTCAACGGCAGTTCGTTCCTAATTGGAGTGGTTGGTGTATTCCATACTTCTAGCGATTGGATTTCACTCAAAACTCACCAAATGACTCCTACCACCATATTATGATATTGCCCAAGTTTTGGGCTCGATCCGAAATCAATAGTTGTTCCAAATTGGTAAATTCAAGTTCAACGGCAGTTCGTTCCTAATTGGATTGGTTGGTGTATTCCATACTTCTAGCGATTGGATTTCACTCAAAACGCACCAAATGACTCCTCCCAACATATTATGATGTTGCCCAAGTTTTGGGCTCGATCCGAAATCAATAGGTGTTCCAAACTGGACAATTCAAGTTCAACGGCAGTTCGTTCCTAATTGGAGTGGTTGGTGTATTCCATACTTCTAGCGATTGGATTTCAATCAAAACTCACCAAATGACTCCTCCCACCATATTATGATGTTGCCCAAGTTTTGGGCTCGATCCGAAATCAATAGCTGTTCCAAATTGGACAATTCAAGTTCAACGGCAGTTCGTTCCTAATTGGAGTGGTTGGTGTATTCCATACTTCTAGCAATTGGATTTTACTCAAAACTCACCAAATGACTCTTCCCACCATATTATGATGTTGCCCAAGTTTTGGGCTCGATCCGAAATCAATAGGTGTTCCAAATTGGACAATTCAAGTTCAACGGCAGTTCGTTCCTAATTGGAGTGGTTGGTGTATTCCATACTTCTAGCGATTGGATTTCACTCAAAACTCACCAAATGACTCCTCCCACCATATTATGATGTTGCCCAAGTTTTGGGCTCGATCAGAAATCAATACGTGTGAGAAATTGGACATTTCAATTTCAACGGCAATTCATTCCTAATTGCAGTTGTTGGTGTATTCCATACTTCTAGAAATTGGATTTCACTCAAAACTAACCAAATGACTCCTCCCACCATATTATGTTGTTGCCCATGTTTTGGGCTCGATCCGAAATCAATAGGTGTTCCAAATTGGACAATTCAAGTTCAACGGCAGTTCGTTCCCAATTGGAGTGGTTGGTGTATTCCATACTTCTAGCGATTGGATTTAAGTCAAAACACACCAAATGACTCCTACCACCATATTATGATATTGCCCAAGTTTTGGGCTCGATCCGAAATCCATAGTTGTTCCAAATTGGTAAATTCAAGTTCAACGGCAGTTCGTTCCTAATTGGATTGGTTGGTGTATTCCATACTTCTAGCGATTGGATTTCACTCAAAACGCACCAAATGACTCCTCCCAACATTTTATGATGTTGCCCAAGTTTTGGGCTCGATCCGAAATCAATAGGTGTTCCAAACTGGACAATTCAAGTTCAACGGCAGTTCGTTCGTAATTGGAGTGGTTGGTGTATTCCACACTTCTAGCGATTGGATTTCACTCAAAACGCACCAAATGACTCCTCCCAACATATTATGATGTTGCCCAAGTTTTGGGCTCGATCCGAAATCAATGGGTGTTCCAAATTGGACAATAAAAGTTCAACGGCAGTTCGTTCCTAATTGGAGTGGTTGGTGTATTCCATACTTCTAGCGATTGGATTTCTCTCAAAACTCACCAAATGACTCCTCCCACCATATTATGATCTTGCCCAAGTTTTGGGCTCGATCAGAAATCAATACGTGTGAGAAATTGGACATTTCAATTTCAACGGCAATTCGTTCCTAATTGGAGTGGTTGGTGTATTTCATACTTCTAGCGATTGGATTTCACTCCAAACTCACCAAATGACTCCTCCCACCATATTATGATGTTGCCCAAGTTTTGGGCTCGATCCGAAATGAATAGGTGTGAGAAATTGGACAATTCAAGTTCAACGGCAGTTCGTTCCTAATTGGAGTGGTTGGTGTATTCCATACTTCTAGCGATTGGATTTCACTCAAAACTCACCAAATGACTCCTCCCACCATATTATGATGTTGCCCAAATTTTGGGCTCGATCCGAAATCAACATGTGTGAGAAATTGGACAATTCAAGTTGAACGGCAGTTCGTTCCTAATTGGAGTGGTTGGTGTATTCCATACTTCTAGCGATTGGATTTCACTCAAAACTCACCAAATGACTCCTCCCACCATATAATGATGTTGCCCAAGTTTTGGGCTCGATCCGAAATCAATAGGTGTGAGAAATTGGACAATTCAAGTTCAACGGCAGTTCGTTCCTAATTGGAGTGGTTGGTGTATTCCATACTTCTAGCGATTGGATTTCTCTCAAAACTCACCAAATGACTCCTCCCACCATATTATGATGTTGCCCAAGTTTTGGGCTCGATCAGAAATCAATACGTGTGAGAAAATGGACATTTCAATTTCAACGGCAATTCGTTCCTAATTGGAGTGGTTGGTGTATTTCATACTTCTAGCGATTGGATTTCACTCAAAACTCACCAAATGACTCCTCCCACCATATTATGATGTAGCCCAAGTTTTGGGCTCGATCCGAAATCAATAGGTGTTCCAAATTGGACAATTCAAGTTCAACGGCAGTTCGTTCCTAATTGGAGTGGTTGGTGTATTCCATACTTCTAGCGATTGGATTTCACTCAAAACTCACCAAATGACTCCTCCCACCATATAATGATGTTGCCCAAGTTTTGGGCTCGATCCGAAATCAATAGGTGTGAGAAATTGGACAATTCAAGTTCAACGGCAGTTCGTTCCTAATTGGAGTGGTTGGTGTATTCCATACTTCTAGCGATTGGATTTCTCTCAAAACTCACCAAATGACTCCTCCCACCATATTATGATGTTGCCCAAGTTTTGGGCTCGATCAGAAATCAATACGTGTGAGAAAATGGACATTTCAATTTCAACGGCAATTCGTTCCTAATTGGAGTGGTTGGTGTATTTCATACTTCTAGCGATTGGATTTCACTCAAAACTCACCAAATGACTCCTCCCACCATATTATGATGTAGCCCAAGTTTTGGGCTCGATCCGAAATCAATAGGTGTTCCAAATTGGACAATTCAAGTTCAACGGCAGTTCGTTCCTAATTGGAGTGGTTGGTGTATTCCATACTTATAGCAATTGGATTTCACTCAAAACTCACCAAATGACTCCTCCCACAATATTATGATGTTGCCCAAGTTTTGGGCTCGATCCGAAATCAATAGGTGTGAGAAATTGGACAATTCAATTTCAACGGCAGCTCGTTCCTAATTGGAGTGGTTGGTGTATTCCATACTTCTAGCGATTGGATTTCACTCAGAACTGACAAAATGACTCCTCCCACCATATTATGATGTTGCCCAAGTTTTGGGCTCGATCCGAAATCAATGGGTGTTCCAAATTGGACAACAAAAGTTCAACGGCAGTTCGTTCCTAATTGGAGTGGTTGGTGTATTCAATACTTCTAGCGATTGGATTTCTCTCAAAACTCACCAAATGACTCCTCCCACCATATTATGATGTTGCCCAAGTTTTGGGCTCGATCAAAAATCAATACGTGTGAGAAATTGCACATTTCAATTTCAACGGCAATTCGTTCCTAATTGGAGTGGTTGGTGTATTTCATACTTCTAGCGATTGGATTTCACTCAAAACTCACCAAATGACTCCTCCCACCATATTTTGATGTTGCCCAAGTTTTGGGCTCGATCCGAAATCAATAGGTGTGAGAAATTGGTCAATTCAATTTCAACGAAAGTTCGTTCCTAACTGGAGTGGTTGGTGTATTCCATACTTCTAGCGATTGGATTTCACTCAAAACTCACCAAATGACTTCTCATACCAAATTTTGATGTTGCCCAAGTTTTGGGCTCGATCCGAAATCAATAGGTGTGAGAAATTGGACAATTCAAGTTCAACGGCAGTTCGTTCCTAATTGGAGTGGTTGGTGTATTCCATACTTCTAGCGATTGGATTTCACTCAAAACTCACCAAATGACTCCTCCCACCATATAATGATGCTGCCCAAGTTTTGGGCTCGATCCGAAATCGATAGGTGTTCCAAATTGGACAATTCAAGTTCAACTGCAGTTCGTTCCTAATTGGAGTGGTTGGTGTATTCCATACTTCTGTCGATTGGATTTCACCCAAAACCCACCAAATGAGTACTCCCACCATATTATGATGTTGCCCAAGTTTTGGGCTCGATCCAAATTCAATTGGTGTGAGAAATTGGTCAATTCAATTTCAACGACAGTTCTTTCCTAATTGGAGTGGTTGGTGTATTCCATACTTCTAGCGATTGGATTTCACTCAAAACTCACCAAATGACTCCTCCCACCATATTATGATGTTGCCCAAGTTTTGGGCTCGATCCGAAATCAATGGGTGTGAGAAATTGGTCAATTCAATTTCAACGAAAGTTCGTTCCTAACTGGAGTGGTTGGTGTATTCCATACTTCTAGCGATTGGACTTCACTCAAAACTCACCAAATGACTCCTCCCACCATATAATGATGTTGCCCAAGTTTTGGGCTCGATCCGAAATCAATAGGTGTTCCAAATTGGACAATTCAAGTTCAACGGCAGTTCGTTCCAAATTGGAGTGGTTGGTGTATTCCATACTTCTAGCGATTGGATTTCACTCAAAACTCACAAAATAGCTCCTCCCACCATATTATGATGTTGCCCAAGTTTTGGGCTCGATCCGAAATCAATGGGAGTTCCAAATTGGACAATAAAAGTTCAACGGCAGTTCGTTCCTAATTGGAGTGGTTGGTGTATTCCATACTTCTAACGATTGGATTTCTCTCAAAACTCACCAAATGACTCCTCCCACCATATTATGATGTTGCCCAAGTTTGGGGCCCGATCCGAAATCAATAGGTGTGAGAAATTGGACATTTCAATTTCAACGGCAATTCGTTCCTAATTGGAGTGGTTGGTGTATTCCATACTTCTAGCGATTGGATTTCACTCCAAACTCACCAAATGACTCCTCCCACCATATTATGATGTCGCCCATGTTTTGGTCTCGATCCGAAATCAATAGGTGTTCCAAATTGGACAATTCAAGTTCAACGGCAGTTCGTTCCCAATTGGAATGGTTGGAGTATTCCATACTTCTAGCGATTGGATTTCACTCAAAACTCACCAAATGACTCCTCCCACCATATTATGATGTTGCCCAAGTTTGGGGCCCGATCCGAAATCAATAGGTGTGAGAAATTGGACAATTCAAGTTCAACGGCAGTTCGTTCCTAATTGGAGTGGTTGGTGTATTCCATACTTCTAGCGATTGGATTTCACTCAAAACTCACCAAATAACTCCTCCCACCATATAATGATGTTGCCCAAGTTTTGGGCTCGATCCGAAATCAATAGGTGTGAGAAATTGGACAATTCAAGTTCAACGGCAGTTCGTTCCTAATTGGAGTGGTTGGTGTATTCCATACTTCTAGCGATTGGATTTCTCTCAAAACTCACCAAATGACTCCTCCCACCATATTATGATGTTGCCCAAGTTTTGGGCTCGATCAGAAATCAATACGTGTGAGAAAATGGACATTTCAATTTCAACGGCAATTCGTTCCTAATTGGAGTGGTTGGTGTATTTCATACTTCTAGCGATTGGATTTCACTCAAAACTCACCAAATGACTCCTCCCACCATATTATGATGTAGCCCAAGTTTTGGGCTCGATCCGAAATCAATAGGTGTTCCAAATTGGACAATTCAAGTTCAACGGCAGTTCGTTCCTAATTGGAGTGGTTGGTGTATTCCATACTTATAGCAATTGGATTTCACTCAAAACTCACCAAATGACTCCTCCCACAATATTATGATGTTGCCCAAGTTTTGGGCTCGATCCGAAATCAATAGGTGTGAGAAATTGGACAATTCAATTTCAACGGCAGCTCGTTCCTAATTGGAGTGGTTGGTGTATTCCATACTTCTAGCGATTGGATTTCACTCAGAACTGACAAAATGACTCCTCCCACCATATTATGATGTTGCCCAAGTTTTGGGCTCGATCCGAAATCAATGGGTGTTCCAAATTGGACAACAAAAGTTCAACGGCAGTTCGTTCCTAATTGGAGTGGTTGGTGTATTCAATACTTCTAGCCATTGGATTTCTCTCAAAACTCACCAAATGACTCCTCCCACCATATTATGATGTTGCCCAAGTTTTGGGCTCGATCAAAAATCAATACGTGTGAGAAATTGCACATTTCAATTTCAACGGCAATTCGTTCCTAATTGGAGTGGTTGGTGTATTTCATACTTCTAGCGATTGGATTTCACTCAAAACTCACCAAATGACTCCTCCCAGCATATTTTGATGTTGCCCAAGTTTTGGGCTCGATCCGAAATCAATAGGTGTGAGAAATTGGTCAATTCAATTTCAACGAAAGTTCGTTCCTAACTGGAGTGGTTGGTGTATTCCATACTTCTAGCGATTGGATTTCACTCAAAACTCACCAAATGACTCCTCATACCAAATTTTGATGTTGCCCAAGTTTTGGGCTCGATCCGAAATCAATAGGTGTGAGAAATTGGACAATTCAAGTTCAACGGCAGTTCGTTCCTAATTGGAGTGGTTGGTGTATTCCATACTTCTAGCGATTGGATTTCACTCAAAACTCACCAAATGACTCCTCCCACCATATAATGATGCTGCCCAAGTTTTGGGCTCGATCCGAAATCGATAGGTGTTCCAAATTGGACAATTCAAGTTCAACTGCAGTTCGTTCCTAATTGGAGTGGTTGGTGTATTCCATACTTCTGTCGATTGGATTTCACCCAAAACCCACCAAATGAGTACTCCCACCATATTATGATGTTGCCCAAGTTTTGGGCTCGATCCAAATTCAATTGGTGTGAGAAATTGGTCAATTCAATTTCAACGAAAGTTCGTTCCTAACTGGAGTGGTTGGTGTATTCCATACTTCTAGCGATTGGACTTCACTCAAAACTCACCAAATGACTCCTCCCACCATATAATGATGTTGCCCAAGTTTTGGGCTCGATCCGAAATCAATAGGTGTTCCAAATTGGACAATTCAAGTTCAACGGCAGTTCGTTCCAAATTGGAGTGGTTGGTGTATTCCATACTTCTAGCGATTGGATTTCACTCAAAACTCACAAAATAGCTCCTCCCACCATATTATGATGTTGCCCAAGTTTTGGGCTCGATCCGAAATCAATGGGAGTTCCAAATTGGACAATAAAAGTTCAACGGCAGTTCGTTCCTAATTGGAGTGGTTGGTGTATTCCATACTTCTAGCGATTGGATTTCTCTCAAAACTCACCAAATGACTCCTCCCACCATATTATGATGTTGCCCAAGTTTGGGGCCCGATCCGAAATCAATAGGTGTGAGAAATTGGACATTTCAATTTCAACGGCAATTCGTTCCTAATTGGAGTGGTTGGTGTATTCCATACTTCTAGCGATTGGATTTCACTCCAAACTCACCAAATGACTCCTCCCACCATATTATGATGTCGCCCATGTTTTGGTCTCGATCCGAAATCAATAGGTGTTCCAAATTGGACAATTCAAGTTCAACGGCAGTTCGTTCCCAATTGGAATGGTTGGAGTATTCCATACTTCTAGCGATTGGATTTCACTCAAAACTCACCAAATGACTCCTCCCACCATATTATGATGTTGCCCAAGTTTGGGGCCCGATCCGAAATCAATAGGTGTGAGAAATTGGACAATTCAAGTTCAACGGCAGTTCGTTCCTAATTGGAGTGGTTGGTGTATTCCATACTTCTAGCGATTGGATTTCACTCAAAAACTCAACAAATGACTACTCCCACCATCTAATGATGTTGCCCAAGTTTTGGGCTCGATACGAAATCAATAGGTGTTCCAAATTGGACAATTCAAGTTCAATGGCAGTTCGTTCCTAATTGGATTGGTTGGTGTATTCCATACTTCTAGCGATTGGATTTCACTCAAAACTCACCAAATGACTCCTCCCACCATATTATGATGTTGCCCAAGTTTGGGGCCCGATCCGAAATCAATAGGTGTGAGAAATTGGACAATTCAAGTTCAACGGCAGTTCGTTCCTAATTGGAGTGGTTGGTGTATTCCATACTTCTAGCGATTGGATTTCACTCAAAACTCACCAAATGACTCCTCCCACCATATAATGATGTTGCCCAAGTTTTGGGCTCGATCCGAAATCATTAGGTGTTCCAAATTGGACAATTCACGTTCAATGGCAGTTCGTTCCTAATTGGATTGGTTGGTGTATTCCATACTTCTAGCGATTGGATTTCACTCAAAACTCACCAAATGACTCCTCCCACCATATTATGATGTTGCCCAAGTTTGGGGCTCGATCCGAAATCAATAGGTGTGAGAAATTGGACAATTCAAGTTCAACTGCAGTTCGTTCCTAATTGGAGAGGTTGGTGTATTCCATACTTCTAGCGATTGGATTTCACTCAAAACTCACCAAATGACTCCTCCCACCATATCATGATGTTGCCCAAGTTTGGGGCTCGATCCGAAATCAATAGGTGTGAGAAATTGGACAATTCAAGTTCAACGGCAGTTCGTTCCTAATTGGAGTGGTTGGTGTATTCCATACTTCTAGCGATTGGATTTCACTCAAAACTCACCAAATGACTCCTCCCACCATATTATCATGTTGCCCAAGTTTTAGGCTCGATCTGAAATCAATAGGTGTGAGAAATTGGACAATTCAAGTTCAACGGTAGTTCGTTCCTAATTGGAGTGGTTGGTGTATTCCACACTTCTAGCGATTGGATTTCTCTCAAAACTCACCAAATGACTCCTGCCACCATATTATGATGTTGCCCAAGTTTTGGGCTCGATCAGAAATCAATACGTGTGAGAAATTGGACATTTCAACTTCAACGGCAATTCGTTCCTAATTGGAGTGGTTGGTGTATTCCATACTTGTAGCGATTGGATTTCACTCAAAACTCACCAAATGACTCCTCCCACCATATTATGATGTTGCCCAAGTTTTGGCCTCTATCCGAAATCAATAGGTGTTCCAAATTGGACAATTCAAGTTCAACGGCAGTTCGTTCCCAATTGGAGTGGTTGGTGTATTCCATACTTCTACCGATTGGATTTCACTCAAAACTCACCAAATGACTCCTCCCACCATATTATGATGTTGCCCAAGTTTGGCGCTCGATCCGAAATCAATAGGTGTGAGAAATTGGACAATTCAAATTCAACGGCAGTTTGTTCCTAATTGGAGAGGTTGGTGTATTCCATACTTCTAGCGATTGGATTTCACTCAAAACTCCCCAAATGCCTACTCCCACCATATAACGTTGTTGCCCAAGTTTTGGGCTCGATCCGAAATCAATAGGTGTTCCAAATTGGACAATTCAAGTTCAACGGCAGTTCGTTCCTAATTGGAGTGGTTCGTGTATTCCATACTTCTAGCGATTGGATTGCACTCAAAACTGACCAAATGACTCCTCCCACCATATAATGATGTTGCCCAGGTTTTGGGCTCGATCCGAAATCAATAGGTGTTCCAAATTGGACAATTCAAGTTCAACTGCAGTTCGTTCCTAATTGGAGTGGTTGGTGTATTCCATACTTCTAGCGATTGGATTTCACTCAAAACCCACCAAATGACTCCTCCCACCATATTATGATGTTGCCCAAGTTTTGGGCTCGATCCAAATTCAATAGGTGTGAGAAATTGGTCAATTCAATTTCAACGGCAGTTCGTTCCTAATTGGAGTGGTTGGTGTATTCCATACTTCTAGGAATTGGATTTCACTCAAAACTCACCGAATGACTCCTCCCACCATATTATGATATTGCCCAAGTTTGGGGCTCGATCCGAAATCAATAGGTGTGAGAAATTGGACAATTCAAGTTCAACGGCAGTTCGTTCCTAATTGGAGTGGTTGGTGTATTCCATACTTCTAGCGATTGGATTTCACTCAAAACTCACCAAATGACTCCTCCCAAGATATTATGATGTTGCCCAAGTTTTGGGATCGATCCGAAATCAATAGGGGTTCCAAATTGGACAATTCAAGTTCAACGGCAGTTCGTTCCTAACTGGAGTGGTTGGTGTATTCCATACTTCTAGCGATTGGATTTTTCTCAAAACTAACCAAATGACTCCCCACACCATATTATGATGTTGCCCAAGTTTTGGGCTCGATCCGAAATCAATAGGAGCGAGAAATGGGTCAATTCAATTTCAACGACAGTTCTTTCCTAATTGGAGTGGTTGGTGTATTCCATACGTCTAGCGATTGGATTTCACTCAAAACTCACCAAATGACTCCTCCCACCATATTATCATGTTGCCCAAGTTTTGGGCTCGATCAGAAATCAATAGGCGTGAGAAATTGGACAATTCAAGTCCAACGGCAGTTCGTTCCTAATTGGAGTGGTTGGTGTATTCCATACTTCTAGCGATTGGATTTCACTCAAAACTCACCAAATGACTCCTCCCACCATATTATCATGTTGCCCAAGTTTTGGGCTCGATCCGAAATCAATAGGTGTTCCAAATTGGACAATTCAAGTTCAACGGCAGTTCGTTCCTAATTGGAGTGGTTGGTGTATTCCGTACTTCTAGCGATTGGATTGCACTCAAAACTCACCAAATGACTCCTCCCACCATATTACGAAGTTGCCCGAGTTTTTGGTTCGATCCGAAATCAATAGGTGTGAGAAATTCGACAATTCAAGTTCAATGGCAGTTCGTTCCTTATTGGAGTGGTTGGTGTATTCCATACTTCTAGCGATTGGATTTCACTCAACACTCACCAAATGACTCCTCCCACCGTATTATGATGTTTCTCAAGTTTGGGGCTCGATACGAAATCAATAGGTGTTCCAAATTGGAAAATTCAAGTATAACGGCAGTTCGTTCATAACTGGAGTGGTTGGTGCTTCTAGCGATTGGATTTCACTCAAAACTCACCGAATGGCTCCTCCCACCATATTATGATGTTGCCCAAGTTTGGGGCTCGATCCGAAATCAATAGGTGTGAGAAATTGGACAATTCATGTTCAACGGCAGTTCGTTCCTAATTGGAGTGGTTGGTGTATTCCACACTTCTAGCGATTGGATTTCACTCAAAACTCACCAAATGACTCCTCCCACCATATTATGATGTTGCCCAAGTTTGGGGCTCGATCCGAAATCAATAGGTGTGAGAAATTGGACAATTCATGTTCAACGGCAGTTCGTTCCTAATTGGAGTGGTTGGTGTATTCCATACTTCTAGCGATTGGATTTCACTCAAAACTCACCAAATGACTCCTCCCACCATATTATCATGTTGCCCAAGTTTTGGGCTCGATCCGAAATCAATAGGTGTTCCAAATTGGACAATTCAAGTTCAACGGCAGTTCGTTCCTAATTGGAGTGGTTGGTGTATTCCGTACTTCTAGCGATTGGATTGCACTCAAAACTGACCAAATGACTCCTCCCACCATATAATGATGTTGCCCAAGTTTTGGGCTCGATCCGAAATCAATAGGTGTTCCAAATTGGACAATTCAAGTTCAACTGCAGTTCGTTCCTAATTGGAGTGGTTGGTGGAATCCATACTTCTAGCGATTGGATTTCACTCAAAACCCACCAAATGACTCCTCCCACCATATTATGATGTTGCCCAAGTTTTGGGCTCGATCCAAATTCAATAGGTGTGAGAAATTGGTCAATTCAATTTCAACGGCAGTTCGTTCCTAATTGGAGTGGTTGGTGTATTCCATACTTCTAGCGATTGGATTTCACTCAAAACTCACCAAATGACTCCTCCCACCATATTATCATGTTGCCCAAGTTTTGGGCTCGATCCGAAATCAATAGGTGTTCCAAATTGGACAATTCAAGTTCAACGGCAGTTCGTTCCTAATTGGAGTGGTTGGTGTATTCCGTACTTCTAGCGATTGGATTGCTCTCAAAACTGACCAAATGACTCCTCCCACCATATAATGATGTTGCCCAAGTTTTGGGCTCGATCCGAAATCAATAGGTGTTCCAAATTGGACAATTCAAGTTCAACTGCAGTTCGTTCCTAATTGGAGTGGTTGGTGTATTCCATACTTCTAGGGATTGGATTTCACTCAAAACTCACCAAATGACTCCTCCCAAGATATTATGATGTTGCCCAAGTTTTGGGAACGATCCGAAATCAATAGGGGTTCCAAATTGGACAATTCAAGTTCAACGGCAGTTCGTTCCTAACTGGAGTGGTTGGTGTATTCCATACTTCTAGCGATTGGATTTTTCTCAAAACTAACCAAATGACTCCCCACACCATATTATGATGTTGCCCAAGTTTTGGGCTCGATCCGAAATCAATAGGTGCGAGAAATGGGTCAATTCAATTTCAACGACAGTTCTTTCCTAATTGGAGTGGTTGGTGTATTCCATACGTCTAGCGATTGGATTTCACTCAAAACTCACCAAATGACTCCTCCCACCATATTATCATGTTGCCCAAGTTTTGGGCTCGATCAGAAATCAATAGGCGTGAGAAATTGGACAATTCAAGTCCAACGGCAGTTCGTTCCTAATTGGAGTGGTTGGTGTATTCCATACTTCTAGCGATTGGATTTCACTCAAAACTCACCAAATGACTCCTCCCACCATATTATGATGTTGCCCAAGTTTTGGGCTCGATCCGAAATCAATAGGTGTGAGAAATTGGACAATTCAAGTTCAACAGCAGTTCGTTCCTAATTGGAGTGGTTGGTGTATTCCATACTTCTAGCGATTGGATTTCACTCAAAACTCACCAAATGACTCCTCCCACCATATTATCATGTTGCCCAAAGTTTTGGGCTCGATCGGAAATCAATAGGTGTGAGAAATTGGACAATTCAAGTTCAACGACAGTTCGTTCCTAATTGGAGTGGTCGGTGTATTCCATACTTCTAGTGATTGGATTTCACTCAAAACTTACCAAATGACTCGTGCCACCATATTATGAAGTTGCCCAAGTTTTGGGCTCGATCCGAAATAAACAGGTGTGAGAAATTGGACAATTCAAGTTCAACGGCCGTTCGTTCCTAATTGGAGTGGTTGGTGTATTCAAGACATCTAGCGATTGGATTTCACTCAACACTCACCAAATGACTCCTCCCACCGTATTATGATGTTTCTCAAGTTTGGGGCTCGATCCGAAATAAACAGGTGTGAGAAATTGGACAATTTAAGTTCAACGGCAGTTCGTTCCTAATTGGAGTGGTTGGTGTATTCCATACTTCTAGCGATTGGATTTCACTCAAAACTCACCAAATGACTCCCCCCACCATATTATGAAGTTGCCCAAGTTTTGGGCTCGATCCTAAATCAATACGTGTGAGAAATTGGACAATTCAAGTTCAACGGCAGTTCGTTCCAAATTGGAGTGGTAGGTGTATTCCGTACTTCAAATGATTGGATTTCACTCAAAACTCACCAAATGACTCGTCCCACCATATTATGAAGTTGCCCAAGTTTTGGGCTCGATCTGAAATAAACAGGTGTGAGAAATTGGACAATTCAAGTTCAACGGCCGTTCATTCCTAATTGGAGTGGTTGGTGTATTCCAGACATCTAGCGATTGGATTTCACTCAACACTCACCAAATGACTCCTCCCACCGTATTATGATGTTTCTCAAGTTTGGGGATCGATCCGAAATAAACAGGTGTGAGAAATTGGACAATTCAAGTTCAACGGCAGTTCGCTCCTAATTGGAGTGGTTGGTGTATTCCATATTTCTAGCGTTTGGATTTCACTCAAGACTCACCAAATGACTCCTCCCACCATATTATGATGTTGCCCAAGTTTTGCGCTCGATCCGAAATCAATGGGTGAAAGAAATTGGACAATTCAAGTTCAACGGCAGTTCGTTCCTAATTGGAGTGGTTGGTGTATTCCATACTTCTAGCGATTGGATTTCACTCAAAACTCACCAAATGACTCCTCCCACCATACTACGAAGTTGCTCGAGTTTTTGGTTCGATCCGAAATCAATAGGTGTGAGAAATTCGACAATTCAAGTTCAATGGCAGTTCGTTCCTTATTGGAGTGGTTGGTGTATTCCATACTTCTAGCGATTGGATTTCACTCAACACTCACCAAATGACTCCTCCCACCGTATTATGATGTTTCTCAAGTTTGGGGCTCGATCCGAAATCAATTGGTGTTCCAAATTGGAAAATTCAAGTATAACGGCAGTTCGTTCATAACTGGAGTGGTTGGTGCTTCTAGCGATTGGATTTCACTCAAAACTCACCAAATGACTCCTCCCACCATATTATGATGTTGCCCAAGTTTTGGGCTCGATCCGATATCAATAGGTATGAGAAATTGATCAATTCAATTTCAACGACAGTTCGTTCCTAATTGGACTGGTTGGTGGAATCCATACTTCTAGCGATTGGATTTCACTCAAAACTCAACAAATGAGTCCTCCCACCATATTATGATGTTGCCCAAGTTTTGGGCTCGATCCGATATCAATAGGTGTGAGAAATTTGTCAATTCAATTTCAACGACAGTTCGTTCCTAATTGGAGTGGTTGGTGGAATCCATACTTCTAGCGATTGGATTTCACTCAAAACTCACCAAATGACTCCTCCCACCATATTATGATGTTGCCCAAGTTTTGGGCTCGATCCGAAGTCAATTGGTGTTCCAAATTGGACAATTCAAGTTCAACGGCAGTTCGTTCCTAATATCAGTGGTTGGTGTATTCCATACTTCTAGCAATTGGATTTCACTCAAAACTCACCAAATGACTCCTCCCACCATATTATGATGTGGCCCAAGTTTTGGGCTCGATCCGAAATCAATAGGTGTTCCAAATTGGACAATTCAAGTTCAACGGCAGTTCGTTCCTAATTGGAGTGGTTGTTGTATTCCATACTTCTAGCGATTGGATTTCACTCAAAACTCACCAAATGACTCCTCCCACCATATTATGATGTTGCCCAAGTTTTGGGCTCGATCCGAAATCAATAGGTGTGAGAAATTGGACAATTCAAGTTCAACGGCAGTTCGTTCCTAATTGGAGTGGTTGGTGTATTCCATACTTCTAGCGATTGGATTTCTCTCAAAACTCACCAAATGACTCCTCCCACCATATTATGATGTTGCCCAAGTTTTGGGCTCGATCCGAAATCAACATGTGTGAGAAATTGGTCAATTCAATTTCAACGACAGTTCGTTCCTAATTGGAGTGGTTGGTGTATTCCATACGTCTAGCGATTGGATTTCACTCAAAACTCACCAAATGACTACTCCCACCATATTATGATGTTGCCCAAGTTTTGGGCTCGATCCGAAATCAATAGGTGTGAGAAATTGGACAATTCAAGTTCAACGGCAGTTCGTTCCTAATTGCAGTGGTTGGTGTATTCCATACTTCTAGCGATTGGATTTCACTCAAAACTCACCAAATGACTCCTCCCACCATATTATAATGTCGCCCAAGTTTGGGGCTCGATCCGAAATCAATAGGTGTGAGAAATATGTCAATTCAATTTCAACTACAGTTTGTTCCTAATTGCAGTGGTTGGTGTATTCCATACTTCTAGCGATTGGATTTCACTCAAAACTCACCAAATGACTCCTCCCACCATATTATAATGTCGCCCAAGTTTGGGGCTCGATCCGAAATCAACAAGCGTGAGAAATTGAACAATTCAAGTTAAACGGCAGTTCGTTCCTAATTGGTGTGGTTGGTGTATTCCATACCTCTAGCGATTGGATTTCACTCAAAACTCACCGAATGACTTCTCCCACCATATTATGATGTTGCCCAAGTTTTGGGCTCGATCCGAAATCAATATGTGTTCCAAATTGGACAATTCAAGTTCAACGGCAGTTCGTTCCTAATTTCAGTGGTTGGTGTATTCCATACTTCTAGCGATTGGATTTCACTCAAAACTCACCAAATGACTCCTCCCACCATATTATGATGTTGCCCAAGTTTTGGGCTCGATCCGAAATCAACATGTGTGAGAAATTGGTCAATTCAATTTCAACGACAGTTCGTTCCTAATTGGAGTGGTTGGTGTATTCCATACGTCTAGCGATTGGATTTCACTCAAAACTCACCAAATGACTACTCCCACCATATTATGATGTTGCCCAAGTTTTGGGCTCGATCCGAAATCAATAGGTGTGAGAAATTGGACAATTCAAGTTCAACGGCAGTTCGTTCCTAATTGCAGTGGTTGGTGTATTCCATACTTCTAGCGATTGGATTTCACTCAAAACTCACCAAATGACTCCTCCCACCATATTATAATGTCGCCCAAGTTTGGGGCTCGATCCGAAATCAATAGGTGTGAGAAATATGTCAATTCAATTTCAACTACAGTTTGTTCCTAATCGGAGTAGTTGTTGTATTCCACACTTCTAGCGATTGGATTTCCCTCAAAACTCACCAAATGACTCCTCCCACCATATTATGTGGTTGCCCAAGTTTTGGGCTCGATCCGAAATCAATAGGTGTGAGAAATTGGGCAATTCAAGTTCAACGGCAGTTCGTTCCTAATTGTAGCGGTTGGTGTATTCCATACTTCTAGCGATTGGATTTCACTCAATACTCACCAAATGATTCCTCCCACCATATTATGATGTTGCCCAAGTTTGGGGCTCGATCCGAAATCAATAGGTGTTCCAAATTACACAATTCAAGTTCAACGGCAGTTCGTTCCTAACTGGAGTGGTTGGTGTATTCCATACTTCAAGCGATTGGATTTTACTCAAAACTCACCAAATGACTCCCCACACCATATTATGATGTTGCCCAAGTTTTGGGCTCGATCCGAAATCAACATGTGTGAGAAATTGGTCAATTCAATTTCAACGACAGTTCGTTCCTAATTGGAGTGGTTGGTGTATTCCATACGTCTAGCGATTGGATTTCACTCAAAACTCACCAAATGACTACTCCCACCATATTATGATGTTGCCCAAGTTTTGGGCTCGATCCGAAATCAATAGGTGTGAGAAATTGGACAATTCAAGTTCAACGGCAGTTCGTTCCTAATTGCAGTGGTTGGTGTATTCCATACTTCTAGCGATTGGATTTCACTCAAAACTCACCAAATGACTCCTCCCACCATATTATAATGTCGCCCAAGTTTGGGGCTCGATCCGAAATCAATAGGTGTGAGAAATATGTCAATTCAATTTCAACTACAGTTTGTTCCTAATCGGAGTAGTTGTTGTATTCCACACTTCTAGCGATTGGATTTCCCTCAAAACTCACCAAATGACTCCTCCCACCATATTATGTGGTTGCCCAAGTTTTGGGCTCGATCCGAAATCAATAGGTGTGAGAAATTGGGCAATTCAAGTTCAACGGCAGTTCGTTCCTAATTGTAGCGGTTGGTGTATTCCATACTTCTAGCGATTGGATTTCACTCAATACTCACCAAATGATTCCTCCCACCATATTATGATGTTGCCCAAGTTTGGGGCTCGATCCGAAATCAATAGGTGTTCCAAACTAGACAATTCAAGTTCAACGGCAGTTCGTTCCTAACTGGAGTGGTTGGTGTATTCCATACTTCAAGCGATTGGATTTTACTCAAAACTCACCAAATGACTCCCCACACCATATTATGATGTTGCCCAAGTTTTGGGCTCGATCCGACATCAATAGGTGTGAGAAATTTGTCAATTCAATTTCAACGACAGTTCGTTCCTAATTGGAGTGGTTGGTGGAATCCATACTTCTAGCGATTGGATTTCACTCAAAACTCACCAAATGACTCCTCCCACCATATTATGATGTTGCCCAAGTTTTGGGCTCGATCCGAAGTCAATTGGTGTTCCAAATTGGACAATTCAAGTTCAACGGCAGTTCGTTCCTAATATCAGTGGTTGGTGTATTCCATACTTCTAGCAATTGGATTTCACTCAAAACTCACCAAATGACTCCTCCCACCATATTATGATGTGGCCCAAGTTTTGGGATCGATCCGAAATCAATAGGTGTTCCAAATTGGACAATTCAAGTTCAACGGCAGTTCGTTCCTAATTGGAGTGGTTGTTGTATTCCATACTTCTAGCGATTGGATTTCACTCAAAACTCACCAAATGACTCCTCCCACCATATTATGATGTTGCCCAAGTTTTGGGCTCGATCCGAAATCAACAAGCGTGAGAAATTGAACAATTCAAGTTCAACGGCAGTTCGTTCCTAATTGGTGTGGTTGGTGTATTCCATACCTCTAGCGATTGGATTTCACTCAAAACTCACCGAATGACTTCTCCCACCATATTATGATGTTGCCCAAGTTTTGGGCTCGATCCGAAATCAATATGTGTTCCAAATTGGACAATTCAAGTTCAACGGCAGTTCGTTCCTAATTTCAGTGGTTGGTGTATTCCATACTTCTAGCGATTGGATTTCACTCAAAACTCACCAAATGACTCCTCCCACCATATTATGATGTTGCCCAAGTTTTGGGCTCGATCCGAAATCAACATGTGTGAGAAATTGGTCAATTCAAGTTCAACGGCAGTTCGTTCCTAATTGGTGTGGTTGGTGTATTCCATACCTCTAGCGATTGGATTTCACTCAAAACTCACCGAATGACTTCTCCCACCATATTATGATGTTGGCCAAGTTTCGGGCTCGATCCGAAATCAATACGTGTTCCAAATTGGACAATTCAAGTTCAACGGTAGTTCGTTCCTAATTTCAGTGGTTAATGTATTCCATACTTCTAGCGATTGGATTTCACTCAAAACTCACCAAATGACTCCTCCCACCATATTATGATGTTGCCCAAGTTTTGGGCTCGATCCGAAGTCAATTGGTGTTCCAAATTGGACAATTCAAGTTCAACGGCAGTTCGTTCCTAATTTCAGCGGTTGGTGTATTCCATACTTCTAGCGATTGGATTTCACTCAAAACTCACCAAATGACTCCTCCCACCATATTATGATGTTGCCCAAGTTTTGGGCTCGATCCGAAATCAACAAGCGTGAGAAATTGAACAATTCAAGTTCAACGGCAGTTCGTTCCTAATTGGTGTGGTTGGTGTATTCCATACCTCTAGCGATTGGATTTCACTCAAAACTCACCGAATGACTTCTCCCAACATATTATGATGTTGCCCAAGTTTTGGGCTCGATCCGAAATCAATACGTGTTCCAAATTGGACAATTCAAGTTCAACGGCAGTTCGTTCCTAATTTCAGTGGTTGGTGTATTCCATACTTCTAGCGATTGGATTTCACCCAAAACTCACCAAATGACTCCTCCCACCATATTATGATGTTGCCCAAGTTTTGGGCTCGATCCGAAATCAATAGGTGTTCCAAATTGGACAATTCAAGTTCAACGGCAGTTCATTCCTAATATCAGTGGTTGGTGTATTCCATACTTCTAGCAATTGGATTTCACTCAAAACTCACCAAATGACTCCTCCCACCATATTATGATGTTGTCCAACGTTTGGGCTCAATCCGAAATCAATAGGCGTTCCAAATTGGACAATTCAAGTTCAACGGCAGTTCGTTCCTAATTGGAGTGGTTGGTGTATTCCATACTTCTAGCGATTAGATTTCACTCAAAACTCACCAAAACGACTCCTCCCACCATATTATGATGTTGCCCAAGTTTTGGGCTCGATCCGAAATCAGTAGGTGTTCCAAATTGGACAATTCAAGTTCAACGGCAGTTCGTTCCTAATTGGAGTGGTTGTTGTATTCCATACTTCTAGCGATTGGATTTCACTGAAAACTCACCAAATGACTCCTCCCACCATATTATGATGTTGCCCAAGTTTTGGGCTCGATCCGAAATCAACAAGCGTGAGAAATTGAACAATTCAAGTTCAACGGCAGTTCGTTCCTAATTGGTGTGGTTGGTGTATTCCATACCTCTAGCGATTGGATTTCACTCAAAACTCACCGAATGACTTCTCCCACCATATTATGATGTTGGCCAAGTTTCGGGCTCGATCCGAAATCAATACGTGTTCCAAATTGGACAATTCAAGTTCAACGGTAGTTCGTTCCTAATTTCAGTGGTTAATGTATTCCATACTTCTAGCGATTGGATTTCACTCAAAACTCACCAAATGACTCCTCCCACCATATTATGATGTTGCCCAAGTTTTGGGCTCGATCCGAAATCAATAGGTGTGAGAAATTGGACAATTCAAGTTCAACGGCAGTTCGTTCCTAATTGGAGTGGTTGTTGTATTCCATACTTCTAGTGATTGGATTTCACTCAAAACTCGCCAAATGACTCCTCCCACCATATTATGATGTTGCCCAAGTTTTGGGCTCGATCCGAAATCAACAAGCGTGAGAAATTGAACAATTCAAGTTCAACGGCAGTTCGTTCCTAATTGGTGTGGTTGGTGTATTCCATACCTCTAGCGATTGGATTTCACTCAAAACTCACCGAATGACTTCTCCCAACATATTATGATGTTGCCCAAGTTTTGGGCTCGATCCGAAATCAATACGTGTTCCAAATTGGACAATTCAAGTTCAACGGCAGTTCGTTCCTAATTTCAGTGGTTGGTGTATTCCATACTTCTAGCGATTGGATTTCACCCAAAACTCACCAAATGACTCCTCCCACCATATTATGATGTTGCCCAAGTTTTGGGCTCGATCCGAAATCAATAGGTGTTCCAAATTGGACAATTCAAGTTCAACGGCAGTTCATTCCATATTGGAGTGGTTGGTGTATTCCATACTTCTAGCGATTGGATTTCACTTAAAACTCACCAAATGACTCCTCCCACCATATTATGATGTTGTCCAAGTTTTGGGGTCGATCCGAAATCAATGGGCGTGAGAAATTGGACAACTCAAGTTCAACGGCAGTTCATTCCATATTGGAGTGGTTGGTGTATTCCATACTTCTAGCGATTGGATTTCACTTAAAACTCACCAAATGACTCCTCCCACCATATTATGATGTTGTCCAAGTTTTGGGGTCGATCCGAAATCAATGGGCGTGAGAAATTGGACAACTCAAGTTCAACGGCAGTTCGTTCCAAATTGGAGTGGTTGGTGTATTCCATACTTCTAGCGATTAGATTTCACTTAAAACTCACCAAATGACTCCTCCCACCATATTATGATGTTGTCCAAGTTTTGGGGTCGATCCGAAATCAATAGGCGTGAGAAATTGGACAACTCAAGTTCAACGGCAGTTCGTTCCAAATTGTAGTGGTTGGTGTATTCCGTACTTCTAGCGATTGGATTTCACTCAAAACTCACCAAATGACTACTCCCACCATATTATGATGTTGCCCAAGTTTTGGGCTCGATCCGAAATCAATAGGTGTTCCAAATTGGAAAATTCAAGTATAACGGCAGTTTGTTCCTAACTGGAGTGGTTGGTGTACTCCATACTTCTAGCGATTGGATTTAACTCAAAACTTACCAAATGACTACTCCCACCATATTATGATGTTGCCCAAGTTTTGGGCTCGATCCGAAATCAATAGGTGTGAGAAATTGGACAATTCAATTTCAACGGCAGCTCGTTCCTAACTGGAGTGGTTGGTGTACTCCATACTTCTAGCGATTGGATTTAACTCAAAACTCACCAAATGGCTCCTCCCACCATATTATGATGTTGCCCAAGTTTTGGGCTCGATCCGAAGTCAATGGGTGTGAGAAATTGGTCAAATCATTTTCAACGACAGTTCGTTCCTAATTGGAGTGGTTGGTGTATTCCACAGGTCTAGCGATTGGATTTCACTCAAAACTCACCAAATGACTCCTCCCACCATATTATGATGTTGCCCAAGTTTTGGGCTCGATCCGAAATCAATAGGTGTTCCAAATTGGACAATTCAAGTTTAACGGCAGTTCGTTCCTAATTGGAGTGGTTGGTGTATTCCATACTTCTAGAGATTGGATTTCACTCAAAAGTAACCAAATGACTCCTCCCACCATATTATGATGTTGCCCAAGTTTTGGGCTCGATCCGAAATCAATAGGTGTTCCAAATTGGACAATTCAAGTTCAACTGCAGTTCGTTCCTAATTTCAGTGGTTGGTGTATTCCATACTTCTAGCGATTGGATTTCACTCAAAACTCACCAAATGACTCCTCCCACCATATTATGATGTTGCCCAAGTTTTGGGCTCGATCCGAAGTCAATTGGTGTTCCAAATTGGACAATTCAAGTTCAACGGCAGTTCGTTCCTAATATCAGTGGTTTGTGTATTCCATACTTCTAGCAATTGGATTTCACTCAAAACTCACCAAATGACTCCTCCCACCATATTATGATGTTGCCCAAGTTTTGGGCTCGATCCGAAATCAATAGGTGTGAGAAATTGGACAAATCAATTTCAACGGCAGCTCGTTCCTAATTGGAGTGGTTGGTGTATTCCACACTTCTAACGATTGGATTTCACTCAAAACTCACCAAATGACTCCTCCCACCATATTATGATGTTGCCCAAGTTTTGGGTTCGATCCGAAATCAATAGGTGTTCCAAATTGGACAATTCAAGTTCAACGGCAGTTCGTTCCTAATTGGAGTGGTTGGTGTATTCCATACTTCTAGCGATTGGATTTCACTCAAAACTCCCCAAATGACTCCTCCCACCATATTATGATGTTGCCCAAGTTTCGGGCTAGATCCGAAATCAATTGGTGTTCGAAATTGGACAATTCAAGTTCCACGGCAGTTCGTTCCTAATTGGAGTGGTTGGTGTATTCCATACTTCCAGCGATTGGATTTCATTCAAAACTCACCAAATGACTCCTCCCACCATATTATGATGTTGCCCAAGTTTTGGGCTCGATCCGAAATCAATAGGTGTTCCAAATTGGACAATTCAAGTTCAACGGCAGTTCGTTCCAAATTGGAGTGGTTGGTGTATTCCGCACTTCTAGCGATTGGATTTCACTCAAAACTCAACAAATGACTCCTCCCACCATATTATGATGTTGCCCAAGTTTTTGGCTCGATCCGAAATCAATAGGTGTGAGAAATTGGACAATTCAAGTTCAACAGCAGTTCGTTCCTAATTGGAGTGGTTGGTGTATTCCACACTTCTAGCGATTGGATTTCACTCAAAACTCACCAAATGACTCCTCCCACCATATTATGATGTTGCCCAAGTTTGGGGCTCGATCCGAAATCAATAGGTGTGAAAATTGGACAATTCAAGTTCAACAGCGGTTCGTTCTTAATTGGAGTGGTTGGTGTATTCTATACTTCTAGCGATTGGATTTCACTCAAAACTCACCAAATGACTCCTCCCACCATATTATGATTTTGCCCAAGTTTTGGGCTCGATTCGGAATCAATAGGTGTTCCAAATTGGACAATTCAAGTTCAACGGCAGTTCGTTCCAAATTGGAGTGGTTGGTGTATTCCATACTTCTAGCGATTGGATTTCACTCAAAACTCACCAAATGACTCCTCCCACCATATTATGAAGTTGCCCAAGTTTTGGGCTCGATCCGAAATCAATAGGTGTGAGAAATTGGACAATTCAAGTTCAATGGCAGTTCGTTCCTAATTGGAGTGGTTGGTGTATTCCATACTGCTAGCGATTGGATTTCACTCAAAACTAACCAAATGACTCCTCCCACCATATTATGATGTTGCCCAAGTTTCGGGCTCGATCCGAAATCAATAGGTGTGAGAAATTGGACAATTCAAGTTCAACGACAGTTCGTTCCAAATTGGAGTGGTTGGTGTATTCCGCACTTCTAGCAATTGGATTTCACTCAAAACTCAACAAATGACTCCTCCCACCATATTATGAGGTTGCCCAAGTTTTGGGCTCGATCCGAAATCAATAGGTGTGGGAAATTGGACAATTCAAGTTCAACGGCAGTTCGTTCCTAATTGAAGTGCTTGGTGTATTCCATACTTCTAGCGATTGGATTTCTCTCAAAACTCACCAAAGGACTCCTCCCACCATATTATGATGTTGCCCAAGTTTTGGGCTCAATTCGAAATCAATAGGTGTGAGAAATTGGACAATTCAAGTTCAACGGCAGTTCGTTCCTAATTGGAGTGGTTGGTGTATTCCATACTTCTAGCAATTGGATTTCACTCAAAACTCACCAAATGACTCCTCCCACAATATTATGTTGTTGCCCAAGTTTTGGGTTCGATCCGAAATCAATAGGTGTTCCAAATTGGACAATTCAAGTTCAACGGCAGTTCGTTCCGAATTGCAGTGGTTGGTGTATTCCATACTTCTAGCGATTGGATTTCACACAAAAGTCACCGAATGACTCCTCCCACCATATTGTGATGTAGCCAAAAGTTTGGGGCTCGATCCGAAATCAATAGGTGAGAGAAATTGGACAATTCAAGTTCAACGGCAGTTCGTTCCAAATTGGAGTGCTTGGTGTATTCCACACTTCTAGCGATTGGATTTCACTCAAAACTCAACAAATGACTCCTCCCACCATATTATGATGTTGCCCAAGTTTTTGGCTCGATCCGAAATCAATAGGTGTGAGAAATTGGACAATTCATGTTCAACGGCAGTTCATTCCTAATCGGAGTGGTTGGGGTATTCCATACTTCTAGCGATTGGATTTTACTCAAAACTCACCAAATGACTCCTCCCCCCATATTATGAAGTTGCCCAAGTTTGGGGCTCGATCCGAAATCAATAGGTGTGAGAAATTGGACAATTCAAGTTCAATGGCAGTTCGTTCCTAATTGGAGTGGTTGGTGTATTCCATACTTCTAGCGATTGGATTTCACTCAAAACCCACCAAATGACTCCTCCCACCATATTATGATGTTGCCCAGGTTTGGGGCTCGATCCGAAATCAATAGGTGTGAGAAATTGGACAATTCAAGTTCAATGGCAGTTCGTTCCTAATTGGAGTGGTTGGTGTATTCCATACTGCTAGCGATTGGATTTCACTCAAAACTAACCAAATGACTCCTCCCACCATATTATGATGTTGCCCAAGTTTTGGGTTCGATTCGAAATCAATAGGTGTGAGAAATTGGACAATTCAAGTTCAACCGCAGTTCGTTCCTAATTGGAGTGGTTGGTGTATTCCATACTTCTAGCGGTTGGATTTCCCTCAAAACTAACCAAATGACTCCTCGCACCATATTATGATGTTGCCCAAGTTTTGGGCTCGATCCGAAATCAATAGGTGTGAGAAAATGGACAATTCAAGTTCAACGGCAGTTCGTTCCTAATTGGAGTGGTTGGTGTATTCCATACTTCTAGCGATTGAATTTCACTCAAAACTAACCAAATGACTCCTCACACCATATTATGATGTTGCCCAAGTTTTGGGCTCGATCCGAAATCAATAGGTGTGAGAAATTGGACAATTCAAGTTCAACGGTAGTTCGTTCCTAATCGGAGTGGTTGGTGTATTCCATACTTCTAGCGATTGGATTTCACTCAAAACTCACCAAATGACTCCTCCCACCATATTCTGATGTTGCCCAAGTTTTGGGCTCGATCCGAAATCAATAGGTGTTCCAAATTGGACAATTCAAGTTCAACGGCAGTTCGTTCCTAATTGCAGTGGTCGGTGTATTCCATACTTCTAGCGATTGGATTTCACACAAAAGTCACCAAATGACTCCTCCCACCATATTGTGATGTAGCCAAAAGTTTGGGGCTCGATCCGAAATCAATAGGTGTGAGAAATTGGACAATTCAAGTTCAACGGCAGTTCATTCCTAGTTGGAGTGGTTGGTGTATTCCTTACTTCTAGCGATTGGATTTCACTCAAAACTCACCAAATGACTCCTCCCACCATATTATGATGTAGCCCAAGTTTCGGGCTCGATCCGAAATCAATAGGTGTTCCAAATTGGACAATTCAAGTTCAACGGCAGTTCGTTCCTAATTGCAGTGGTTGGTGTATTCCATACTTCTAGCGATTGGATTTCACTCAAAACTCACCAAATGACTCCTCCCACCATATTATGATGTTGCCCATGTTTTGGGCTCGATCCGAAATCAATAGGTGTGACAAATTGGAAAATTCAAGTTCAACGGCAGTTCGTTTCTAATTGGAATGGTTGGTGTATTCCATACTTCTAGCGACTGGATTTCACTCAAAACTCACCAAATGACTCCTCCCACCATATTATGATGTAGCCCAAGTTTCGGGCTCGATCCGAAATCAATAGGTGTGAGAAATTGGACAATTCAAGTTCAACGGCAGTTCGTTCCTAATTGTAGTGGTTGGTGTATTCCACACTTCTAGCGATTGGATTTCACTCAAAACTCTCCAAATGACTCCTCCCACCATATTATGATGTTGCCCAAGTTTTGGGCTCGATCCGAAATCAATAGGTGTGAGAAATTGGACAATTAAAGTTCAACGGAAGTTCGTTCCTAATTGGAGTGGTTGGTGTATTCCATACCTCTAGCGATTGGATTTCACACAAAAGTCACCAAATGACTCCTCCCATCATCTTGTGATGTAGCCAAAAGTTTGTGGCTCGATCCGAAATCAATAGGTGTGAGAAATTGGACAATTCAAGTTCAACGGCAGTTCGTTCCTAGTTGGAGTGGTTGGTGTATTCCTTACTTCTAGCGATTGGATTTCACTAAAAACTCACCAAATGACTCCTCCCACCATATTATGATGTTTCCCAAGTTTTGGGCTCGATCCGAAATCAATAGGTGTGGGAAATTGGACAATTCAAGTTCAACGGTAGTTCGTTCCTAATCGGAGTGGTTGGTGTATTCCATACTTCTAGCGATTGGATTTCACTCAAAACTCACCAAATGACTCCTCCCGCCATATTATGATGTAGCCCAAGTTTCGGGCTCGATCCGAAATCAATAGGTTATTCCAAATTGGACAATTCAAGTTCAACGGCAGTTCGTTCCTAATTGGAGTGGTTGGTGTATTCCATACTTCTAGCGATTGAATTTCACTCAAAACTAACCAAATGACTCCTCCCACCACATTATGATGTTGCCCAAGTTTTGGGCTCGATCCGAAATCAATAGGTGTGAGAAATTGGACAATTCAAGTTCAACCGCAGTTCGTTCCTAATTGGAGTGGTTGGTGTATTCCATACTTCTAGCGATTGGATTTCACTCAAAACTAACCAAACGACTCCTCCCACCATATTATGAGGTTGCCCAAGTTTTGGGCTCGATCCGAAATCAATAGGTGTGAGAAATTGGACAATTCAAGTTCAACGGCAGTTCTTTCCTAATCGGAGTGGTTGTTGTATTCCGTACTTCTAGCGATTGGATTTCACTCTAAATTGCCCAAATGACTCCTCCCACCATATTATGATGTTGCCCAAGTTTTGGGCTCGATCCGAAATCAATAGGTGCGAGAAATTGGAGAATTATAGTTTAATGGCAGTTCGTTCCTAATTGGAGTGGTTGGTGTATTCCATACTTCTAGCGTTTGGATTTCACTCAAAACTCACCAAATGACTCCTCCCACCATATTATGATGTTGCCCAAGTTTTGGGCTCGATCCGAAATCAATAGGTGTGAGAAATTGGACAATTCAAGTTCAACGGCAGTTCGTTCCTAATTGGAGTGGTTGGTGTATTCCATACTTCTAGCGATTGGATTTCACTCCAAACTCACCAAATGACTCCTCCCACCATATTATGATGTTGCCCAAGTTTTGGGCTTGATCCGAAATCAATAGGTGTGAGAAATTGGACAATTCAAGTTCAACGGCAGTTCGTTCCTAATTGGAGTGGTTGGTGTATTCCATACTTCTAGCGATTGGATTTCACTCAAAACTCACCAAATGACTCCTCCCACCGTATTATGATGTTGCCCAAGTTTTGGGCTCGATCCATAATCAATAGGTGTGAGAAATTGGACAATTCAAGTGCATTGGCAGTTCGTTCCTAATTGGAGTGGTTGGTGTATTCCATACTTCTAGCGATTGGATTTCACTCAAAACTCACCAAATCACTCCTCCCACCATATTATGATGTTGCCCAAGTTTTGGGGCTCGATCCGAAATCAATAGGTGTGAGAAATTGGACAATTCAAATTCAACGGCAGTTCGTTCCTAATTGGAGTGGTTGGTGTCTTCCGTACTTCTAGCGAATGGATTTCACTCAAAACTCACCAAATGACTCCTCCCACCATATTATGATGTTGCCCAATGTTGTTAATTATTATTATAACTCGCAATTGTACGGGGCAATTAGTAGTATAGCAAGACAAGTACGAGGTCGTACCCACGAAGACTGATAGGTTAAAACTAGTTATGTACTTAGCTTACCAAATTCAAGAAAGTAGGAGGTTATGTCTAAAACAGAATTTAAAGCAAGAGTGGTTGTGATTGTTGAACAAAATAAGCAAAATGAAATTGCAAACAAAAACAAGTAAACAAATGTAACAAAGAGTGGTTTTAAGAGATGGAAAACAGATTTGGAGACTAGGGCATTCGAATCACCATAACAATTCAATTATGGGTTATAAGGAGTCAAGTATCAAGTCTAATTCAGATTCAAAGATTGATTCTAGCTAAAGTATGATTAGGCCATGGTGTTTGGTCCTAACCTTGTGTTCCTAATTCCCTAATTAGATCATTTGTTGTCTAACCTAAAATTAAGCATTAGGAACCCATTAAGCATAGAAGAACAATTTAAACAACCAAGCATGTATCTAATCCCTGTTGTCGAATGTCCATACATACTCTTCCTATTCATAGTTCAATTCGAATTAAAGCATGGTGTCTACTCTTAATTCAAACCAAGATAGTTAACAAACAAGTTCTAATGGTGATCAATCATTCAAACAAGCATGTTAACTTATAAGCATAATGAATAAGAACATGAATCATGAATCAAACTTGAAACTCCAAACTTCAAACTTATAAACCCAGAATATTCATGTTAGGTTACATCGAAGCCCTAGTTATGGATTTAGCTACTCATAATGGAAAAGAAACTAAAATAGAAATGGGAAAACATAATGAATGCCATAAGAGTAGAAAAACCCTTTTCTGAAGTTCTTGTGGTGTCCAATGCTTCTCCAAGAGCTTCTCCACGTCTAGAAGGATGTATGAAGGATATGGAGGTGATTTGGGATGAGTTTGAGTGAGTGGTGATGGCTGAGAAAGAGGAAATTCGTAGGGAAATGGAAGGGAGGTTTTCTGGAGCTGTTTTGGTGATTTTGGGGCAGTTTAGAGTATTGGGTTGATTGCTTCAGTGTTTGGGGTTGTGGAAATGTATGAGGATGATTTCTGGATGTGTTGATGGAATGATGGAAGTGTGGAGGATGGCTGAAGTGAGTTTGTAGCTTGAAGACTCCTCTATTTATAGGGCTAAGAGGGAGGAACATCATGATGAAATCCAACACCACCATTCCTCATTTAATACAACCCATAACTCCCACTTCATCTTGTCTATGTTAGTGTAGTTGGAATCAATCCCATCCCATAACTCCCACTTCATTTTGCTGCACCTCAAGCTTTCTTCACATGGGTGTTCAATTGTGGCTGCCTTTTGCTGCCAACCCATGTGGGTTTTCTTTTGGTTGCTGGAAATAAAAGATGCTGCTGAACCAGGCTTGGTGTATGAAGGCCTGAGATTTCAATATGTATGCAATGGGGCGCAAATTTGGATATGTCATAATAGACACCCATTGGAACAACTTTGATGAAGAATGCATTCCCATCTGAGCAGTATAAGTGTACGTTTTGGGCGTTGCAAGTTGACTGCCGAAAATAGACTGGAATGTATGGTGTGCATTTTGATGGGCCCATGGATGGGGCTTGACTTCATCAATTAATACGTTTTAGCAGTCCAACTTGCAGCTCAGAATCTCTTCTTTCCAACCACATATTAATTGGGCCAATACATGTTGGGAGGAGGAAGTTAAGGCCGAAGAAAATTGCTAACTCAGACTCCTCCCACCATATTATGATGTTGCCCAAGTTTTGGGCTCGATCCGAAATCAATAGGTGTTCCAAATTGGACAATTCAAGTTCAACGGCAGTTCGTTCCAAACTGGAGTGGTTGGTGTATTCCATACTTCTAGTGTCTGGATTTCACTCACAACTCACCAAATGACTCCTCCCACCATATTATGATGTTGCCCAAGTTTTGGGATCAATCCGAAATCAATAGGTGTGAGAAATTGGACAATTCAAGTTCAACGGCAGTTCGTTCCTAATTGGAGTGGTTGGTGTATTCCATACTTCTAGCGAATGGATTTCACTCAAAACAGACCAAATGACTCCTCCCACCATATTATGATGTTGCCCAAGTTTGGGGCTCGATCCGAAATCAATAGGTGCGAGAAATTGGACAATTCCAGTTCAACGGCAGTTCGTTCCTAATTGGAGTGATTGGTGTATTCCATAATTCTAGCGATTGGATTTCACTCAAAACTAACCAAATGACTCCTCCCACCATATTATGATGTTGCCCAAGTTTTGGGCTCGATCCGAAATCAATAGGTGTGAGATATTGGACAAATCAAGTTCAACGGCAGTTCGTTCCTAATTGGAGTGGTTGGTGTATTCCATACTTCTAGCGATTGGATTTCGTTCAAAACTCACCAAATGACTCATCCCATCATATTATGAAGTTGCCCAAGTTTGGGGCTGGATCCAAAATCAATAGGTGTGAGAAATTGGACAATTCAAGTTCAACGGCAGTTCGTTCCAAATTGGAGTGGTTGGTGTATTCCATACTTCTAGTGATAGGATTTCACTCAAAACTCACCAAATGACTCCTCCCACCATATTATGGTGTTGCCCAAGTTTTGGGCTCGATCCGAAATCAATAGGTGTTCCAAATTGGACAATTCAAGTTCAACGGCAGTTCGTTCCTAACTAGAGTGGTTGGTGTATTCTATACTTCTAGCGATTGGATTTCACTCAAAACTCACCAAAGGACTCCTAACACCATATTATCATGTTGCCCAAGTTTTGGGCTCTATCCGAAATCAGTAGGTGTGAGAAATTGGACAATTCATGTTCAACGGCAGTTCGTTCCTAATTGGAGTGGTTGGCGTATTCCATACTTCTAGCGACTGGATTTCACTCAAAACTCACCAAATGACTCCTAACACCATATTATCATGTTGCCCAAGTTTTGGGCTCTATCCGAAATCAGTAGGTGTGAGAAATTGGACAAATCATGTTCAACGGCAGTTCGTTCCTAATTAGAGTGGTTGGTGTATTCCATACTTCTAGCGACTGGATTTCACTCAAAACTCACCAAATGACTCCCCCCACCGTATTATCATGTTGCCCAAGTTTTGGGCTCGATCCGAAATCAATAGGTGTTAGAAATTGGACAATTCAAGTTCAACGGCAGTTCGTTCCTAATTGGAGTGGTTGGTGTATTCCATACTTCTAGCGATTGGATATCACTCAAAACTCACCAAATGACTCCTCCCACCATATTATGATGTTGCCCAAGTTTTGGGCTCAGTCCGAAATCAATAGGTGAAAGAAATTGGACAATTCAAGTTCAACGGCAGTTCGTTCCAAATTGGAGTGGTTGGTGTATTCCACACTTCTAGCGATTGCATTTCACTCAAAACTCAACAAATGATTCCTCCCACCATGTTATGATGTTGCCCAAGTTTTGGGCTTGAACCGATATCAATAGGTGTGAGAAATTGGACAATTCAAGTTCAACGGCAGTTCGTTCCAAATTGGAGTGATTGGTGTATTCCATACTTCTAGCGATTGCATTTCACTCAAAACTCAACAGATGAGTCCTCCCACCATATTATGATGTTGCCCAAGTTTTGGGCTTGAACCGATATCAATAGGTGTGAGAAATTGGACAAATCAAGTTCAACGGCAGTTCGTTCCTAATTGGAGTGGTTGGTGTATTCCATACTTCTAGCGATTGGATTTCACTCAAAACTCACAAAATGACTCCTCCCAGCATATTATGATGTTGCCCAAGTTTTGGGCTCGATCCGAAATCAATAGTTGTGAGAAATTGGACAATTCAAGTTCAACGGCAGTTCGTTCCTAATTGGAGTGGTTGGTGTATTCCGTACTTCTAGCGATTGGATTTCACTCAAAACTAACCAAATGACTCCTCCCACCATATTATGATGTTGCCCAAGTTTGGGGCTCGATCCGAAATCAATAGGTGTGAGAAATTGGCCAATTGAAGTTCAACGGCAGTTCGTTCCTAATTGGAGTGGTTGGTGTATTTCATACCTCTAGCGATTGGTTTTCTCTTAAAAGTCACCAAATGACTCCTCCCACCATATTATGATGTAGCCCAAGTTTTGGGCTCGATCCGAAATCAATAGGTGTGAGAAATTCCGCAATTCAAGTTCAAAGGCAGTTCGTTCCTAATTGGTGTGGTTGGTGAATTCCATACTTCTAGCGATTGGATTTCACTCAAAACTCACCAAATGTATCCTGACACCATATTATGACATTGCCCAAGTTTGGGGCTCGATCCGAAATCAATAGGTGTGAGAAATTGGACAATTCAAGTTCAACGGCAGTTCGTTCCTAATTGGAGTGGTTGCTGTATTTCATACTTCTAGCGATCAGATTTCACTCAAAACTCACCAAATGACTCCTGACACCATATTATGATGTTGCCCAAGTTTGGGGCTCGATCCGAAATCAATAGGTGTGAGAAATTGGACAATTCAAGTTCAACGGCAGTTCGTTCCTAATTGGAGTGGTTGGTGTATTCCATACTTCTAGCGATTGGATTTCACTCAAAACTCACCGAATGACTCGTCCCACCATATTATGATGTTGCCCAAGTTTGGGGCTCGATCCGAAATCAATAGGTGTGAGAAATTGGACAATTCAAGTTCAACGGCAGTTCGTTCCTAATTGGTGTGGTTGGTGTATTCCACACTTCTAGCGATTGGATTTCACTAAAAACTCACCAAATGACTCCTAACACCATATTATGATGTTGCCCAAGTTTGGGGCTCGATCCGAAATCAATAGGTGTGAGAAATTGGACAATTCAAGTTCAACGGCAGTTCGTTCCTAATTGGAGTGGTTGGTGTATTCCATACTTCTAGCGACTGGATTTCACTCAAAACATACCAAATGACTCCTCCCACCATATTATGATGTTGCCCAAGTTTGGGGCTCGATCCGAATTAACAGGCGTGAGAAATTGGACAATTCAAGTTCAACGGCAGTTGGTTCCTAATTCGAGTGGTTGGTGTATTCCATACCTCTAGCGATTGGATTTCACTCAAAACTCACCAAATGACTTCAGACACCATATTATGATGTTGCCCAAGTTTGGGGCTCGATCCGAAATCAATAGGTGTGAGAAATTGGAGAATTCAAGTTCAACAGCAGTTCGTTCCTAATTGGAGTGGTTGGTGTATTCCATACTTCTCGCGATTGGATTTCACTCAAAACTCACCAAATGACTTCAGACACCATATTATGATGTTGCCCAAGTTTGGGGCTCGATCGGAAATCAATAGGTGTGAGAAATTGGACAATTCAAGTTCAACGGCAGTTCGTTCCTAATTGGAGTGGTCGGTGTATTCCATACTTCTAAAGATTGGATTTCTTTCAAAACTCACCAAATGACTCCTCCCACCATATTATGATGTTCCCCAAGTTTTGGACTCAATCCGAAATCAATAGGTGAAAAAAGTTGGACAATTCAAGTTCAACGGCATTTCGTTCCTAATTGGAGTGGTTGGTGTATTCCATACCTCTATCGATTGGATTTCACTCAAAACTCACCAAATGACTCCTCCCACCATATTATGATGTTGCCCAAGTTTGGGGCTCGATCCGAAATCAATAGGTGTGAGAAATTGGACAATTCAAGTTCAACGGCAGTTCGTTCCTAATTGAAGTGGTTGGTGTATTCCATACCTCTAGCGATTGGAGTTCTCTCAAAACTCACCAAATGACTCCTCCCACCATATTATGATGTTGCCCAAGTTTGGGGCTCGATCCGAAATCAACAGGTGTGAGAAATTGGACAATTCAAGTTCAACGGCAGTTGGTTCCTAATTGGAGTGGTTGGTGTATTCCAGACTTCTAGCGATTGGATTTCACTCAATACTCACCAAATGACTTCTGACACCATATTATGATGTGGCCCAAGTTTGGGGCTCGATCCGAAATCAATAGGTGTGAGAAATTGGACAATTCAAGTTCAACAGCAGTTCGTTCCTAATTGGAGTGGTTGGTGTATTCCATACTTCTAGCGATTGGATTTCACTCAAAACTCACCAAATGACTCCTCCCACCATATTATGAAGTTGCTCAAGTTTTGGGCTCTATCCGAAATTAATAGGTGAAAGAAATTGGACAATTCAAGTTCGACGGCAGTTCGTTCCTAATTGGAGCGGTTGGTGTATTCCATACTTCTAGCGATTGGATTTCTCTCAAAACTCACCAAATGACTCCTCCCACCATATTATGATGTTGCCCAAGTTTTGGGCTCGATCCGAAATCAATAGGTGTTCGAAATTGGACAACTCAAGTTCAATGGCAGTTCGTTCCTAATTGGAGTGGATGGTGTATTCCATACTTCTAGCGATTGGATTTCACTCAAAACTTACCAAATGACTCCTCCCACCATATTATCAGGTTGCCCAAGTTTGGGGTTCGAACCGAAATCAATAGGTGTGAGAAATTGGACAATTGAAGTTCAACGGCAGTTCGTTCCTAATTGGAGTGGTTGGTGTATTCCATACTTCTAGCGATTGGATTTCACTCAAAACTCACAAAATGACTCCTCCCACCATATTATCATGTTGCCCAAGTTTTGGGCTCGATCCGAAATCAATAGGTGTGAGAAATTGGACAATTCAAGTTCAATGGCAGTTCGTTCCTAATTGGAGTGGTTGGTGTATTCCATACTTCTAGCGATTGGATTTCACTCAAACCTCACCAAATGACTCCTCCCACCATATTATGATGTTTCCCAAGTTTTGGGCTCGATCCGAAATCAGTAGGTGTTCCAAATTGGACAATTCAAGTTCAACGGCAGTTCGTTCCTAATTGGAGTGGTTGGTGTATTCCATACTTCTAGCTATTGGATTTCACTCAAAACTCACCAAATGACTCCTCCCACCATAATATGATGTTGCCCAATTTTTGGGCTCGATCCGAAATCAATTGGTGTTCCAAATTGGACAATTCAAGTTCAACGGCAGTTCGTTCCTAATTGGAGTGGTTGGTGTATTCCATACTTCTAGCGATTGGATTTCACTCAAAACTCACCAAATGACTCCTCCCACCATATTATCATGTTGCCCAAGTTTTGGGCTCGATCCGAAATCAATAGGTGTGAGAAATTGGACAATTCAAGTTCAACGGCAGTTCGTTCCTAATTGGAGTGGTTGGTGTATTCCATACTTCTAGCGATTGGATTTCACTCAAACCTTACCAAATGACTCCTCCCACCATATTATGATGTTGCCCAAGTTTTGGGCTCGATCCGAAATCAGTAGGTGTTCCAAATTGGACAATTCAAGTTCAACGGCAGTTCGTTCCTAATTGGAGTGGTTGGTGTATTCCATACTTCTAGCGATTGGATTTCACTCAAAACTGACCAAATCACTCCTCCCACCATAATATGATGTTGCCCAATTTTTGGGCTCGATCCGAAATCAATTGGTGTTACAAATTGGACAATTCAAGTTCAACGGCAGTTCGTTCCTAATTGGAGTGGTTGGTGTATTCCATACTTCTAGCGATTGGATTTCACTCAAAACTCACCAAATGACTCATCCCACCATATTATGATGTTGCCCAAGTTTGGGGCTCGATCCGAAATCAATAGGTGTGAGAAATTGGATAATTCAAGCTCAACGGCAGTTCGTTCCTAATTGGTGTGGTTGGTGTATTCCATACTTCTACCGATTGGATTTCACTCAAAATTCACCAAATGACTCCTCCCACCATATTATGATGTTGCCCAAGTTTCGGGCTCGATCCGAAATCAATAGTTGTGAGAAATTGGACATTTCAAGTTCAACGGCAGTTCGTTCCTAATTGGAGTGGTTGGTGTATTCCATACTTCTAGCGATTGGATTTCACTCAAAACTCACCAAATGACTCCTCCCACCATAATATAATGTTGCCCAAGTTTTGGGCTCGATCCGAAATCAATAGGTGTTCCAAATTGGACAATTCAAGTTCAACGGCAGTTTGTTCCTAATTGGAGTGGTTTGTGTATTCCATACTTCTAGCCATTGGATTTCACTCAAAACTAACAAATGACTCCTCCCGCCATATTATGACGTTGCCCAGGTTTTGGGCTCGATCCGAAATCAATAGGTATTCCAAATTCGACAATTCAAGTTCTACGGCAGTTCGTTCCTAATTGGAGTGGTTGGTGTATTCCATACTTCTAGTGATTGGATTTCACTCAAAACTCACCAAATGACTCCCACCATATTATGATGTTGCCCAAGTTTTTGGCTCGATCCGAAATCAATAGGTGTTCCAAATTGGAAAATTCAAGTATAACGGCAGTTCGTTCAAAACTGGAGTGGTTGGTGTATTCCATACTTCTAGCGATTGGATTTCACTCAAAACTCACCAAATGACTCCTCCCACCGTATTATGATGTTGCCCAAGTTTTGGGCTCGATCCATAATCAATAGGTGTGAGAAATTGGACAATTCAAGTGCATTGGCAGTTCGTTCCTAATTGGAGTGGTTGGTGTATTCCATACTTCTAGCGATTGGATTTCACTCAAAACTCACCAAATCACTCCTCCCACCATATTATGATGTTGCCCAAGTTTTGGGGCTCGATCCGAAATCAATAGGTGTGAGAAATTGGACAATTCAAATTCAACGGCAGTTCGTTCCTAATTGGAGTGGTTGGTGTCTTCCGTACTTCTAGCGAATGGATTTCACTCAAAACTCACCAAATGACTCCTCCCACCATATTATGATGTTGCCCAATGTTGTTAATTATTATTATAACTCGCAATTGTACGGGGCAATTAGTAGTATAGCAAGACAAGTACGAGGTCGTACCCACGAAGACTGATAGGTTAAAACTAGTTATGTACTTAGCTTACCAAATTCAAGAAAGTAGGAGGTTATGTCTAAAACAGAATTTAAAGCAAGAGTGGTTGTGATTGTTGAACAAAATAAGCAAAATGAAATTGCAAACAAAAACAAGTAAACAAATGTAACAAAGAGTGGTTTTAAGAGATGGAAAACAGATTTGGAGACTAGGGCATTCGAATCACCATAACAATTCAATTATGGGTTATAAGGAGTCAAGTATCAAGTCTAATTCAGATTCAAAGATTGATTCTAGCTAAAGTATGATTAGGCCATGGTGTTTGGTCCTAACCTTGTGTTCCTAATTCCCTAATTAGATCATTTGTTGTCTAACCTAAAATTAAGCATTAGGAACCCATTAAGCATAGAAGAACAATTTAAACAACCAAGCATGTATCTAATCCCTGTTGTCGAATGTCCATACATACTCTTCCTATTCATAGTTCAATTCGAATTAAAGCATGGTGTCTACTCTTAATTCAAACCAAGATAGTTAACAAACAAGTTCTAATGGTGATCAATCATTCAAACAAGCATGTTAACTTATAAGCATAATGAATAAGAACATGAATCATGAATCAAACTTGAAACTCCAAACTTCAAACTTATAAACCCAGAATATTCATGTTAGGTTACATCGAAGCCCTAGTTATGGATTTAGCTACTCATAATGGAAAAGAAACTAAAATAGAAATGGGAAAACATAATGAATGCCATAAGAGTAGAAAAACCCTTTTCTGAAGTTCTTGTGGTGTCCAATGCTTCTCCAAGAGCTTCTCCACGTCTAGAAGGATGTATGAAGGATATGGAGGTGATTTGGGATGAGTTTGAGTGAGTGGTGATGGCTGAGAAAGAGGAAATTCGTAGGGAAATGGAAGGGAGGTTTTCTGGAGCTGTTTTGGTGATTTTGGGGCAGTTTAGAGTATTGGGTTGATTGCTTCAGTGTTTGGGGTTGTGGAAATGTATGAGGATGATTTCTGGATGTGTTGATGGAATGATGGAAGTGTGGAGGATGGCTGAAGTGAGTTTGTAGCTTGAAGACTCCTCTATTTATAGGGCTAAGAGGGAGGAACATCATGATGAAATCCAACACCACCATTCCTCATTTAATACAACCCATAACTCCCACTTCATCTTGTCTATGTTAGTGTAGTTGGAATCAATCCCATCCCATAACTCCCACTTCATTTTGCTGCACCTCAAGCTTTCTTCACATGGGTGTTCAATTGTGGCTGCCTTTTGCTGCCAACCCATGTGGGTTTTCTTTTGGTTGCTGGAAATAAAAGATGCTGCTGAACCAGGCTTGGTGTATGAAGGCCTGAGATTTCAATATGTATGCAATGGGGCGCAAATTTGGATATGTCATAATAGACACCCATTGGAACAACTTTGATGAAGAATGCATTCCCATCTGAGCAGTATAAGTGTACGTTTTGGGCGTTGCAAGTTGACTGCCGAAAATAGACTGGAATGTATGGTGTGCATTTTGATGGGCCCATGGATGGGGCTTGACTTCATCAATTAATACGTTTTAGCAGTCCAACTTGCAGCTCAGAATCTCTTCTTTCCAACCACATATTAATTGGGCCAATACATGTTGGGAGGAGGAAGTTAAGGCCGAAGAAAATTGCTAACTCAGACTCCTCCCACCATATTATGATGTTGCCCAAGTTTTGGGCTCGATCCGAAATCAATAGGTGTTCCAAATTGGACAATTCAAGTTCAACGGCAGTTCGTTCCAAACTGGAGTGGTTGGTGTATTCCATACTTCTAGTGTCTGGATTTCACTCACAACTCACCAAATGACTCCTCCCACCATATTATGATGTTGCCCAAGTTTTGGGATCAATCCGAAATCAATAGGTGTGAGAAATTGGACAATTCAAGTTCAACGGCAGTTCGTTCCTAATTGGAGTGGTTGGTGTATTCCATACTTCTAGCGAATGGATTTCACTCAAAACAGACCAAATGACTCCTCCCACCATATTATGATGTTGCCCAAGTTTGGGGCTCGATCCGAAATCAATAGGTGCGAGAAATTGGACAATTCCAGTTCAACGGCAGTTCGTTCCTAATTGGAGTGATTGGTGTATTCCATAATTCTAGCGATTGGATTTCACTCAAAACTAACCAAATGACTCCTCCCACCATATTATGATGTTGCCCAAGTTTTGGGCTCGATCCGAAATCAATAGGTGTGAGATATTGGACAAATCAAGTTCAACGGCAGTTCGTTCCTAATTGGAGTGGTTGGTGTATTCCATACTTCTAGCGATTGGATTTCGTTCAAAACTCACCAAATGACTCATCCCATCATATTATGAAGTTGCCCAAGTTTGGGGCTGGATCCAAAATCAATAGGTGTGAGAAATTGGACAATTCAAGTTCAACGGCAGTTCGTTCCAAATTGGAGTGGTTGGTGTATTCCATACTTCTAGTGATAGGATTTCACTCAAAACTCACCAAATGACTCCTCCCACCATATTATGGTGTTGCCCAAGTTTTGGGCTCGATCCGAAATCAATAGGTGTTCCAAATTGGACAATTCAAGTTCAACGGCAGTTCGTTCCTAACTAGAGTGGTTGGTGTATTCTATACTTCTAGCGATTGGATTTCACTCAAAACTCACCAAATGACTCCTAACACCATATTATCATGTTGCCCAAGTTTTGGGCTCTATCCGAAATCAGTAGGTGTGAGAAATTGGACAATTCATGTTCAACGGCAGTTCGTTCCTAATTGGAGTGGTTGGCGTATTCCATACTTCTAGCGACTGGATTTCACTCAAAACTCACCAAATGACTCCTAACACCATATTATCATGTTGCCCAAGTTTTGGGCTCTATCCGAAATCAGTAGGTGTGAGAAATTGGACAAATCATGTTCAACGGCAGTTCGTTCCTAATTAGAGTGGTTGGTGTATTCCATACTTCTAGCGACTGGATTTCACTCAAAACTCACCAAATGACTCCCCCCACCGTATTATCATGTTGCCCAAGTTTTGGGCTCGATCCGAAATCAATAGGTGTTAGAAATTGGACAATTCAAGTTCAACGGCAGTTCGTTCCTAATTGGAGTGGTTGGTGTATTCCATACTTCTAGCGATTGGATATCACTCAAAACTCACCAAATGACTCCTCCCACCATATTATGATGTTGCCCAAGTTTTGGGCTCAGTCCGAAATCAATAGGTGAAAGAAATTGGACAATTCAAGTTCAACGGCAGTTCGTTCCAAATTGGAGTGGTTGGTGTATTCCACACTTCTAGCGATTGCATTTCACTCAAAACTCAACAAATGATTCCTCCCACCATGTTATGATGTTGCCCAAGTTTTGGGCTTGAACCGATATCAATAGGTGTGAGAAATTGGACAATTCAAGTTCAACGGCAGTTCGTTCCAAATTGGAGTGATTGGTGTATTCCATACTTCTAGCGATTGCATTTCACTCAAAACTCAACAGATGAGTCCTCCCACCATATTATGATGTTGCCCAAGTTTTGGGCTTGAACCGATATCAATAGGTGTGAGAAATTGGACAAATCAAGTTCAACGGCAGTTCGTTCCTAATTGGAGTGGTTGGTGTATTCCATACTTCTAGCGATTGGATTTCACTCAAAACTCACAAAATGACTCCTCCCACCATATTATGATGTTGCCCAAGTTTTGGGCTCGATCCGAAATCAATAGTTGTGAGAAATTGGACAATTCAAGTTCAACGGCAGTTCGTTCCTAATTGGAGTGGTTGGTGTATTCCGTACTTCTAGCGATTGGATTTCACTCAAAACTAACCAAATGACTCCTCCCACCATATTATGATGTTGCCCAAGTTTGGGGCTCGATCCGAAATCAATAGGTGTGAGAAATTGGCCAATTGAAGTTCAACGGCAGTTCGTTCCTAATTGGAGTGGTTGGTGTATTTCATACCTCTAGCGATTGGTTTTCTCTTAAAAGTCACCAAATGACTCCTCCCACCATATTATGATGTAGCCCAAGTTTTGGGCTCGATCCGAAATCAATAGGTGTGAGAAATTCCGCAATTCAAGTTCAAAGGCAGTTCGTTCCTAATTGGTGTGGTTGGTGAATTCCATACTTCTAGCGATTGGATTTCACTCAAAACTCACCAAATGTATCCTGACACCATATTATGACATTGCCCAAGTTTGGGGCTCGATCCGAAATCAATAGGTGTGAGAAATTGGACAATTCAAGTTCAACGGCAGTTCGTTCCTAATTGGAGTGGTTGCTGTATTTCATACTTCTAGCGATCAGATTTCACTCAAAACTCACCAAATGACTCCTGACACCATATTATGATGTTGCCCAAGTTTGGGGCTCGATCCGAAATCAATAGGTGTGAGAAATTGGACAATTCAAGTTCAACGGCAGTTCGTTCCTAATTGGAGTGGTTGGTGTATTCCATACTTCTAGCGATTGGATTTCACTCAAAACTCACCGAATGACTCGTCCCACCATATTATGATGTTGCCCAAGTTTGGGGCTCGATCCGAAATCAATAGGTGTGAGAAATTGGACAATTCAAGTTCAACGGCAGTTCGTTCCTAATTGGTGTGGTTGGTGTATTCCACACTTCTAGCGATTGGATTTCACTAAAAACTCACCAAATGACTCCTAACACCATATTATGATGTTGCCCAAGTTTGGGGCTCGATCCGAAATCAATAGGTGTGAGAAATTGGACAATTCAAGTTCAACGGCAGTTCGTTCCTAATTGGAGTGGTTGGTGTATTCCATACTTCTAGCGACTGGATTTCACTCAAAACATACCAAATGACTCCTCCCACCATATTATGATGTTGCCCAAGTTTGGGGCTCGATCCGAATTAACAGGCGTGAGAAATTGGACAATTCAAGTTCAACGGCAGTTGGTTCCTAATTCGAGTGGTTGGTGTATTCCATACCTCTAGCGATTGGATTTCACTCAAAACTCACCAAATGACTTCAGACACCATATTATGATGTTGCCCAAGTTTGGGGCTCGATCCGAAATCAATAGGTGTGAGAAATTGGAGAATTCAAGTTCAACAGCAGTTCGTTCCTAATTGGAGTGGTTGGTGTATTCCATACTTCTCGCGATTGGATTTCACTCAAAACTCACCAAATGACTTCAGACACCATATTATGATGTTGCCCAAGTTTGGGGCTCGATCGGAAATCAATAGGTGTGAGAAATTGGACAATTCAAGTTCAACGGCAGTTCGTTCCTAATTGGAGTGGTCGGTGTATTCCATACTTCTAAAGATTGGATTTCTTTCAAAACTCACCAAATGACTCCTCCCACCATATTATGATGTTCCCCAAGTTTTGGACTCAATCCGAAATCAATAGGTGAAAAAAGTTGGACAATTCAAGTTCAACGGCATTTCGTTCCTAATTGGAGTGGTTGGTGTATTCCATACCTCTATCGATTGGATTTCACTCAAAACTCACCAAATGACTCCTCCCACCATATTATGATGTTGCCCAAGTTTGGGGCTCGATCCGAAATCAATAGGTGTGAGAAATTGGACAATTCAAGTTCAACGGCAGTTCGTTCCTAATTGAAGTGGTTGGTGTATTCCATACCTCTAGCGATTGGAGTTCTCTCAAAACTCACCAAATGACTCCTCCCACCATATTATGTTGTTGCCCAAGTTTGGGGCTCGATCCGAAATCAACAGGTGTGAGAAATTGGACAATTCAAGTTCAACGGCAGTTGGTTCCTAATTGGAGTGGTTGGTGTATTCCAGACTTCTAGCGATTGGATTTCACTCAATACTCACCAAATGACTTCTGACACCATATTATGATGTGGCCCAAGTTTGGGGCTCGATCCGAAATCAATAGGTGTGAGAAATTGGACAATTCAAGTTCAACAGCAGTTCGTTCCTAATTGGAGTGGTTGGTGTATTCCATACTTCTAGCGATTGGATTTCACTCAAAACTCACCAAATGACTCCTCCCACCATATTATGAAGTTGCTCAAGTTTTGGGCTCTATCCGAAATTAATAGGTGAAAGAAATTGGACAATTCAAGTTCGACGGCAGTTCGTTCCTAATTGGAGCGGTTGGTGTATTCCATACTTCTAGCGATTGGATTTCTCTCAAAACTCACCAAATGACTCCTCCCACCATATTATGATGTTGCCCAAGTTTTGGGCTCGATCCGAAATCAATAGGTGTTCGAAATTGGACAACTCAAGTTCAATGGCAGTTCGTTCCTAATTGGAGTGGATGGTGTATTCCATACTTCTAGCGATTGGATTTCACTCAAAACTTACCAAATGACTCCTCCCACCATATTATCAGGTTGCCCAAGTTTGGGGTTCGAACCGAAATCAATAGGTGTGAGAAATTGGACAATTGAAGTTCAACGGCAGTTCGTTCCTAATTGGAGTGGTTGGTGTATTCCATACTTCTAGCGATTGGATTTCACTCAAAACTCACAAAATGACTCCTCCCACCATATTATCATGTTGCCCAAGTTTTGGGCTCGATCCGAAATCAATAGGTGTGAGAAATTGGACAATTAAAGTTCAATGGCAGTTCGTTCCTAATTGGAGTGGTTGGTGTATTCCATACTTCTAGCGATTGGATTTCACTCAAACCTCACCAAATGACTCCTCCCACCATATTATGATGTTTCCCAAGTTTTGGGCTCGATCCGAAATCAGTAGGTGTTCCAAATTGGACAATTCAAGTTCAACGGCAGTTCGTTCCTAATTGGAGTGGTTGGTGTATTCCATACTTCTAGCTATTGGATTTCACTCAAAACTCACCAAATGACTCCTCCCACCATAATATGATGTTGCCCAATTTTTGGGCTCGATCCGAAATCAATTGGTGTTCCAAATTGGACAATTCAAGTTCAACGGCAGTTCGTTCCTAATTGGAGTGGTTGGTGTATTCCATACTTCTAGCGATTGGATTTCACTCAAAACTCACCAAATGACTCCTCCCACCATATTATCATGTTGCCCAAGTTTTGGGCTCGATCCGAAATCAATAGGTGTGAGAAATTGGACAATTCAAGTTCAACGGCAGTTCGTTCCTAATTGGAGTGGTTGGTGTATTCCATACTTCTAGCGATTGGATTTCACTCAAACCTCACCAAATGACTCCTCCCACCATATTATGATGTTGCCCAAGTTTTGGGCTCGATCCGAAATCAGTAGGTGTTCCAAATTGGACAATTCAAGTTCAACGGCAGTTCGTTCCTAATTGGAGTGGTTGGTGTATTCCATACTTCTAGCGATTGGATTTCACTCAAAACTGACCAAATCACTCCTCCCACCATAATATGATGTTGCCCAATTTTTGGGCTCGATCCGAAATCAATTGGTGTTACAAATTGGACAATTCAAGTTCAACGGCAGTTCGTTCCTAATTGGAGTGGTTGGTGTATTCCATACTTCTAGCGATTGGATTTCACTCAAAACTCACCAAATGACTCATCCCACCATATTATGATGTTGCCCAAGTTTGGGGCTCGATCCGAAATCAATAGGTGTGAGAAATTGGATAATTCAAGCTCAACGGCAGTTCGTTCCTAATTGGTGTGGTTGGTGTATTCCATACTTCTACCGATTGGATTTCACTCAAAATTCACCAAATGACTCCTCCCACCATATTATGATGTTGCCCAAGTTTCGGGCTCGATCCGAAATCAATAGTTGTGAGAAATTGGACATTTCAAGTTCAACGGCAGTTCGTTCCTAATTGGAGTGGTTGGTGTATTCCATACTTCTAGCGATTGGATTTCACTCAAAACTCACCAAATGACTCCTCCCACCATAATATAATGTTGCCCAAGTTTTGGGCTCGATCCGAAATCAATAGGTGTTCCAAATTGGACAATTCAAGTTCAACGGCAGTTTGTTCCTAATTGGAGTGGTTTGTGTATTCCATACTTCTAGCCATTGGATTTCACTCAAAACTAACAAATGACTCCTCCCGCCATATTATGACGTTGCCCAGGTTTTGGGCTCGATCCGAAATCAATAGGTATTCCAAATTCGACAATTCAAGTTCTACGGCAGTTCGTTCCTAATTGGAGTGGTTGGTGTATTCCATACTTCTAGTGATTGGATTTCACTCAAAACTCACCAAATGACTCCCACCATATTATGATGTTGCCCAAGTTTTTGGCTCGATCCGAAATCAATAGGTGTTCCAAATTGGAAAATTCAAGTATAACGGCAGTTCGTTCAAAACTGGAGTGGTTGGTGTATTCCATACTTCTAGCGATTGGATTTCACTCAAAACTCACCAAAGGACTCCCACCATATTATGATGTTTCCCAAGTTTTGGGCTCCATCCGAAATCAATAGGTGTTCCAAATTGGAAAATTCAAGTCTAACGGCAGTTCGTTCATAACTGGAGTGGTTGGTGCTTCTAGCGATTGGATTTCACTCAAAACTCACCAAATGACTCCTCCCACCATATTATGATGTTGCCCAAGTTTTGGGCTCGATCCGATATCAATAGGTATGAGAAATTGGTCAATTCAATTTCAATGACAGTTCGTTCCTAATTGGAGTGGTTGGTGGAATCCATACTTCTAGCGATTGGATTTCACTCAAAACTCACCAAATGACTCCTCCCACCATATTATGACGTTGTCCAAGTTTGGGGCTCGATCCGAAATCAATAGGTGTGAGAAATTGGTCAATTCAATTTCAACGACCGTTCTTTCCTAATTGGAGTGGTTGGTGTATTCCATACTTCAAGCGATTGGATTTCACTCAAAACTCACCAAATGACTCCTCCCACCATATTATGATGTTGCCCAAATTTTGGGCTCGATCAGAAATCAATACGTTTGAGAAATTGGACAATTCAATTTCAACAGCAGTTCGTTCCTAATTGGAGTGGTTGGTCTATTCCACACTTCTAGCGATCGGATTTCACTAAAAACCCACCAAATGACTCCTCCCACCATATTATGATGTTGCACATGTTTTGGGCTCGTTCCGAAATCAATCGGTGTTCCAAATTGGAAAATTCAAGTATAACGGCAGTTCGTTCATAACTGGAGTGGTTGGTGTATTCCATACTTCTAGCGATTGGATTTCACTCAAAACTCACCAAATGACTCCTCCCACCATATTATGATGTTGCCCAAGTTCTGGGCTCGATCCGAAATCAATAGGTGTGAGAAATTGGACAATTCAATTTCAACGGCAGTTCGTTCCTAATTCGAGTGGTTGGTGTATTTCATACTTCTAGCGATTGGATTTCACTCAAAACTCACCAAATGACTCCTCCCACCATATTATGATGTTGCCCAAGTTTTGGGCTCGATCCGAAATCAATAGGTTTTCCAAATTGGACAATTCAAGTTCAACGGCAATTCGTTCCTAATTGGAGTGGTAGGTGTATTCCATACTTCTTGCGATTGGATTTCACTCAAAACTCACCAAATGACTCCTCCCGCCATATTATGACGTTGCCCAAGTTTTGGGCTCGATCCGAAATCAATAGGTATTCCAAATTGGACAATTCAAGTTCTACGGCAGTTCGTTCCTAATTGGAGTGGTTGGTGTATTCCATACTTCAAGCGATTGGATTTCACTCAAAACTCACCAAATGACCCCTCCCACCATATTATGACGTTGCCCAAGTTTTGGGCTCGATCCGAAATCAATAGGTATTCCAAATTGGACAATTCAAGTTCTACGGCAGTTCGTTCCTAATTGGAGTGGTTGGTGTATTCCATACTTCTAGCGATTGGATTTCACTCAAAACTCACCAAATGACTCCCACCATATTATGATGTTGCCCATGTTTTGGGCTCGATCCGAAATCAATAGGTGTTCCAAATTGGAAAATTCAAGTATAACGGCAGTTCGTTCATAACTGGAGTGGTTGGTGTATTCCATACTTCTAGCGATTGGATTTCACTCAAAACTAACAAATGACTCCTCCCGCCATATTATGACGTTGCCCAAGTTTTGGGCTCGATCCGAAATCAATAGGTATTCCAAATTGGACAATTCAAGTTCTACGGCAGTTCGTTCCTAATTGGAGTGGTTGGTGTATTCCATACTTGTAGCGATTGGATTTCACTCAAAACTCACCAAATGACTCCCACCATATTATGATGTTGCCCAAGTTTTGGGCTCGATCCGAAATCAATAGGTGTTCCAAATTGGAAAATTCAAGTATAACGGCAGTTCGTTCATAACAAGAGTGGTTGGTGTATTCCATACTTCTAGCGATTGGATTTCACTCAAAACTCACCAAATGACTCCTACCACCATATTATGATGTTGCCCAAGTTCTGGGCTCGATCCGAAATCAATAGGTGTGAGAAATTGGACAATTCAATTTCAACGGCAGTTCGTTCCTAATTGGAGTGGTTGGTGTATTTCATACTTCTAGCGATTGGATTTCACTCAAAACTCACCAAATGACTCCTCCCACCATATTATGATGTTGCCCAAGTTTTGGGCTCGATCCGAAATCAATAGGTGTGAGAAATTGGTCAATTCAATTTCAACGACAGTTCTTTCCTAATTGGAGTGGTTGGTGTATTCCATACTTCAAGCGATTGGATTTCACTCAAACCTCACCAAATGACTCCTCCCACCATATTATGATGTTGCCCAAGTTTTGGGCTCGATCCGATATCAATAGGTGTGAGAAATTGAACAATTCAAGTTCAAAGGGAGTTCGTTCCTAATTGGCGTGGTTGGTGTATTCCATACTTCTAGCGATTCGATTTCACTCAAAACTCACCAAACGACTCCTCCAACCATATTATGATGTTGCCCAAGTTTTGGGCTCGATCCGAAATCAATAGGTGTTCGAAATTGGAGAATTCCAGTTCAACGGCAGTTCGTTCCTAATTGGAGTGGTTGGTGTATTCCATACTTCTATCGATTGGATTTCACTCAAAACTCACCAAATGACTCCTCCCACCATATTATGATGTTGCCCAAGTTTTGGGCTCGATCCGTAATCAATAGGTGTGAGAAATTGGTGAATTCAATTTCAACGGCATTTCGTTCCTAACTGGAGTGGTTGGTGTATTCCACACTTCTAGCGATTGGATTTCACACAAAACTCACCGAATGACTCCTCCCACAATACTATGATGTAGCCCAAGTTTGGGGCTCGATCCGAAATCAATAGGTGTGAGAAATTGAACAATTCAAGTTCAAAGGGAGTTCGTTCCTAATTGGCGTGGTTGGTGTATTCTATACTTCTAGCGATTCGATTTCACTCAAAACTCACCAAATGACTCCTCCCACCATATTATGATGTTGCCCAAGTTTTGGGCTCGATCCAAAATCAATAGGTATTCCAAATTGGACAATTCAAGTTCTACGGCAGTTCGTTCCTAATTGGAGTGGTTGGTGTATTCCATACTTCAAGCGATTGGATTTCACTCAAAACTCACCAAATGACTCCTCCCACCATATTATGACGTTGCCCAAGTGTTGGGCTCGATCCGAAATCAATAGGTATTCAAAATTGGACAATTCAAGTTCTACGGCAGTTCGTTCCGAATTGGAGTGGTTGGTGTATTCCATACTTCTAGCGATTGGATTTCACTCAAAACTCACCAAATGACTCCTCCCACCATATTATGACGTTGCCCAAGTTTTGGGCTCGATCCGAAATCAATAGGTGTGAGAAATTGGACAATTCAAGTATAACGGCAGTTCGTTCATAACTGGAGTGGTTGGTGGATTCCATACTTCTAGCGATTGGATTTCACTCAAAACTCACCAAATGACTCCTCCGACCATATTACGATGTTGCCCAAGTTTTGGGCTCGATCCGAAATCAATAGGTATTCCAAATTGGACAATTCAAGTTCTACGGCAGTTCGTTCCTAATTGGAGTGGTTGGTGTATTCCATACTTCTAGCGATTGGATTTCACTCAAAACTCACCAAATGACTCCCACCATATTATGATGTTGCCCAAGTTTTGGGCTCGATCCGAAATCAATAGGTGTTCCAAATTGGAAAATTCAAGTATAACGGCAGTTCGTTCATAACAAGAGTGGTTGGTGTATTCCATACTTCTAGCGATTGGATTTCACTCAAAACTCACCAAACGACTCCTCCCACCATATTATGATGTTGCACAAGTTTGGGGTTCGATCTGAAATCAATAGGTGTCAGAAATTGGACAATTCAAGTTCAACGGCAGTTCTTTCCAAATGGGAGTGGTTGGTGGATTCCATACTTCGAGCGAATGGATTTCACTCAAAACTCACCAAATGACTCCTCCCACCATATTATGATGTTGCACAAGTTTGGGGTTCGATCCGAAATCAATAGGTGTTAGAAATTGGACAATTCAAGTTCAACGGCAATTCGATCCTAATGGGAGTGGTTGGTGTATTCCATACTTCTAGCGATTGGATTTCACTCAAAACTCACCAAATGACTCCTCCCACGGTTGCCCAAGTTTGGGGCTCGATCCGAAATCAATAGGTGTGAGAAATTGGACATTTCAAATTCAACGGCAGTTCGTTCCTAATGGGAGGGGTTGATGTATTCCATACTTCTAGCGATTGGATTTCACTCAAAACTCACCAAATGACTCCTCCCACCATATTATGATGTTGCACAAGTTTGGGGTTCGATCCGAAATCAATAGGTGTGAGAAATTGGACAATTCAAGTTCAACGGCAGTTCGTTCCTAATGGGAGTGGATGGTGTATTCCATACTTCTAGCTATTGGATTTCGCTCAAAACTCACCAAATGACTACTCCCACCATATTACGATGTTGCCCAAGTTTTGGGCTCGATCCGAAATCAATAGGTGTTCCAAATTGGACAATTCAAGTTCAACGGCAGTTCGTTCCTAATTGGAGTGGTCGGTCTATTCCACACTTCTCGCGATTGGATTTCACTCAAAACTCACCAAATGACTCCTCCCACCATATTACGAGGTTGCCCAAGTTTGGGGCTCGATCCGAAATCAATAGGTGTGAGAAATTGGACAATTCAAGTTCAACGGCAGTTCGTTCCTAATGGGAGTGGTTGGTGTATTCCATACTTCTAGCGATTGGATTTCACTCAGAACTCACCAACTGACTCCTCCCACCAAATTATGATGTTGCCCAAGTTTTGGGCTCGATCCGAAATCAATAGGTGTGAGAAATTGGACAATTCAAGTTCAACTGCAGTTCGTTCCTAATTGGAGGGGTTGGTGTATTCCATACTTCTAGCGATTAGATTTCACTCAAAACTCACCAAATGACTCCTCCCACCATATTATGATGTTGCCCAAGTTTTCGGCTCGATCCGAAATCAATAGGTGTTCCAAATTGAACAATTCAAGTTCAACGGCAGTTCGTTCCTAATTGGAGGGGTTGGTGTATTCCATACTTCTAGCGATTAGATTTCACTCAAAACTCACCAAATGACTCCTCCCACCATATTATGATGTTGCCCAAGTTTTGGGCTCCATCCGAAATCAATAGGTGTTCCAAATTGGACAATTCAAGTTCAACGGCAGTTCATTCCTAATTGGAGTGGTCGGTCTATTCCACACTTCTCGCGATTGGATTTCACTCAAAACTCACCAAATGACTCCTCCCACCATATTACGAGGTTGCCCAAGTTTGGGGCTCGATCCGAAATCAATAGGTGTGAGAAATTGGACAATTCAAGTTCAACGGCAGTTCGTTCCTAATGGGAGTGGTTGGTGTATTCCATACTTCTAGCGATTGGATTTCACTCAGAACTCACCAACTGACTCCTCCCACCAAATTATGATGTTGCCCAAGTTTTGGGCTCGATCCGAAATCAATAGGTGTGAGAAATTGGACAATTCAAGTTCAACTGCAGTTCGTTCCTAATTGGAGGGGTTGGTGTATTCCATACTTCTAGCGATTAAATTTCACTCAAAACTCACCAAATGACTCCTCCCACCATATTATGATGTTGCCCAACTTTTCGGCTCGATCCGAAGTCAATAGGTGTTCCAAATTGGACAATTCAAGTTCAACGGCAGTTCGTTCCTAATTGGAGGGGTTGGTGTATTCCATACTTCTAGCGATTAGATTTCACTCAAAACTCACCAAATGACTCCTCCCACCATATTATGATGTTGCCCATGTTTTCGGCTCGATCCGAAATCAATAGGTGTTCCAAATTGGACAATTCAAGTTCAACGGCAGTTCGTACCTAATTGGAGGGGTTGGTGTATTCCATACTTCTAGCGATTAGATTTCACTCAAAACTCACCAAATGACTCCTCCCACCATATTATGATGTTGCCCAAGTTTTGGGCTCCATCCGAAATCAATAGGTGTTCCAAATTGGACAATTCAAGTTCAACGGCAGTTCGTTCCTAATTGGAGTGGTCGGTCTATTCCACACTTCTCGCGATTGGATTTCACTCAAAACTCACCAAATGACTCCTCCCATCATATTACGAGGTTGCCCAAGTTTGGGGCTCGATCCGAAATCAATAGGTGTGAGAAATTGGACAATTCAAGTTCAACGGCAGTTCGTTCCTAATGGGAGTGGTTGGTGTATTCCATACTTCTAGCGATTGGATTTCACTCAGAACTCACCAACTGACTCCTCCCACCAAATTATGATGTTGCCCAAGTTTTGGGCTCGATCCGAAATCAATAGGTGTGAGAAATTGGACAATTCAAGTTCAACTGCAGTTCGTTCCTAATAGGAGGGGTTGGTGTATTCCATACTTCTAGCGATTAAATTTCACTCAAAACTCACCAAATGACTCCTCGCACCATATTATGATGTTGCCCAAGTTTTCGGCTCGATCCGAAATCAATGGGTGTTCCAAATTGGACAATTCAAGTTCAACGGCAGTTCGTTCCTAATTGGAGGGGTTCGTGTATTCCATACTTCTAGCGATTAGATTTCACTCAAAACTCACCAAATGACTCCTCCCACCATATTATGATGTGGCCCAAGTTTTCGGCTCGATCCGAAATCAATAGGTGTTCCAAATTGGACAATTCAAGTTCAACGGCAGTTCGTTCCTAATTGGAGGGGTTGGTGTATTCCATACTTCTAGCGATTAGATTTCACTCAAAACTCACCAAATGACTCCTCCCACCATATTATGATGTTGCCCAAGTTTTGGGCTCGATCCGAAATCAATAGGTGTGAGAAATTGGACAATTCAATTTCAACGGCAGTTCGTTCCTAATTGGAGTGGTTGGTGTATTCCATACTTCTTGCGATTGGATTTCACTCAAAACTCACCAAATGACTGCTCCGACCATATTATGATGTTGCCCAAGTTTGGGGCTCGATCCGAAATCAATAGGTGTGAGAAATTGGACAATTCAAGTTCAACGGCAGTTCGTTCCTAATTGGAGTGGTTGGTGTATTCCATACTTCTAGCGATTGGATTTCACTCAAAACTCACCAAATGACGTCTCCCACCATATTATGTTGTTGCCGAAGTTTTGGGCTCGATCCGAAATCAATAGCTGTTCCAAATTGGACAATTCAAGTTCAACGGCAGTTCGTTCCTAATTGGAGTGGTTGGTGTATTCCGTACTTCTAGCGATTGGATTTCACTCAAAACTGACCAAATGACTCCTCCCACCATATTATCATGTTGCCCAAGTTTTGGGCTCGATCCGAAATAAATAGGTGTGAGAAATTGGACAGTTCAAGTTCAACGGCAGTTTGTTCCTAATTGGAGTGGTTGGTGTATTCCATACTTCTAGCCGTTGGATTTCACTCAAAACTCACCAAATGACTACTCCCACCATATTATGATGTTGCCCAAGTTTTGGGCTCCATCCGAAATCAATAGGTGTGAGAAATTGGACAATTCAATTTCAACGGCAGTTCGTTCCTAATTGGAGTGGTTGGTGTATTCCATACTTCTAACGATTGGATTGCACTCAAAACTCACCAAATGATTCCTCCGACCATATTATGATGTTGCCCAAGTTTGGGGCTCGATCCGAAATCAATAGGTGTTCCAAATTGGACAATTCAAGTTCAACGGCAGTTCGTTCCCAATTGGAGTGGTTAGTGTATTCCATACTTCTAGCGATTGGATTTCACTCAAAACTCACCAAATGACTCCTCCCACCATATTATGATGTTGCCCAAGTTTTGGACTCGATCCGAAATCAATAGGTGTTCCAAATTGGACAATTCAAGTTCAACGGCAGTTCGTTCCTAATTGGAGTGGTTGGTGTATTCCATACTTCTAGCGATTGGATTTCACTCAAAACTCACCAAATGACTCCTCCCACCATATTATGATGTTGCCCAAGTTTTGGGCTCGATCCGAAATCAATAGTTGTTCCAAATTGGACAATTCAAGTTCAACGGCAGTTCGGTCCTAATTGGAGTGGTTAGTGTTTTCCATACTTCTAGCGATCGGATTTCACTCAAAACTCAGCATATGACTCCTCCCACCATGTTATGACGTTGCCCAAGTTTTGGGCTCGATCCGAATTCAATAGGTGTGAGAAATTGGACAATTCAAGTTCGACGGAAGTTCGTTCCTATTTGGAGTGGTTGGTGTATTCCATACTTCTAGCGATTGGATTTCACTCAAAACTCACCATATGACTCCTCCCACCATATTATGATGTTGCCCAAGTTTGGGGCTCGATCCGAAATCAATAGGTGTGAGAAATTGGACAATTCATGTTCAACGGCAGTTCGTTCGTAATTGGAGTGGTTGGTGTATTCCATACTTCTAGCGATTGGATTTCACTCAAAACTCACCAAATGACTCCTCCCACCATATTATGATGTTGCCCAAGTTTTGGGCTCGATCCGAAATCAATAGGTGTGAGAAATTGGACAATTCAAGTTCGACGGAAGTTCGTTCCTAATTGGAGTGGTTGGTGTATTCCATACTTCTAGCGATTGGATTTCACTCAAAACTCACCCAATGATTCCTCCCACCATATTATGATGTTGCCCAAGTTTGGGGCTCGATCCGAAATCAATAGGTGTGAGAAATTGGACAGTTCAAGTTCAACGGCAGTTCGTTCCTATTTGGAGTGGTTGGTGTATTCCATACTTCTAGCGATTGGATTTCACTCAAAACTCACCAAATGACTCCTCCCACCATATTATGATGTTGCCCAAGTTTTGGGCTCGATCCGAAATCAATAGGTGAGAGAAATTGGACAATTCAAGTTCAACGGCAGTTCGTTCCTAATTGGAGTGGTTGGTGTATTCCATACTTCTAGCGATTGGATTTCACTCAAAACTCACCAAATGACTCCTCCCACCATATTATCGTGTTGCCCAAGTTTTGGGCTCGATCCGAAATCAATAGGTGTGAGAAATTGGACAATTCAAGTTCAACGGCAGTTCGTTCCTAATTGGAGTGGTTGGTGTATTCCATACTTCTAGTGATTGGATTTCACTCAAAACTCACCAAATGACTCCTCCCACCGTATTATGATGTTGCCCAAGTTTTGGGCTCGATCCGAAATCAATAGGTCTTCCAAATTGGACAATTCAAGTTCAACGGCAGTTCGTTCCTATTTGGAGTGGTTGGTGTATTCCATACTTCTAGCGATTGGATTTCACTCAAAACTCACCATATGACGCCTCCCACCATATTATGTTGTTGCCCAAGTTTTGGGCTCGATCCGAAATCAATAGGTGTTCCAAATTGGACAATTCAAGTTCAACGGCAGTTCGTTCCTAATTGGAGTGGTTGGTGTATTCCATACTTCTAGCGATTGGATTTCACTCAAAACTCACCAAATGACTCCTCCCACCATATTATCATGTTGCCCAAGTTTTGGGCTCGATCCGAAATCAATAGGTGTGAGAAATTGGACAATTCAAGTTCAACGGCAGTTCGTTTCTAATTGGAGTGGTTGCTGTATTCCATACTTCTAGCGATTGGATTTCACTCAAAACTCACCAAATGACTCCTCCCACCATATTATCATGTTGCCCAAGTTTTGGGCTCGATCCGAAATCAATAGGTGTTCCAAATTGGACAATTCAAGTTCAACGGCAGTTCGTTCCTATTTGGAGTGGTTGTTGTATTCCATACTTCTAGCGATTGGATTTCACTCAAAACTCACCAAATGACTCCTCCCACCATATTATGATGTTGCCCAAGTTTTGGGCTCGATCCGAAATCAATAGGTGTGAGAAATTGGACACTTCAAGTTCAACGGCAGTTCGTTCCCAATTGGAGTGGTTGGTGTATTCCATACTTCTAGCGATTGGATTTCACTCAAAACTCACCAAATGACTCCTCCCACCATATTATGATGTTGCCCAAGTTTGGGGCTCGATCCGAAATCGATAGGTGTGAGAAATTGGACAATTCAAGTTCCGCGGCAGTTCGTTCCTAATTGGAGTGGTAGGTGTATTCCATACTTCTAGCGATTGGATTTCACTCAAAACTCACCAAATGATTCCTCCCACCATATTATGATGTTGCCCAAGATTTGGTCTCGATCCGAAATCAATAGGTGTTCCAAATTGGACAATTCAAGTTCAACGGCAGTTCGTTCCTAATTGGAGTGGTTGGTGTATTCCATACTTCTAGCGATTGGATTTCACTCAAAACTCACCAAATGACTCCTCCCACCACATTATGATGTTGCCCGAGTTTTGGGCTCGATCCGAAATCAATAGGTGTGAGAAATTGGACAATTCAAGTTCAACGGCAGTTCGTTCCTAATTGGAGTGGTTGGTGTATTCCATACTTCTAGCGATTGGATTTCACTCAAAACTCACCAAATGACTCCTCCCACCATATTAGAATGTTGCCCAAGTTTTGGGCTCGATCCGAAATCAATACGTGTGAGAAATTGGACAATTTAAGTTCAACGGCAGTTCGTTCCTAATTGGAGTGGTTGGTGTATTCCATACTTCTAGCGATTGGATTTCACTCAAAAGTCACCAAATGACTCTTCCCACCATATTATGATGTTGCCCAAGTTTTGGGCTCGATCCGAAATCAATAGGTGTTCCAAATTGGACAATTCAAGTTCAACGGCAGTTCGTTCCTATTTGGAGTGGTTGTTGTATTCCATACTTCTAGCGATTGGATTTCACTCAAAACTCACCAAATGACTCCTCCCACCATATTATGATGTTGCCCAAGTTTTGGGCTCGATCCGAAATCAATAGGTGTGAGAAATTGGACACTTCAAGTTCAACGGCAGTTCGTTCCCAATTGGAGTGGTTGGTGTATTCCATACTTCTAGCGATTGGATTTCACTCAAAACTCACCAAATGACTCCTCCCACCATATTATGATGTTGCCCAAGTTTTGGGCTCGATCAGAAATCAATACGTGTGAGAAATTGGACAATTCAATTTCAACGGCAGTTCGTTCGTAATTGGAGTGGTTGGTGTATTCCATACTTCTAGCGATTGGATTTCACTCAAAACTCACCAAATGACTCCTCCCACCATATTATAATGTTGCCCAAGTTTTGGGCTCGATCCGAAATCAATAGGTGTGAGAAATTGGACAATTCAAGTTCAACGGCAGTTCGTTCCTAATTGGAGTGGTGGGTGTATTCCATACTTCTAGCGATTGGATTTCACTCAAAACTCACCAAATGATTCCTCCCACCATATTATGATGTTGCCCAAGATTTGGGCTCGATCCGAAATCAATAGGTGTTCCAAATTGGACAATTCAAGTTCAACGGCAGTTTATTCCTAATTGGAGTGGTTGGTGTATTCCATACTTCTAGCGATTGGATTTCACTCAAAACTCACCAAATGACTCCTCCCACCATATTATGATGGTGACCAAGTTTGACGCTCGATCCGAAATCAATAGGTGTGAGAAATTGGACAATTCAAGTTCAACGGCAGTTCGTTCCTAATTGGAGTGGTTGGTGTATTCCATACTTCTAGCGATTGGATTTCACTCAAAACTCACCAAATGACTCCTCCCACCATATTATGATGTTGCCCAAGTTTTGGACTCGATCCGAAATTAATAGGTGTTCCAAATTGGACAATTCAAGTTCAACGGCAGTTCGTTCCTAATTGGAGTGGTTGGTGTATTCCATACTTCTAGCAATTGGATTTCACTCAAAACTCACCAAATGACTCCTCCCACCATATTATAATGTTGCCCAAGTTTTGGGCTTGATCCGAAATCAATAGTTGTGAGAAATTGGACATTTCAAGTTCAACGGCAGTTCGTTCCCAATTGGAGTGGTTGGTGTATTCCATACTTCTAGCGATTGGATTTCATTCAAAACTCACCAAATGACGTCTCCCACCATATTTTGTTGTTGCCCAAGTATTGGGCTCGATCCGAAATCAATAGGTGTTCGAAATTGGACAATTCAAGTTCAACGGCAGTTCGTTCCTAATTGGAGTGGTTGGTGTATTCCATACTTCTAAAGATTGGATTTCACTCAAAACTCACCAAATGACTCCTCCCCCCATATAATGATGTTGCCCAAGTTTTGGGCTCGATCCGAAATCAATAGGTGTTCCAAGTTGGACAATTCAAGTTCAACGGCAGTTCGTTCCTAATTGGAGTGGTTGGTGTATTCCATACTTCTAGAGATTGGATTTCACTCAAAACTCACCAAATGACTCCTCCCACCATATTATGATGTTGCCCAAGTTTTGGGCTCGATCCGAAATCAATAGGTGTTCCAAATTGGACAATTCAAGTTCAACTGCAGTTCGTTCCCAATTGGAGTGGTTGGTGTATTCCATACTTCTAGCGATTGGATTTCACTCAAAACTCACCAAATGACTCCTCCCACCATATTATGATGTTGCCCAAGTTTTGGACTCGATCCGAAATCAATAGGTGTTCCAAATTGGACAATTCAAGTTCAACGGCAGTTCGTTCCTAATTGGAGTGGTTGGTGTATTCCATACTTCTAGCGATTGGATTTCACTCAAAACTCACCAAATGACTCCTCCCACCATATTATGATGTTGCCCAAGTTTTGGGCTCGATCCGAATTCAATAGGTGTGAGAAATTGGTCAATCCAATTTCAACGACAGTTCTTTCCAAATTGGAGCGGTTGGTGTATTCCATACTTCTAGCGATTGGATTTCACTCAAAAGTCACCAAATGACTCTTCCCACCATATTATGATGTTGCCCAAGTTTTGGGCTCGATCCGAAATCAATAGGTGTGAGAAATTGGACAATTTAAGTTCAACGGCAGTTCGTTCCTAATTGGAGTGGTTGGTGTATTCCATACTTCTAGCGATTGGATTTCACTCAAAACTCACCAAATGACTTCTCCCACCATAATATGATGTTGCCCAACTTTTGGGCTCGATCCGAAATCTATTGGTGTTCCAATTTGGACAATTCAAGTTCAACGGCAGTTCGTTCCTAATTGGAGTGATTGGTGTATTCCATACTTCTAGCGATTGGATTTCACTCAAAACTCACCAAATGACTCCTCCCACCATATTATGATGTTGCCCAAGTTTTGGGCTTGATCAGAAATCAATACGTGTGAGAAATTGGACAATTCAATTTCAATGGCAGTTCGTTCGTAATTGGAGTGGTTGGTGTATTCCATACTTCTAGCGATTGGATTTCACTCAAAACTCACCAAATGACTCCTCCCACCATATAATGATGTTGCCCAAGTTTTGGGCTCGATCCGAAATCAATAGGTGTTCCAAGTTGGACAATTCAAGTTCAACGGCAGTTCGTTCCTAATTGGAGTGGTTGGTGTATTCCATACTTCTAGCGATTGGATTTCACTCAAAACTCACCAAATGACTCCTCCCACCAGATTATGATGTTGCCCAGGTTTTGGGCTCGATCCGAAATCAATAGGTGTTCCAAATTGGACAATTCAAGTTCAACGGCAGTTCGTTCCTAATTGGAGTGGTTGGTGTATTCCATACTTCTAGCGATTGGATTTCACTCAAAACTCACCAAATGACTCCTCCCACCAGATTATGATGTTGCCCAAGTTTTGGGCTCGATCCGAAATCAATAGGTTCCAAATTGGACAATTCAAGTTCAACGGCAGTTCGTTCCTAATTGGAGTGGTTGGTGTATTCCATACTTCTAGCGATTGGATTTCACTCAAAACTCACCAAATGACTCCTCCCTCCATATTATGATGTTGCCCAAGTTTGGGGCTCGATCCGAAATCAATAGGTGTGTGAAATTGGACAATTCAAGTTCAACGGCAGTTCGTTCCTAATTGGAGTGGTTGGTGTATTCCATACTTCGAGCGATTAGATTTCACTCAAAACTCACCAAATGACTCCTCCCACCATATTATGATGTTGCCCAAGTTTTGGGCTCGATCCGAAATCAATAGGTGTTCCAAATTGGAAAACTCAAGTATAACGGCAGTTCGTTCCTAACTGGAGTGGTTGGTGTATTCCATACTTCTAGCGATTGGATTTCAATCAAAACTAACCAAATGACTCCTCCCACCATATTATGTTGTTGCCCATGTTTTGGGCTCGATCCGAAATCAATAGGTGTGAGAAATTGGACAATTCAAGTTCAACGGCTGTTCGTTCCTAATTGGAGTGGTTGGTGTATTCCATACTTCTAGCGATTGGATTTCACTCAAAACTCACCAAATGACTCCTCCCACCATATTATGATGTTGCCCAAGTTTGGGCCTCGATCCGAAATTAATAGGTGTTCCAAATTGGACAATTCAAGTTCAACGGCAGTTCGTTCCTAATTGGAGTGGTTGGTGTATTCCATACTTCTAGCGATTGGATTTCACTCAAAACTCACCAAATGACTCCTCCCACCATATTATGATGTTGCCCAAGTTTTGGGCTCGATCCGAAATCAACAAGCGTGAGAAATTGAACAATTCAAGTTCAACGGCAGTTCGTTCCTAATTGGTGTGGTTGGTGTATTCCATACCTCTAGCGATTGGATTTCACTCAAAACTAAAGAAATGACTCCTCCCACCATATTATGATGTTGCCTAAGTTTGGGGCTCGATCTGAAATCAATATGTGTGAGAAATTGGACAATTCAAGTTCAAAGGCAGTTCGTTCCGAATTGGAGTGGTTAGTGTATTCCATACTTCTAGCGATTGGATTTCACTCAAAACTCACCAAATGACTCCTCCCACCATATTATGATGTTGCTCAAGTTTTGGGCTCGATCCGAAATCAATAGGTGTGAGAAATTGGACAATTCAAGTTCAACGGCAGTTCGTTCCTAGTTGGAGTGGTTGGTGTGTTGCATACTTCTAGCGATTGGATTTCACTCAAAACAAACCAAATGACTACTCCCACCATGTTGTGATGTTGCCCAAGTTTTGGGGTCGATCCAAAATCAATTGGTGTGAAAAATTGGACAATTCAAGTTCAACGGCAGTTCGTTCCTAATTGGAGTGGTTGGTGTATTCCACACTTCTAGCGATTGGATTTCACTCAAAACTCACCAAATGACTTCTCCCACCATATTATGTTGTTGCCCAAGTTTTGGGCTCGATCCGAAATCAATAGGTGTTCCAAATTGGACAATTCAAGTTCAACGGCAGTTCGTTCCTAATTGGAGGGGTTGGTGTATTCCATACTTCTAGCGATTGGATTTCACTCAAAACTCACCAAATGACTCCTCCCACCCTATTATGATGTTGCCCAAGTTTTGGGCTCGATCCGAAATCAATAGGGTTCCAAATTGGACAATTCAAGTTCAACGGCAGTTCGTTCCTAATTGGAGGGGTTGGTGTATTCCATACTTCTAGCGGTTGGGTTTCACTCAAAATTCACCAAATGACTCCTCCCACCATATTATGATGTTGCCCAAGTTTTGGGCTCGATCCGAAATCAATAGGTGTTCCAAATTGGACAATTCAAGTTCAACGGCAGTTCGTTCCTAATTGGAGGGGTTGGTGTATTCCATACTTCTAGCGATTGGATTTCACTCAAAACTCACCAAATGACTCCTGCCACCATATTATGATGTTGCCCAAGTTTTGGGCTCGATCCGAAATCAATAGGTGTTGCAAGTTGGACAATTCAAGTTCAACGGCAGTTCGTTCCTAGTTGGAGTGGTTGGTGTATTCCACACTTCTAGAGATTGGATTTCACTCAAAACTAACCAAATGACTACTCCCACCATGTTATTATGTTGCACAAGTTTTGGGCTCGATCCGAAATCAATAGGTGTTCCAAATTGGACAATTCAAGTTCAACGGCAGTTCGTTCCTAATTGGAGTGGTTGGTGTATTCCATACTTCTAGCGAGTGGATTTCACTCAAAACTCACCAAATGACTCCTCCCACCATATTATGATGTTGCCCCAGTTTTGGGCTCGATCCGAAATCAATAGGTGTTCCAAATTGGACAATTCAAGTTCAACGACAGTTCGTTCCTAATTGGAGTGGTTGGTGTATTCCATACTTCTAGCGATTGGATTTCACTCAAAACTCACCAAATGAGTCCTCCCACCATATTATGATGTTGCCCAAGTTTTGGGCTCGATCCGAAATCAATAGGTGTGAGAAATTGGTCAATTCAATTTCAACGGCATTTCTTTCCTAATTGGAGTGGTTGGTGTATTCCATACTTCTAGCAATTGGATTTCACTCAAAACTCACCAAATGACTCCTCCCACCATATTATGATGTTGCCCAAGTTTTGGGCTCGATCCGAAATCAACAGGCGTGAGAAATTGAACAATTCAAGTTCAACGGCAGTTCGTTCCTAATTGGAGTGGTTGGTGTATTCCATACTTCTAGCGATTGGATTTCACTCAGAACTCACCAAATGACTCCTCCCACCATATTACGATGTTGCCCAAGTTTTGGAGAAATTATAGAATGGTACCGTACCACCACGTCAGCTGGTGATACTCCCACTCAAAATATGCCATGTGTCTTAATTTTTTAACAACTCAAATTTTATTTTACAGCTGGACTTATTTTTATCCACTGAAATAAAATTAGAAAAATAATAAAAAACTTAAAGGAAAAAAGAAAAGAGAATATCTCAGCAACCCAACCCCAACCCCCACGCCACCCAGATCTTCCTCTTCCTCTGCTTGCGAGTAAGCCAAATCCCCATAGCCCAATAAAATATTGCAACCATGTATCAGAAAGAAGATTAGGTATTATATTGGATCTAATAAGCATTTGGATGGTGACATGGTAAAGCATGATTGACGGCCTCTCAAGACTCAAGTCGGGGTGTCGTTCGTGAGACTAAGGGCGATGTTGGGTTTTGGGGATTGTGTTACGGTTGATATGATACACCCAATTCCATCCCAATCTTCTTCGCGAATCACATCTGCTAGGGAAACCTTCATCAATGAGAAAATATGTATGGATCTAGGGGATAGTCACTGAAAGGTTGAGAAAGTTAAAAAAGGGCAACAGAGAGAGAGAGATGGAGGGAGAGAGATAAAAGATAGGGAAGGGACGAGGGCCAGAGCAGGCGGCGCGGGGTTGGCGTATTGCGGAGGGCGGTGGCTCTGCTCTTTTTTCTTCTTCTTTCGATTTTCTTATTTTCTTAATTTTATTTTAAAGGGTTAAAATTAGGTTGAACTCCAGGTGTAAAATAAAATTTGAGTTGTTAAAAAATTAAGACACATGGCATATTTTGAGTGGGAGTATCACCAGCTGACGTGGTGATACAGTACCATTCTATAATTTCTCCAAGTTTTGGGCTCGATGCGAAATCAATAGGTGTTCGAAATTGGACAATTCAAGTTCAACGGCAGTTCGTTCCTAATTGGAGTGGTTGGTGTATTCCATACTTCTAGCGATTGGATTTCACTCAAAACTCCCCAAATGATTCCTCCCACAATATTATGATGTAGCCCAAGTTTGGGACTCGATCCGAAATCAATAGGTGTCAGAAATTGGACAATTCAAGTTCAACGGCAGTTTGTTCCTAATTGGAGTGGTTGGTGTATTCCATACTTCTAGCGATTGGATTTCACTCAAAACTAACCAAATGACTCCTCCCACCATATTATGATGTTGCCCAAGTTTTGGGCTCGATCCGAAATCAATAGGTGTGAGAAACTGGACAATTCAAGTTCAACGGCAGTTCGTTCCTAATTGGAGTGGTTGGTGTATTCCATACTTCGAGCGATTGGATTTCACTCAAAACTCACCAAATGACTCCTCCCACCATATTATGATGTTGCCCAAGTTTTGGGCTCGATCCGAAATCAATAGGTGTGAGAAATTGGACAATTGAAGTTCAACGGAAGTTCGTTCCTAATTGGAGTGGTTGGTGTATTCCATAGTTCTAGCGATTGGATTTCACTCAAAACTCACCAAATGACTCCTCCCACCATATTGTGATGTAGCCAAAAGTTTGGGGCTCGATCCGAAATCAATAGGTGTTCCAAATTGGACAATTCAATTTCAACGGCAGTTCGTTCCTAATTGGAGTGGTTGGTGTTTTCCATACTTCTAGCGATTGGATTTCACTCAAAACTCACCAAATGACTCCTCCCACCATATTATGATGTTGCCCAAGTTTTGGGCTCAATCCGAAATCAATAGGTGTGACAAATTGGACAATTCAAGTTCAACGGAAGTTCGTTCCTAATTGGAGTGGTTGGTGTATTCCATACTTGTAGCGATTGGATTTCACTCAAAACTCACCAAATGACTCCTCCCACCATATTATGATGTTGCCAAAGTTTTGGGCTCGATCCGAAATCAATAGGTGTTCCAAATTCGACAATTCAAGTTCAACGGCAGTTCGTTCCTAATTGGAGTGGTTGGTTTATTCCATACTTCTAGCGATTGGATTTCACTCAAAACTCACCAAATGACTCCTCCCACCATATTATGATGTTGCCCAAGTTTTGGGCTCGATCCGAAATCAATAGGTGTTATAAATTGGACAATTCAAGTTCAACGGCAGTTCGTTCCTAATTGGAGTGCTTGGTGTATTCCATACTTCTAGCGATTGGATTTCACTCAAAACTCACCAAATGACTCCTCCCACCATATTATGATGTTGCTCAAGTTTTGGGCTCGATCCGAAATCAATAGGTGTGAGAAATTGGACAATTCAAGTTCAACGGCAGTTCGTTCCTAGTTGGAGTGGTTGGTGTGTTGCATACTTCTAGCGATTGGATTTCACTCAAAACAAACCAAATGACTACTCCCACCATGTTGTGATGTTGCCCAAGTTTTGGGGTCGATCCAAAATCAATTGGTGTGAAAAATTGGACAATTCAAGTTCAACGGCAGTTCGTTCCTAATTGGAGTGGTTGGTGTATTCCACACTTCTAGCGATTGGATTTCACTCAAAACTCACCAAATGACTTCTCCCACCATATTATGTTGTTGCCCAAGTTTTGGGCTCGATCCGAAATCAATAGGTGTTCCAAATTGGACAATTCAAGTTCAACGGCAGTTCGTTCCTAATTGGAGGGGTTGGTGTATTCCATACTTCTAGCGATTGGATTTCACTCAAAACTCACCAAATGACTCCTCCCACCCTATTATGATGTTGCCCAAGTTTTGGGCTCGATCCGAAATCAATAGGGTTCCAAATTGGACAATTCAAGTTCAACGGCAGTTCGTTCCTAATTGGAGGGGTTGGTGTATTCCATACTTCTAGCGGTTGGGTTTCACTCAAAATTCACCAAATGACTCCTCCCACCATATTATGATGTTGCCCAAGTTTTGGGCTCGATCCGAAATCAATAGGTGTTCCAAATTGGACAATTCAAGTTCAACGGCAGTTCGTTCCTAATTGGAGGGGTTGGTGTATTCCATACTTCTAGCGATTGGATTTCACTCAAAACTCACCAAATGACTCCTGCCACCATATTATGATGTTGCCCAAGTTTTGGGCTCGATCCGAAATCAATAGGTGTTGCAAGTTGGACAATTCAAGTTCAACGGCAGTTCGTTCCTAGTTGGAGTGGTTGGTGTATTCCACACTTCTAGAGATTGGATTTCACTCAAAACTAACCAAATGACTACTCCCACCATGTTATTATGTTGCACAAGTTTTGGGCTCGATCCGAAATCAATAGGTGTTCCAAATTGGACAATTCAAGTTCAACGGCAGTTCGTTCCTAATTGGAGTGGTTGGTGTATTCCATACTTCTAGCGAGTGGATTTCACTCAAAACTCACCAAATGACTCCTCCCACCATATTATGATGTTGCCCCAGTTTTGGGCTCGATCCGAAATCAATAGGTGTTCCAAATTGGACAATTCAAGTTCAACGACAGTTCGTTCCTAATTGGAGTGGTTGGTGTATTCCATACTTCTAGCGATTGGTTTTCACTCAAAACTCACCAAATGAGTCCTCCCACCATATTATGATGTTGCCCAAGTTTTGGGCTCGATCCGAAATCAATAGGTGTGAGAAATTGGTCAATTCAATTTCAACGGCATTTCTTTCCTAATTGGAGTGGTTGGTGTATTCCATACTTCTAGCAATTGGATTTCACTCAAAACTCACCAAATGACTCCTCCCACCATATTATGATGTTGCCCAAGTTTTGGGCTCGATCCGAAATCAACAGGCGTGAGAAATTGAACAATTCAAGTTCAACGGCAGTTCGTTCCTAATTGGAGTGGTTGGTGTATTCCATACTTCTAGCGATTGGATTTCACTCAGAACTCACCAAATGACTCCTCCCACCATATTACGATGTTGCCCAAGTTTTGGAGAAATTATAGAATGGTACCGTACCACCACGTCAGCTGGTGATACTCCCACTCAAAATATGCCATGTGTCTTAATTTTTTAACAACTCAAATTTTATTTTACAGCTGGACTTATTTTTATCCACTGAAATAAAATTAGAAAAATAATAAAAAACTTAAAGGAAAAAAGAAAAGAGAATATCTCAGCAACCCAACCCCAACCCCCACGTGATCGGTTCATAATTGTATATCATTTTGTACCCTTCTAGCTTATGATTTGGTTATGTTTTTGAGTTAAACTTGTGCTTTTAATCCTTTTTGTGTTTATCTTTCAGTTAATTGACATTTAGGTAACAATGATGACTTTGGATAGGAAATGATGTAATCCATGCATGTTAAGGCTTGATTTGGGTGAATGGAAGAAGGGCTTAAAGACAAACACATTTTGGCTACAACTCCTTTCCAGCCCAATTTCGTAGGTCAGCTTCTTGGCCTTGGATCAGCATGCTATGGGGCTTGGATGAGGTGAAGATCTTCATGAAACTTGTTCCAATGGGTGTCTAGTACAACATATCCAAAGTTCAGCCCAATTGGACATTTGTGGAGTGCTCAGCCCACCCAACACTCAACCCTGCTCAGGAGGATTTGCAGCTGCCAGCTTTGTCATGTGCCTCCATGTGCCTCACCCATGCTGCAACTGACTTTGGATCCAACATAATGAGTGAAGTGGGGAGGCATTCCAGCTATGAAAGTCTAAAGGATCAAGTTGGTACATGCTGGAGTTATTATAGAGAAAGCATGTGCATGCATGTAAAGCATAAATGAAATGAAGTCAACTCCAGTCTCTGTTCGGCAGCCAAATTGTAAGTCCCAAAACGCATACTTCTACTGCTCCGATGGGAATACTTTCTTCATAGAAGTTGTTCCAATGGGTGTCTACTATAACATATCCAAATTTGAGCCCCATTGGATAAGTTTTGAAACCTCTGGCCTTCCTACACCAAGTCTGGTTCAGAAGACTCGTTTTTGTTCAACAACCAAAAGAAGACCACATGGGTTGGCAGCAAAAGGCAGCCACAATTGATCACCTTTGATCCCATGTGAAGAAAGCTTGAGGTGCAGCAAAAGAAGTATGGGATGGGATTGATTCCAACCACACTAACATAGACAAGATGAAGTGGGAGTTATGGGTTGTATTAAATGAGGAATGGTGGTGTTGGATTTCATCATGATGTTCCTCCCTCTTAGCCCTATAAATAGAGGAGTCTTCAAGCTACAAAATTCACTTCAGCCATCCTCCACACTTCCATCATCCAGAAATCATCCTCATACATTCCCACAACCCCAAACACTCAAGCAATCAACCCAATACTCTAAACTGCCCCAAAATCACCAAAACAGCTCTAGAAAACCTCCCTTCCATTTCCCTACGAATTTCCTCTTTCTCAGCCATCACCACTCACTCAAGCTCATCTCAAATCACCTCCATATCCTTCATACATCCTTCTAGACGTGGAGAAGCTCTTGGAGAAGCATTGGACACTACAAGAACTTCATAAAAGGGTTTTTCTACTCTTATGGCATTCATTATGTTTTCCCATTTCTATTTTAGTTTCTTTTCCATTATGAGTAGCTAAATCCATAACTAGGGCTTCGATGTAACCTAACATGAATATTCTGGGTTTATAAGTTTGGAGTTTCAAGTTTGATTCATGATTCATGTTCTTATTCATTATGCTTATAAGTTAACATGCTTGTTTGAATGATTGATCACCATTAGAACTTGTTTGTTAACTATCTTGGTTTGAATTAAGAGTAGACACCATGCTTTAATTCGAATTGAACTATGAATAGGAAGAGTATGTATGGACATTCGACAACAGGGATTAGATACATGCTTGGTTGTTTAAATTGTTCTTCTATGCTTAATGGGTTCCTAATGCTTAATTTTAGGTTAGACAACAAATGATCAAATTAGGGAATTAGGAACACAAGGTTAGGACCAAACACCATGGCCTAATCATACTTTAACTAGAATCAATCTTTGAATCTGAATTAGACTTGTTACTTGACTCCATATAACCCAGAATTGAATTGTTATGGTGATTCGAATGCCCTAGTCTCCAAATCTGTTTTCCAACTCTTAAAACCACTCTTTGTTACACTTGTTTATTTGCTTTCATTTGCAATTTCAGTTTGCTCACTTCCTTTCACAATCACAATCACTCTCACTTTAATTTCTGTTTTAGACTTAACTTCTTAACTTCTTGAATTCGGTAATCTACGTACATAACTAATTTGAACTTCTCAGTCTTCGTGGGTACGACCTCGTACTTGTCTTGCTATATTACTAATTGCCCCGTACAATTGCGAGTTAACATAATAATTAACAACAAATTTTGGCGCCGTTGCCGGGGACTGAACGAAAGTTCTTCCCTGGTTATGTGCCCAAGGTTACCTTATTCTTTTTAGTGTTTCTAATTAATCTAATTTTCTGTTTCAGGTAGTTTATGTCTAAAAGACCGTTCCTTGAACAAGTGAGGTCTTCGTTCCAACGCTCCAGATCTTTGAACGCAGGACCATCGTTGCAACCCAACCGGGTGATCTCTGAAGTTCATAATCGTCTAGAAAGAGAGTTGTCAACTGCAAAAGAGCAAGCTCTTGCCACATTTACAAGTATTGCTCTCCACACTGAACTTCCTGGTTCTTCACCTTCAAATTCGGAAGCAAGTTCAGACCAAGAAGAAGAAGAAGAAGAGATGGCTGCCAATGAGTTCATGGGAGAACTTGATATCCCAACAATTCCAGCATCTCCTTCAAGCATTTTGCTGCCCACTGTAGCTCGAAATTATGAGCTTAAATCTTCTCATCTTAATATGCTGCCTTCCTTTTATGGTTTACCTAATGAAGATCCATTAACTCATATAAAGGATATTTTTAATGTTGTGAGTTCTTTTCCCTTGACAGGTGTGACAGAAGATCAACTTCGAATGAGAGTGTTTCCATACACTTTGAAGGATAAGGCGAAATATTGGTTGAATTCTTTGAAGCCTGGTTCACTCACTACATGGGCTGCCATTCAAAAGAAGTTCTTGGAGAAATACTTCTCCACGCAAAAGACCGACATGCTTAGGGATAAGATCTTGTTATTTGCACAGCAAGATGATGAATCGTTTTGTGAAGCATGGGAGAGATTCAATGGGCTGCTCAACCAATGTCCTCATCATGGGATTCCATTGAAGCTTCAAATGCGTATGTTTTATAAAGGACTAACCCCTTCTAGTCATAATATAGTCACCAATTTTGCAGGTGGTTCTTTTAAAACCAAAACTCCAGAAGAAACATACGAACTCTTTGAGGAGATAGCAATGGAGACCCAACATACGGATACAAGAGGTAAACGTGTTATTAGTGGTTCTAATGATGCTTCTAGTGTGCAGATTTCAAAACTGGAACAAAAGCTAGATGCTCTTCTTGCATTAAACTCAAGAAGCCCTCCGAAGGAAGTGTGTAGTATTTGCGAAACTCCTGACCATGCTACCATAGCTTGTCCACTTGGGGCTGGATATCCAGAATTTGTGCAAGAGCAAGCTAAGTTGGTAAATTCCTACAACCAAGGTCCAAGAAATGATCCATACTCTCAAAGTTATAATCCAGGTTGGAGGAATCATCCAAACTTTTCATGGAGGAATACTCAGAATCAAGCCAATCCCCCTTCATTCCAAAAGCCACAACAAACATCATCATTGGAGGATATAGTTAAGCAGATGGCAATCAACCAATCCAATTTCCAGCAAACTACACAAGCTACCATTGCCAAATTGGAAGTTCAAATAGGCCAATTAGCTGCTGAAATAACTCAAAGAGCACCTGGGAAATGGCCAAGCCAAACCGAGATCAATCCAAAGAACCAAGAAGCCAAGGCCATTCATGTGCTCAGATCAGGTAAGATCATTGATAGTAAAGTTGATTCTAATCTTTCAAATGATGTTGTGATTGTAGAAGATGAAGAGGAGGAGACCACGGCTACAGAAGGGGAACATCTCAAAACTTCTCAATCTGCTCCTAATGCCAAATCAGATTCTCAGGAATCCAAACAATTCCAATTGCATAAGAGAGATGACAAATTTGTGCCACCACATCTTCAAGAAGATAGATACGTGCCACCCGCTCCATATGTTCCACTGATTCCATTTCCAGGCCGTCTTAAGAAAGCAAAGCAAGATAAGGCTTTTAAAGAGATTTATGATATTTTGAGTAAAGTTAATATCAATTTGCCTTTGCTTGATGTTATTGAACAGATTCCTGCATATGGAAAGTTCATCAAGGACTTGAAAACTCACAAGCTCAATTTCGCTCCAAATGAAGATGTAAAGCTTGACCAGAATGTAAGTGCTGTGTTGCAAAGGAAGCTTCCACCAAAACTAGTTGATCCTGGCAGCTTTGACATTCCCATTAACATTGGAGGCAATAAGGTTGGAAGAGCCATGTTGGACTTGGGAGCAAGTGTCAACCTAATGCCATATTCATTGTATCAAAAGCTTGGCTTAGAAGGGATGAAGAAGACTTCAATACGACTTGAACTAGCTGATCATTCTATAAAATATCCAAAAGGTATTGTAGAAGATATTTTAGTTCAAGTTAATACACTAATTCTCCCTGCTGATTTTGTAGTGATGGACATGGAAGACAATCCAAATGGAGATCATGTTGATCGCATTCTCCTAGGCAGGCCATTCATGGCCACTGCAGACACAGTTATCAAAGTGAAAGATAGCACCCTTTCCATGACTGTTCTGGGTGAAACTGTTGAATTTAAAATGCTTAATGCTCTATCTCAACCTTCTATCTCTCTTGATTCTTGCTTTTCAATTGATGTTGTGGATCATGAGGTTTCTTCCAAAATTTTGCAGAGAAAGTCTAATGATGCTCTAGAAGCTGTCTTAACACAAGAAGAGGAAGATCTTTGTGAACCGGAGTTCCAAGAAGTGGTGGCTGCCTTAGAAGTGTTTCAACCATACCCACCATCCTTTAGGCCACCACTTGAGCCTCTTGGACCATCATCCACGAAATTGGAGCCATCCATTATCACCCCACCAAAGCTAGAACTTAAACCACTGCCCAATCATCTTAAATATACTTATTTGGGTGCTAACGAAACTCTCCCTGTTATAATTGCTGCAGGTCTCACCTCACATGAAGAAGAGAGCTTAATTAAGGTTCTAAAAGAGCATAAAACAGCCATTGGGTGGACCATAGCAGACATCAAAGGAATTAGTCCAAGCATGTGCATGCACCGGATTCTAATGGAAGAAGACAGCAAACCATCCCGTGATGCCCAAAGGAGGCTAAATCCCAACATGAAAGAGGTGGTTAGAGCTGAAGTTTTAAAGCTACTCGATGTAGGAATCATCTACCCAATTTCAGATTCTAAGTGGGTGAGCCCTGTACAAGTTGTTCCGAAGAAGTCCGGAATCACCGTTGTGAAGAATGAGAAGAATGAGATAGTTCCTACACGAACTATCACTGGTTGGAGAGTTTGCATTGATTACAGGAAGTTGAACACATCCACTAGAAAAGATCATTTCCCCTTGCCTTTTATTGATCAAATGCTTGAACGTTTATCTGGCCATGCTTACTATTGTTTTCTTGATGGTTTTTCAGGTTATAATCAAATTCCCATTGCTCCGGAAGACCAAGAGAAAACCACATTCACATGCCCATTTGGTACGTTTGCTTATAGAAGGATGCCATTCGGTTTGTGCAATGCCCCAGCAACTTTCCAAAGATGCATGATGTCAATCTTTTCAGATATGGTGGAACGATTCATTGAGGTATTTATGGATGATTTTTCAGTTTTTGGTTCCTCTTTTGATAATTGTCTTCACCACTTGTCTCTAGTGCTTAAAAGATGCCAGGAAACAAACCTGATTTTGAATTGGGAGAAGTGTCACTTCATGGTGAGACAAGGCATTGTGCTAGGCCATGTGATTTCAAGCAAGGGAATTGAAGTGGATAAAGCCAAGATCGATCTCATCTCAAATCTGCCACCCCCTACCTCTGTGAAAGGAATTAGAAGCTTTCTAGGTCATGCTGGATTCTATAGAAGGTTCATCAAAAATTTCTCAAGCATTACAAGGCCATTGTGTAATCTCCTTGCTAAGGATGCTGTTTTTGAGTTTAATGAAGCTTGCATGGAAGCCTTTACTACCTTGAAGAGGGAGCTAACTTCAGCCCCTATTATCATAGCTCCAGATTGGTCTTTACCATTTGAAATAATGTGTGATGCCTCTGACTTTGCTATTGGTGCAGTTTTAGGTCAAAAGAAGAACAAGCTCCCCCATGTGATTCATTATGCTAGCCGGACCTTGAATGATGCTCAAATCAACTACTCCACAACAGAGAAGGAGTTCCTTGCTGTGGTTTTTGCTTTAGAAAAATTTCGTTCTTATCTTGTTGGTTCTAAAGTAATTGTTTATTCTGACCATGCAGCTCTTAGATACTTGCTCACTAAGAAGGACGCAAAACCACGCTTGATTAGATGGATTCTCTTGCTGCAAGAGTTCGATTTGGAAATTCGAGACAAGAAGGGATGTGAGAATGTGGTAGCTGATCATTTGAGCAGAATTGTGGTTGAAGAAAAAGGAGAAGCTGTGCTACCCTTGAATGAGACTTTCCCTGATGAACAACTATATGCTGCCCAAGTCAAAGAACCATGGTATGCTGATTTTGTTAATTATCTTGCTTGTGGTGTTCTTAGAAATGATCTAACTTCTCAGGACAAGAAGAAGTTCTTTTCCATGGTGAAACATTATGTCTGGGATGAACCTTTCTTATTCAAGCATTGCCCAGATCAACTCATTAGAAGATGTGTTCCAGAAGAAGAGCAAGAAAGCATACTTAGGCATAGCCACGAATTGGCTTGTGGAGGTCACTTTGGAGCTAAGAAAACAGCACTTAAAATTCTCCAATCTGGTTTCTTTTGGCCCACTCTATTCAAAGATGCGTTTAATTTTTGTGTTAAGTGTGATAGGTGTCAAAGGATGGGGAACATAAGTCGCAGGAATGAAATGCCATTGAATAGCATACTTGTTGTGGAGCTCTTCGATGTGTGGGGTATTGATTTCATGGGACCATTCCCATCTTCCTTTGGTTGTACTTACATACTTGTTGCTGTTGATTATGTGTCTAAATGGGTGGAAGCCATAGCCACCAAAACCAATGATCATAAGGTGGTGCTCAAGTTCTTGAAGGATAATATTTTCACAAGGTTTGGTACTCCAAGGGCTGTCATTAGTGATGGAGGCAGCCACTTCTGTAACAAGCCATTCGAAGCACTCATGAAGAAGTACAACATCACCCATCGAGTCTCTACACCATATCATCCGCAAACTTCTGGTCAAGTGGAAATAAGCAATAGAGAAATTAAGCACATCCTGGAGAAGGTGGTGAACAATACAAGGAAAGATTGGGCAGCCAAGCTCAATGATTCATTATGGGCTTATAGGACTGCATATAAGACTCCCATTGGGATGAGCCCTTATCGTCTTGTGTTTGGGAAAGCTTGTCACCTGCCAATGGAGCTTGAACACAATGCTTTTTGGGCCATCAAGAAGTTAAATTTTGATCTAGACAAGGCAGGCCATGCAAGAAAGTTTCAGCTCAATGAATTGGAAGAAATTAGACATGAGTCTTATGAGAATGCAAAGCTTTACAAAGAACGAACCAAGAGTTACCATGACAGAAACATTCAACGGAAAGAGTTCTCCAAAGGTATGTCAGTTCTTTTGTTTAACTCACGATTGCGTCTCTTTCCAGGAAAATTGAAGTCTAGATGGCAAGGCCCATTCACCGTGGTCAATGTTTCTCCCTATGGAGCTGTGGAGATTCAAAACCCTAAAGACGGCTCAACTTTCAAAGTAAATGGACAACGTTTAAAGCCATTCTATGAGGGAATCTCAGCTGGCATTCAAACAGGCCATGTGGTGGATCAACTTCCCTTTGTACCATCAACTTAGCTGATCACATAATGTCTTGCCAAGACAGTAACTAAGGCGCTTCTTGGGAGGCAACCCATGTGTTCAAGAAGAAGGTGCTTGGTAGCAATCGACCTAATCGCATCAAGGGGGAGCATTTCTATCCTTTCTCTTTACTTGTTTTGTTTTTATTTTAGTCGTTTTATGTTTCTGTTTCTTTAAATAATTTTTTTTTCATATGAGCTAACTTTTGGTAACCCCAGTGAGCACCTCCGTCAATACAGTGTCTAGGAGTTCTTTAGGCGACACCTTCGGTGTCTAAGAAGTTTGGGTTTTAAGCGGGACCATTGTGACCCCTCCAACCTTCCCGGATCCCCTGGCTGTGTTTTCTGAGGCCCTTAACTGGTCATCCGTGAGTTGCTTGTATATTTGTGTTTTTTTTTTTTTTTTTCTTCTAAACTTTTTCTTAACTTTTCCCTTTATCATTTACTTGTTCTCAATCATCTTTACTTTGCTTTAACATTGAGGACAATGTTCAATTCAGGTCTGGGGGGAAGGTTTTCAAATTTCATTCATTTGTGTTTTCAATTTTCGTTCATTTGTCACTTTTTTTTTTTTTTTTTTTTTTTTTAATTTAATTTTTTATTTTATTTTAATGTCATATAATCGATGCTATGGAGCTGCCATTGAGGTTTTCATATCAGAATTTTGCACTTCACAAAGCTTTGGCTCCTAGAATTCTGGTGGCTAAAGTACCATGCTCAAATTCTCGAAGGAGAATAGTGGAGACTACCCTAGTGAGCTATATTGAGCCCAATTGCTTTCTTGAGAGGGTTTAAAGTGTTTCTATTTCTCATCCCAATTTATTTTCTTCATTTCACTCTAAATGATCTCATTATTCCATTTTGATTGAATACTAAGGATGATTCTCTTTTGCAGATATCATGTGCTTGCTCTCATTCATGAATGAACTCATTGAAGTGATGCTAGGCTATGTGTGCATAACCATTCGATGTGCTTTCTTTTCACCCTACCTATATGTGTGTTCCATCAACCCTCTTGAAGCCAAACACTTAAAGCCTTTTCTTCTATCACCCTCATCATTTCCCTACCTTTGTATCTCAATCTGAGATACTTCACCTATTGTAGCCATACCCTATAGCTTAGAAATATACCAAGGTGTGCCAAGATAAAGTTTGAAGCAAGGAAGTTGCTGCCATGTGCCTAAATGAAAGATGGTGTGATTCTGTGCAATGAAGTTAATGAAGATGCAGATCAAATCAACGAAGATGAAAGTGTTTCGATTTGATCTAAGTGTAAAATAAAAATAAAAAATAAATAAATAAATAAATAAAGTCTATGCCAGGTGGTACCATGAAGTTTGCAGCCATGCCATTATAAGTCAATGCTACCTTGCAGATCAATGAAGAATGCAACCTTGGTATGTTCTTAAGTTACCTGTTTTTCCTTCCAATTCTTCCATTTCCCCTAACCTTACCTTTCATTACAAACCTTGTGAAAGACCTAGCTGATCTTTGAGGATGTATTCATGGGTGCTGGTAGGTATGTGTGTATCTCTATTCTTAGTATTTGATTCCCTTCATGAGATCTAACCAAATATTGTGCTTCTATGTCATATACTCACTTAAGCTTGTTTGAGAGAATAAAACCATTGGTTCTGAGTGATTGAGTGTTATCTGTGAGAATTAGAGTCGAAGCATGTTCTTTATTCAAGGTTTGAGTGTGCTTGCTTTGAAACCGTGTGCCTTTGAGCTATAGCTTCCACATTACACACTGATTGATCACCTATCTTGGCAACTCTACAGTGTTGGAGGTATGACTAAAGTTTTCTTTTGTTCTCATTAGTTGATTTCAAGTTTTACTAACCACTTTGTTTTGTAGAGTTAGTAATGCGTTTGTGGGTATCGTTTCTGTTAAACCCTCAGGAGACACAACTCCTCCTACTAGGGATGCCTAGAGGTTTAAAGGCTTGTTGCATACGCTCAATGCAATCGAGTTACCTACGAAAGTGGTTTAGTTAACTTTTTGTTTTTAACTTTGTTTTGTGTTGTTTTGCTCGAGGACTAGCAAAATCTAGGTTTGGGGGTATTTGATCGGTTCATAATTGTATATCATTTTGTACCCTTCTAGCTTATGATTTGGTTATGTTTTTGAGTTAAACTTGTGCTTTTAATCCTTTTTGTGTTTATCTTTCAGTTAATTGACATTTAGGTAACAATGATGACTTTGGATAGGAAATGATGTAATCCATGCATGTTAAGGCTTGATTTGGGTGAATGGAAGAAGGGCTTAAAGACAAACACATTTTGGCTACAACTCCTTTCCAGCCCAATTTCGTAGGTCAGCTTCTTGGCCTTGGATCAGCATGCTATGGGGCTTGGATGAGGTGAAGATCTTCATGAAACTTGTTCCAATGGGTGTCTAGTACAACATATCCAAAGTTCAGCCCAATTGGACATTTGTGGAGTGCTCAGCCCACCCAACACTCAACCCTGCTCAGGAGGATTTGCAGCTGCCAGCTTTGTCATGTGCCTCCATGTGCCTCACCCATGCTGCAACTGACTTTGGATCCAACATAATGAGTGAAGTGGGGAGGCATTCCAGCTATGAAAGTCTAAAGGATCAAGTTGGTACATGCTGGAGTTATTATAGAGAAAGCATGTGCATGCATGTAAAGCATAAATGAAATGAAGTCAACTCCAGTCTCTGTTCGGCAGCCAAATTGTAAGTCCCAAAACGCATACTTCTACTGCTCCGATGGGAATACTTTCTTCATAGAAGTTGTTCCAATGGGTGTCTACTATAACATATCCAAATTTGAGCCCCATTGGATAAGTTTTGAAACCTCTGGCCTTCCTACACCAAGTCTGGTTCAGAAGACTCGTTTTTGTTCAACAACCAAAAGAAGACCACATGGGTTGGCAGCAAAAGGCAGCCACAATTGATCACCTTTGATCCCATGTGAAGAAAGCTTGAGGTGCAGCAAAAGAAGTATGGGATGGGATTGATTCCAACCACACTAACATAGACAAGATGAAGTGGGAGTTATGGGTTGTATTAAATGAGGAATGGTGGTGTTGGATTTCATCATGATGTTCCTCCCTCTTAGCCCTATAAATAGAGGAGTCTTCAAGCTACAAAATTCACTTCAGCCATCCTCCACACTTCCATCATCCAGAAATCATCCTCATACATTCCCACAACCCCAAACACTCAAGCAATCAACCCAATACTCTAAACTGCCCCAAAATCACCAAAACAGCTCTAGAAAACCTCCCTTCCATTTCCCTACGAATTTCCTCTTTCTCAGCCATCACCACTCACTCAAGCTCATCTCAAATCACCTCCATATCCTTCATACATCCTTCTAGACGTGGAGAAGCTCTTGGAGAAGCATTGGACACTACAAGAACTTCATAAAAGGGTTTTTCTACTCTTATGGCATTCATTATGTTTTCCCATTTCTATTTTAGTTTCTTTTCCATTATGAGTAGCTAAATCCATAACTAGGGCTTCGATGTAACCTAACATGAATATTCTGGGTTTATAAGTTTGGAGTTTCAAGTTTGATTCATGATTCATGTTCTTATTCATTATGCTTATAAGTTAACATGCTTGTTTGAATGATTGATCACCATTAGAACTTGTTTGTTAACTATCTTGGTTTGAATTAAGAGTAGACACCATGCTTTAATTCGAATTGAACTATGAATAGGAAGAGTATGTATGGACATTCGACAACAGGGATTAGATACATGCTTGGTTGTTTAAATTGTTCTTCTATGCTTAATGGGTTCCTAATGCTTAATTTTAGGTTAGACAACAAATGATCAAATTAGGGAATTAGGAACACAAGGTTAGGACCAAACACCATGGCCTAATCATACTTTAACTAGAATCAATCTTTGAATCTGAATTAGACTTGTTACTTGACTCCATATAACCCAGAATTGAATTGTTATGGTGATTCGAATGCCCTAGTCTCCAAATCTGTTTTCCAACTCTTAAAACCACTCTTTGTTACACTTGTTTATTTGCTTTCATTTGCAATTTCAGTTTGCTCACTTCCTTTCACAATCACAATCACTCTCACTTTAATTTCTGTTTTAGACTTAACTTCTTAACTTCTTGAATTCGGTAATCTACGTACATAACTAATTTGAACTTCTCAGTCTTCGTGGGTACGACCTCGTACTTGTCTTGCTATATTACTAATTGCCCCGTACAATTGCGAGTTAACATAATAATTAACAACACCACGCCACCCAGATCTTCCTCTTCCTCTGCTTGCGAGTAAGCCAAATCCCCATAGCCCAATAAAATATTGCAACCATGTATCAGAAAGAAGATTAGGTATTATATTGGATCTAATAAGCATTTGGATGGTGACATGGTAAAGCATGATTGACGGCCTCTCAAGACTCAAGTCGGGGTGTCGTTCGTGAGACTAAGGGCGATGTTGGGTTTTGGGGATTGTGTTACGGTTGATATGATACACCCAATTCCATCCCAATCTTCTTCGCGAATCACATCTGCTAGGGAAACCTTCATCAATGAGAAAATATGTATGGATCTAGGGGATAGTCACTGAAAGGTTGAGAAAGTTAAAAAAGGGCAACAGAGAGAGAGAGATGGAGGGAGAGAGATAAAAGATAGGGAAGGGACGAGGGCCAGAGCAGGCGGCGCGGGGTTGGCGTATTGCGGAGGGCGGTGGCTCTGCTCTTTTTTCTTCTTCTTTCGATTTTCTTATTTTCTTAATTTTATTTTAAAGGGTTAAAATTAGGTTGAACTCCAGGTGTAAAATAAAATTTGAGTTGTTAAAAAATTAAGACACATGGCATATTTTGAGTGGGAGTATCACCAGCTGACGTGGTGATACAGTACCATTCTATAATTTCTCCAAGTTTTGGGCTCGATGCGAAATCAATAGGTGTTCGAAATTGGACAATTCAAGTTCAACGGCAGTTCGTTCCTAATTGGAGTGGTTGGTGTATTCCATACTTCTAGCGATTGGATTTCACTCAAAACTCCCCAAATGATTCCTCCCACAATATTATGATGTAGCCCAAGTTTGGGACTCGATCCGAAATCAATAGGTGTCAGAAATTGGACAATTCAAGTTCAACGGCAGTTTGTTCCTAATTGGAGTGGTTGGTGTATTCCATACTTCTAGCGATTGGATTTCACTCAAAACTAACCAAATGACTCCTCCCACCATATTATGATGTTGCCCAAGTTTTGGGCTCGATCCGAAATCAATAGGTGTGAGAAACTGGACAATTCAAGTTCAACGGCAGTTCGTTCCTAATTGGAGTGGTTGGTGTATTCCATACTTCGAGCGATTGGATTTCACTCAAAACTCACCAAATGACTCCTCCCACCATATTATGATGTTGCCCAAGTTTTGGGCTCGATCCGAAATCAATAGGTGTGAGAAATTGGACAATTGAAGTTCAACGGAAGTTCGTTCCTAATTGGAGTGGTTGGTGTATTCCATAGTTCTAGCGATTGGATTTCACTCAAAACTCACCAAATGACTCCTCCCACCATATTGTGATGTAGCCAAAAGTTTGGGGCTCGATCCGAAATCAATAGGTGTTCCAAATTGGACAATTCAATTTCAACGGCAGTTCGTTCCTAATTGGAGTGGTTGGTGTTTTCCATACTTCTAGCGATTGGATTTCACTCAAAACTCACCAAATGACTCCTCCCACCATATTATGATGTTGCCCAAGTTTTGGGCTCAATCCGAAATCAATAGGTGTGACAAATTGGACAATTCAAGTTCAACGGAAGTTCGTTCCTAATTGGAGTGGTTGGTGTATTCCATACTTGTAGCGATTGGATTTCACTCAAAACTCACCAAATGACTCCTCCCACCATATTATGATGTTGCCAAAGTTTTGGGCTCGATCCGAAATCAATAGGTGTTCCAAATTGGACAATTCAAGTTCAACGGCAGTTCGTTCCTAATTGGAGTGGTTGGTTTATTCCATACTTCTAGCGATTGGATTTCACTCAAAACTCACCAAATGACTCCTCCCACCATATTATGATGTTGCCCAAGTTTTGGGCTCGATCCGAAATCAATAGGTGTTATAAATTGGACAATTCAAGTTCAACGGCAGTTCGTTCCTAATTGGAGTGCTTGGTGTATTCCATACTTCTAGCGATTGGATTTCACTCAAAACTCACCAAATGACTCCTCCCACCATATTATTATGCTGCCCAAGTTTGGGGCTCGGTCCGAAATCAATTGGTGTTCCAAATTGGACGATTCAAGTTCAACGGCAATTCGTTCCTAATTGGAGTGGTTGGTGTATTCCATACTTCTAGCGATTGGATTTCACTCAAAACTCACGAAATGACTAATCCCACCATATTATGATCTTGCCCAGGTTTTGGGCTCGATCCGAAATCAATAGGTGTTCCAAATTGGACAATTCAAGTTCAACGGCAGTTCGTTCCTAACTATAGTGGTTGGTGTATTCCATACTTCTAGTGATTGGATTTCACTCAAAACTCACCAAATGACTCTTCCCACCATATTATGATGTTGCCCAAGTTTGGGGCTCGATCCGAAATCAATGGGTGTGAGAAATTGGACAATTCAAGTTCAACGGCAGTTCGTTCGTAATTGGAGTGGTTGGTGTATTCCATACTTCTAGCGATTGGATTTCACTCAAAACTCACCAAATGAGTCCTCCCGCCATATTATGATGTTGCCCAAGTTTGGGGCTCGATCCGAAATCAATAGGTGTGAGAAATTGGACAATTCAAGTTCAACGGCAGTTCGTTCCTAATTTTAGTGGTTGGTGTATTCCATACTTCTAGCGATTGGATTTCACTCAAAACTCACCAAATGACTCCTCCCACCATATTATGATGTGTCCCAAGTTTGGGGCTCGGTCCGAAATCAGTAGGTGTGAGAACTTGGACAATTCAAGTTCAACGGCAGTTCGTTCCTAATTGGAGTGGTTGGTGTATTCCGTACTTCTAGCGATTGGATTTCACCCAAAACTCACCAAATGACTCCTCCCACCATATTATGATGTTGCCCAAGTTTTGGGCTCGATCCGAAATCAATAGGTGTTCCAAATTGGACAATTCAAGTTCAACGGCAGCTCGTTCCTAATTGGAGTGGTTGGTGTATTCCATACTTCTAGCGATTGGATTTCACTCAAAACTAACCAAATGACACCTCCCACCATATTATGTTGTTGCCCAAGTTTTGGGCTCGATCCGAAATCAATAGGTGTTCCAAATTGGACAATTCATGTTCAACGGCAGTTCCTTCCTAACTGGAGTGGTTGGTGTATTCCAAACTTGTAGCGATTGGATTTCACTCAAAACTCACCAAATGACTCCTCCCACCATATTATGATGTTGCCCATGTTTTGGGCTCGATCCGAAATCAGTAGTTGTAAGAAATTGGACAATTCAAGTTCAAAGGAAGTTCGTTCCAAATTGGAGTGGTTGGTTTATTCCATACTTCTAGCGATTGGATTTCACTCAAAACTCACCAAATGACTCCTCCCACCATATTATTATGTTGCCCAAGTTTGGGGCTCGGTCCGAAATCAATTGGTGTTCCAAATTGGACGATTCAAGTTCAACGGCAATTCGTTCCTAATTGGAGTGGTTGGTGTATTCCATACTTCTAGCGATTGGATTTCACTCAAAACTCATGAAATGACTCCTCCCACCATATTATGATCTTGCCCAGGTTTTGGGCTCGATCCGAAATCAATAGGTGTTCCAAATTGGACAATTCAAGTTCAACGGCAGTTCGTTCCTAACTATAGTGGTTGGTGTATTCCATACTTCTAGTGATTGGATTTCACTCAAAACTCACCAAATGACTCTTCCCACCATATTATGATGTTGCCCAAGTTTGGGGCTCGATCCGAAATTAATGGGTGTGAGAAATTGGACAATTCAAGTTCAACGGCAGTTCGTTCCTAATTGGAGTGGTTGGTGTATTCCAAACGTCTATCGATTGGATTTCACTCAAAACTCACCAAATGACTCCTCCCACCATATTATGATGTTGCCCAAGTTTTGGGCTCGATCCGAAATCAATAGGTGTGAGAAATTGGACAATTCAAGTTCAACGGCAGTTCGTTCCTAATTGCAGTGGTTGGTGAATTCCATACTTCTAGCGATTGGATTTCACTCGAAACTCACCAAATGACTCCTCCCACCATATTACGATGTTGCCCAAGTTTTGGACTCAATCCGAAATCAATAGGTCTTCCAAATTTGACAATTAGAGTTCAACGGCAGTTCGTTCCTAATTGGAGTGGTTGGTGTATTCCATACTTCTAGCGATTGGATTTCACTCAAAACCCACCTAATGACTCCTCCCACCATATTATGATGTTGCCCAAGTTTTGGGCTCGATCCGAAATCAATAGGTGTTCCAAATTCGACAATTCAAGTTCAACGGCAGTTTGTTCCTAATTGGAGTGGTTGGTGTATTCCATACTTCTAGCGATTGGATTTCACTGAAAACTCACCAAATGACTCCTCCCACCATATTATGATGTTGCCCAAGTTTTGGGCTCGATCCGAAATCAATAGGTGTTCCAAATTGGAAAACTCAAGTATAACGGCAGTTCGTTCCTAACTAGAGTGGTTGGTGTATTCCATACTTCTAGCGATCGGATTTCACTCAAAACTCACCAAATGACTCCTCCCACAATATTATGATGTTGCCCAAGGTTTGGGCTCGATCCGAAATCAACATGTGTGAGAAATTGGTCAATTCAATTTCAACGACAGTTCGTTCCTAATTGGAGTGGTTGGTGTATTCCATACGTCTAGCGATTGGATTTCACTCAAAACTCACCAAATGACTACTCCCACCATATTATGATGTTGCCCAAGTTTTGGGCTCGATCCGAAATCAATAGGTGTTCCAAAATTGGACAATTCAAGTTCAACGGCAGTTCGTTCCTAATTGGAGTGGTTGTTGTATTCCATACTTCTAGCGATTGGATTTCACTCAAAACTCACCAAATGATTCCTCCCACCATATTATGATGTTGCCCAAGTTTGGGGCTCGATCCGAAATCAATAGGTGTTCCAAATTAGACAATTCAAGTTCAACGGCAGTTCGTTCCTAATTGGAGTGGTTGGTGTATTCCATACTTCTAGCGATTGGATTTTACTCAAAACTCACCAAATGACTCCCCACACCATATTATGATGTTTCCCAAGTTTTGGGCTCGATCCGAAATCAATAGGTGTGAGAAATTGGTCAATTCAATTTCAACGACAGTTCGTTCCTAATTGGAGTGGTTGGTGTATTTCATACATCTAGCGATTGGATTTCAGTCAAAACTCACCAAATGACTCCTCCCACCATATTATGTTGTTGCCCAAGTTTTGGGCTCGATCCGAAATCAATAGGTTTTAGAAATTGGGCAATTCAAGTTCAACGGCAGTTCGTTCCTAATTGTAGTGGTTGGTGTATTCCATACTTCTTGCGATTGGATTTCACTCAAAACACACCAAATGACTCCTCCCACCATATTATGATGTTGCCCAAGTTTTGGGCTCGATCCGAAATCAATAGGTGTGAGAATTTGGACAATTCAAGTTCAACGGCAGTTCGTTCCTAATTGGAGTGGTTGGTGTATTCCATACTTCTAGCGATTGGATTTCACAGAAAACTCACCAAATGACTCATCCCACCAAATTATGATGTTGCCCAAGTTTGGCGCTCGATCCGAAATCAATAGCTGTGAGAAATTGGACAATTTAAATTCAACGGTAGTTCGTTCCTAATTGGAGTGGTTGGTGTATTCCAAACTTCTAGCGATTGGATTTCACTCAGAACTCACCAAATGACTCCTCCCACCATGTTATGATGTTGCCCAAGTTTTGGGATCGATCCGAAGTCAATAGGTGTTCCAAATTGGACAATTCAAGTTCAACTGCAGTTCATTACTAATTGGAGTGGATGGTGTATTTCATACTTCTAGCGATTGGATTTCACTCAAAACTCACCAAATGACTCCTCCCACCATATTATGACGTTGCCCAAGTTTTGGGCTCGATCCGTAATCAACAGGTGTGAGAAATTGGGCAATTCAAGTTTAACGGCAGTTCGTTCCTAATTGTAGTGGTTAGTGTATTCCATACTTTTAGCAATTGGATTTCACTCAAAACTCACCAAATGATTCCTCCCACCATATTATGATGTTGCCCAAGTTTGGGGCTCGACCCGAAATCAATAGGAGTTCCAAATTAGACAATTCAAGTTCAACGGCAGTTCGTTCCTAACTGGAGTGGTTGGTGTATTCCATACTTCTAGCGATTGGATTTTACTCAAAACTCACCAAATGACTCCCCAGACCATATTATGATGTTGCCCAAGTTTTGGGCTCGATCCGAAATCAATAGGTGTGAGAAATTGGTCAATTCAATTTCAACGACAGTTCGTTCCTAATTGGAGTGGTTGGTGTATTTCATACATCTAGCGATTGGATTTCACTCAAAACTCACCAAATGACTCCTCCCACCATATTATGTTGTTGCCCAAGTTTTGGGCTCGATCCGAAATCAATATGTGTGAGAAATTGGGCAATTCAAGTTCAACGGCAGTTCGTTCCTAATTGTAGTGGTTGGTGTATTCCATACTTCTTGCGATTGGATTTCACTGAAAACTCACCAAATCACTCCTCCCACCATGTTATGATGTTGCCCAAGTTTTGGGCTCGATCCGAAATCAATAGGTGTTCCAAATTGGACAATTCAAGTTCAACGGCAGTTCATTCCTAATTGGAGTGGTTGGTGTATTCCATACTTCTAGCGATTGGATTTCACTCAAAATTCACCAAATGACTCCTCCCACCATATTATGATGTTGCCCGAGTTTTGGGCTCGATCCGAAATCAGTAGGTCTTCCAAATTTGACAATTAGAGTTCAACGGCAGTTCGTTCCTAATTGGACTGGTTGGTGTATTCCATACTTCTAGCGATTGGATTTCACTCAAAACTCACCAAATGACTCCTCCCGCCATATTATGATGTTGCCCAAGTTTGGGGCTCGATCCGAAATCAATAGGTGTGAGAAATTGGACAATTCAATTTCAACGGCAGTTCGTTCCTAATTGGAGTGGTTGGTGTATTCCACACTTCTAACGATTGGATTTCACTCAAAACTCACCAAATGACTCCTCCCGCCATATTAAGATGTTGCCCAAGTTTTGGGCTCGATCCGTAATCAACAGGTGTGAGAAATTGGACAATTCAAGTTCAACGGCAGTTCGTTCCTAGTTGGAGTGGTTGGTGTATTCCATACTTCTAGCGATTGGATTTCTCTTAAAACTCACCAAATGACTCTTCCCACCATATTATGATGTTGTCCAAGTTTGGGGCTCGATCCGAAATCAATAGGTGTGAGAAATTGGACGATTCAAGTTCAACGGCAGTTCGTTCCTAATTGGAGTGGTTGGTGTATTCCATACTTCTTATGATTGGATTTCACTCAAAACTCACCAGATGACTCCTCCCACCATATTATGATGTTGCCCAAGTTTTGGGCTCGATCCGAAATCAATAGGTGTTCCAAATTGGACAAATAAAGTTCAACGGCAGTTCATTCCTAATTGGAGTGGTTGGTGGATTCCATACTTCTAGCGATTGGATTTCACTGAAAACTCACCAAATGACTCCTCCCACCATATTATGATGTTGCCCAAGTTTTGGGCTCGATCCGAAATCAGTAGGTGTTCAAAATTGGACAATTCAAGTTCAACGGCAGTTCGTTCCTAATTGGAGTGGTTGGTGTATTCCATACTTCTAGCGATTGGATTTCACTCAAAACTCACCAAATGACTCCTCCCACCATATTATGATGTTGCCCAAGTTTTGGGATCGATCCGAAATCAATAGGTGTGAGAAATTGGTCAATTCAATTTCAACGGCATTTCGTTCCTAATTGGAGTGGTTGGTGTATTCCATACTTCTAGCGATTGGATTTCACTCAGAACTCACTAAATGATTCCTCCCCCCATATTATGATGTTGCCCAAGTTTTGGGCTCGATCCGAAATCAATAGGTGTTCCAAATTGGACAATTCAAGTTCAACGGCAGTTCGTTCCTAATTGCAGTGGTTGGTGTATTCCATACTTCAAGCGATTGGATTTCACTCAAAACACACCAAATGACTCCTCCCACCATATTATGATGTTGCCCAAGTTTTGGGCTCGATCCGAAATCAATTGGTGTGAGAAATTGGACAATTCAAGTTCAACGGCAGTTCGTTCCTAATTGGAGTGGTTGGTCTATTCCACACTTCTAGCGATTGGATTTCACTCAAAACTCACCAAATGACTCCTCCCACCATATTATGATGTTGCCCAAGTTCTGGGCTCGATCAGAAATCAATACGTGTTCCAAATTGGACAATTCAAGTTCAACGGCAGTTCGTTCCCATTCGGAGTGGTTGGTGTATTCCATACTTCTAGCGATTGGATTTCACTCAAAACTCACCGAATGACTCCTCCCACCATATTATGATGTTGCCCAAGTTTTGGACTCGATCCGAAATCAATAGGTGTTCCAAATTGGACAATTCAACTTCAACGGCAGTTCGTTCCTAATTGGAGTGGTTGGTGTATTCCATACTTCTAGCGATTGGATTTCACTCAAAACTCACCAAATGACTCGTCCCATCATATTATGATGTTGCCCAAGTTTTGGGCTCGATCCGAAATCAATAGGTGTTCCAAATTGGACAATTCAAGTTCAACGGCAGTTCGTTCCCAATTGGAGTGGTTGGTGTATTCCATACTTCTAGTGATTGGATTTCACTCAAAACTCACCAAATGACTCCTCCCACCATATTAAGATGTTGCCAAAGTTTTGGGCTCGATCCGAAATCAGTAGGTGTTCCAAATTGGACAATCCAAGTTCAACGGCAGTTCGTTCCTAATTGCAGTGGTTGGTGTATTCCATACTTCTAGCGGTTGGATTTCACTCAAAACTCACCAAATGACTCCCACCATAAAATGATGTTGCCCAAGTTTTGGGCTCGATCCGAAATCAATTGGTGTTCCAAACTGGACAATTCAAGTTCAACGTCAGTTTGTTCCTAATAGGAGTGGTTGGTGTATTCCACACTTCTAGCGATTGGATTTCACTCAAAACTCACCAAATGACTCCTCCCACCATATTATGATGTTGCCCAAGTTTTGGGATCGATCCGAAATCAATAGGTGTGAGAAATTGGTCAATTCAATTCCAACGGCATTTCGTTCCTAATTGGAGTGGTTGGTGTATTCCATACTTCTAGCGATTGGATTTCACTCAAAACCCACCAATTGACGCCTCCCACCATATTATGATGTTGCCCAAGTTTTGGGCTCGATCCGAAATCAATAGGTGTGAGAAATTGGACAATTCAAGTTCAACGGCAGTTCGTTCCTAATTGCAGTGGTTAGTGTATTCCATACTTCAAGCGATTGGATTTCACTCAAAACACACCAAATGACTCCTCCCACCATATTATGATGTTGCCCAAGTTTTGGGCTCGATCAGAAATCAATACGTGTGAGAAATTGGACAATTCAAGTTCAACGGCAGTTCGTTCCTAATTGGAGTGGTTGGTGTATTCCATACTTCTAGCTATTGGATTTCACTCAAAACACACCAAATGACTCCTCCCACCATATTATGATGTTGCCCAAGTTTTGGACCCGATCAGAAATCAATACGTGTGAGAAATTGGACAATTCATGTTCAACGGCAGTTCGTTCCCAATTGGAGTGGTTGGTGTATTCCATACTTCTAGCAATTGGATTTCACTCAAAACTCACCAAATGACTCCTCCCATCATATTATGATGTTGCCCAAGTTTTGGGCTCGATCCGAAATCAATAGGTGTTCCAAATTGGACAATTCAAGTTCAACGGCAGTTCGTTCCAAATTGGAGTGGTTGGTGTATTCCATACTTCTAGCGATTGGATTTCACTCAAAACTCACCAAACGACTCCTCCCACCATATTATGATGTTGCCCAAGTTTTGGACTCGATCCGAAATCAATTGGTGTTCCAAATTGAACAATTCAAGTTCAACGGCAGTTCGTTCCTAATTGGAGTGTTTGGTGTATTCCATACTTCTAGCGATTGGATTTCACTCAAAACTCACCAAATGACTCCCACCATAATATGATGTTGCCCAAGTTTTGGGCTCGATCCGAAATCAATTGGTGTTCCAAACTGGACAATTCAAGTTCAACGGCAGTTTGTTCCTAATAGGAGTGGTTGGTGTATTCCACACTTCTAGCGATTGGATTTCACTCAATACTCACCAAATGACTCCTCCCACCATATTATGTTGTTGCCCAAGTTTTGGGCTCCATCCGATTTCAATAGGTGTGAGAAATTGGTCAATTCAATTTGAACGACAGTTCTTTCCTAATTGGAGTGGTTGGTGTATTCCATACTTCTAGCGATTGGATTTCACTCAAAACTCACCAAATGACTCCTCCCACCATATTATGATGTTGCCTTAGTTTGGGGCTCGATCCGAAATCAATAGGTGTAAGAAATTGGACAATTCAAGTTCAACGGCAGTTCGTTCCTAATTGGAGTGGTTGGTGTATTCCATACTTCTAGCGATTGGATTTCACTCAAAACACACCAATTGACTCCTTCCACCATATTATGATGTTGCCCAAGTTTTAGGCTCGGTCCGAAATCAATAGGTGTGAGAAATTGGACAATTCAAGTTCAACGGCAGTTCGTTCCTAATTGCAGTGGTTGGTGTACTCCATACTTCAAGCGATTGGATTTCACTCAAAACACACCAAATGACTCCTCCCACCATATTATGATGTTGCCCAAGTTTTGGGCTCGATCAGAAATCAATACGTGTGAGAAATTGGACAATTCAAGTTCAACGGCAGTTCGTTCCTAATTGGAGTGGTTGGTGTATTCCATACTTCTAGCGATTGGATTTCAATCAAAACTCACCAAATGACTCCTCCCACCATATTATGATGTTGCCCAAGTTTTGGGTTCGATCAGAAATCAATACGTGTGAGAAATTGGACAATTCAAGTTCAACGGCAGTTCGTTCCTAATTGGAGTGGTTGGTGTATTCCATACTTCTAGCGATTGGATTTCAATCAAAACTCACCAAATGACTCCTCCCACCATATTATGATGTTGCCCAAGTTTTGGGCTCGATCAGAAATCAATACGTGTGAGAAGTTGGACAATTCAATTTCAACAGCAGTTCGTTCCTAATTGGAGTGGTTGGTGTATTCCATACTTCTAGCGATTGGATTTCACTCAAAACTCGCCAAATGACTCGTCCCATCATATTATGATGTTGCCCAAGTTTTGGGCTCGATCCGAAATCAATAGGTGTTCCAAATTGGACAATTCAAGTTCAACGGCAGTTCGTTCCCAATTGGAGTGGTTGGTGTATTCCATACTTCTAGCGATTGGATTTCACTCAAAACTCACCAAACGAATCCTCCCACCATATTATGATGTTGCCCAACTTTTGGACTCGTTACGAAATCAATAGGTGTTCCAAATTGGACAATTCAAGTTCAACGGCAGTTCGTTCCTAATTGGAGTGGTTGGTGTATTCCATAGTTCTAGCGATTGGATTTCACTCAAAACTCACCAAATGACTCCTCCCCCCATAATATGATGTTGCCCAAGCTTTGGACTCGATCCGAAATCAATAGGTGTTCCAAATTGGACAATTCAAGTTCAACGGCAGTTCGTTCCTAATTGGAGTGGTTGGTGTATTCCATACTTCTAGCGATTGGATTTCACTCAAAACTCACCAAATGACTTCTCCCACCATAATATGATGTTTCCCAAGTTTTGGGCTCGATCCGAAATCAATTGGTGTTCCAAACTGGACAATTCAAGTTCAATGGCAGTTTGTTTCTAATAGGAGTGGTTGGTGTATTCCACACTTCTAGCGATTGGATTTCACTCAATACTCACCAAATGACTCCTCCCACCATATTATGTTGTTGCCCAAGTTTTGGGCTCCATCCGATTTCAATGGGTGTGAGAAATTGGTCAATTCAATTTGAACGACAGTTCTTTCCTAATTGGAGTGGTTGGTGTATTCCATACTTCTAGCGATTGGATTTCACTCAAAACTCACCAAATGACTCCTCCCACCATATTATGATGTTGCCTTAGTTTGGGGCTCGATCCGAAATCAATAGGTGTAAGAAATTGGACAATTCAAGTTCAACGGCAGTTCGTTCCTTATTGGAGTGGTTGGTGTATTCCATAGTTCTAGCGATTGGATTTCACTCAAAACTCACCAAATGACTCCTCCCCCCATAATATGATGTTGCCCAAGTTTTGGACTCGATCCGAAATCAATAGGTGTTCCAAATTGGACAATTCAAGTTCAACGGCAGTTCGTTCCCAATTGGAGTGGTTGGTGTATTCCATACTTCTAGCGATTGGATTTCACTCAAAACTCACCAAACGAATCCTCCCACCATATTATGATGTTGCCCAAGTTTTGGACTCGTTCCGAAATCAATAGGTGTTCCAAATTGGACAATTCAAGTTCAACGGCAGTTCGTTCCAAATTGGAGTGGTTGGTGTATTCCATACTTCTAGCGATTGGATTTCACTCAAAACTCACCAAACGACTCCTCCCACCATATTATGATGTTGCCCAAGTTTTGGACTCGATCCGAAATCAATTGGTGTTCCAAATTGAACAATTCAAGTTCAACGGAAGTTCGTTCCTAATTGGAGTGTTTGGTGTATTCCATACTTCTAGCGATTGGATTTCACTCAAAACTCACCAAATGACTCCCACCATAATATGATGTTGCCCAAGTTTTGGGCTCGATCCGAAATCAATTGGTGTTCCAAACTGGACAATTGAAGTTCAACGGCAGTTTGTTCCTAATAGGAGTGGTTGGTGTATTCCACACTTCTAGCGATTGGATTTCACTCAATACTCACCAAATGACTCCTCCCACCATATTATGTTGTTGCCCAAGTTTTGGGCTCCATCCGATTTCAATAGGTGTGAGAAATTGGTCAATTCAATTTGAACGACAGTTCTTTCCTAATTGGAGTGGTTGGTGTATTCCATACTTCTAGCGATTGGATTTCACTCAAAACTCACCAAATGACTCCTCCCACCATATTATGATGTTGCCTTAGTTTGGGGCTCGATCCGAAATCAATAGGTGTAAGAAATTGGACAATTCAAGTTCAACGGCAGTTCGTTCCATATTGGAGTGGTTGGTGTATTCCATACTTCTAGCGATTGGATTTCACTCAAAACACACCAATCGACTCCTCCCACCATATTATGATGTTGCCCAAGTTTTGGGCTCGATCCGAAATCAATAGGTGTGAGAAATTGGACAATTCAAGTTCAACGGCAGTTCGTTCCTAATTGCAGTGGTTGGTGTACTCCATACGTCTAGCGATTGGATTTCACTCAAAACTCACCAAATGACTCCTCCCACCACAGTATGATGTTGCCCAAGTTTTGGGATCGATCCAATATCAATAGGTGTTCCAAATTGGACAATTCAAGTTCAACGGCAGTTCGATCCAAATTGGTTTGGTTGGTGTTTTCCATACTTCTAGCGATTGGATTTCACTCAAAACTCACCAAATGACTCCTTCCACCATATTATGATGTTGCCCAAGTTTTGGACTCGATCCGAAATCAATAGGTGTTCCAAATTGAACAATTCAATGTCAACGGCAGTTCGTTCCTAATTGGAGTGGTTGGTATATTCCATACTTCTAGCGATTGGATTTCACTCAAAAGTCACCAAATGACTCCTCCCACCATATTATGATGTTGCCCAAGTTTTGAGCTCGATCCGAAATCAATAGGTGTGAGAAATTGGTCAATTCAATTTCAACGACAGTTCGTTCCTTATTGGAGTGGTTGGTGTATTCCACACTTCTAGCGATTGGATTTCTCTGAAAACTCACCAAATGACTCCTCCCACCATATTATGATGTTGCCCAAGTTTTGGGCTCGATCCGAAATCAATAGGTGTGACAAATTGGACAATTCAAGTTCAACGGCAGTTCGTTCCTAATTGGAGTGGTTGGTGTATTCCATACTTCTACCGATTGGATTTCACTCAGAACTCACCAAATGACTCCTCCCACCACATTATGATGTTGCCCAAGTTTTGGGCTCGATCTGAAATCAATAGGTGTTCCAAATTGGACAATTCAAGTTCAACGGCAGTTCGTACCTAATTGGAGTGGTTGGTGTATTCCATACTTCTAGCGATTGGATTTCACTCAAATCTCACCAAATGACTCCTCCCACCATATTATGATGTTGCCCAAGTTTTGGGCTCGATCCGAAATCAATAGGTGTGAGAAATTGGACAATTCAAGTTCAACGGCAGTTCGTTCCTAATTGTAGTGGTTGGTGTATTCCATACTTCTAGCGATTGGATTTCACTCAAAACACACCAAATGACTCCTCCCACCATATTATGATGTTGCCCAAGTTTTGGGCTCGATCCGAAATCAATAGGTGTGAGAAATTGGACAATTCAATTTCAACGGCAGTTCGTTCCTAATTGGAGTGGTTGGTGTATTCCATACTTCCAGCGATTGGATTTCACTCAAAACTACCCAAATGACTCCTCCCAACATATTATGATGTTGCCCAAGTTTTGGGCTCGATACGAAATCAATAGGTGTGAGAAATTGGACAATTCAAGTTCAACGGCAGTTCGTTCCTAATTGGAGTGGTTGGCGTATTCCATACTTCTAGCGAATGGATTTCACTTAAAACTCCCCAAGTTACTCCTCCCACCATATTATGATGTTGCCCAAGTTTGGGGCTCGATCCGAAATCAATAGGTGTGAGAAATTGGACAATTCAAGTTCAACGGCAGTTCGTTCCTGATTGGAGTGGTTGGTGTATTCCATACTTCTAGCGATTGGATTTCACTCAAAACTCACCAAATGACTCCTCCCACCATATTATGATGTTGCCCAAGTTTTGGGCTTGATCCGAATTCAACAGGAGTGAGAAATTGGTCAATTCAATTTCAACGACAGTTCTTTCCTAATTGGAGTGGTTGGTGTATTCCATACTTCTAGCGATTGGATTTCACTCAAAAACTCACCAAATGACTCCTCCCACCATATTATGTTGTTGCCCAAGTTTTGGCCTCGATCCGAAATCAATAGGAGTGAGAAATTCGAGAATTCAAGTTCCACGGCAGTTCGTTCCTAATTGGAGTGGTTGGTGTATTCCATACTTCTAGCGATTGGATTTCACTCAAAGTCACCAAATGACTCCTCCCACCATATTATGATGTTGCCCAAGTTTTGGGCTCGATCCGAAATCAATAGGTGTGAGAAATTGGACAATTTAAGTTCAACGGCAGTTCGTTCCTAATTGGAGTGGTTGGTGTATTCCATACTTCCAGCGATTGGATTTCACTCAAAACTCACCAAATGACTCCTCCCACCATATTATGATGTTGCCGAAGTTTTGGGTTCGATCCGAAATAAATAGGTGTTCCAAATTGGAAAATTCAAGTATAACGGCAGTTTGTACCTAACTGGAGTGGTTGGTGTATTCCATACTTCTAGCGATTGGATTTCTCTGAAAACTCACCAAATGACTCCTCCCACAATATTATGATGTTGCCCAAGTTTTGGGCTCAATCCGAAATCAATAGGTGTTCCAAATTGGAAAACTCAAGTATAACGGCAGTTCGTTCCTAATTGGAGTGGTTGGTGTATTCCATACTTCTAGCGATTGGATTTCACTCAAAACTCACCAAATGACTCCTCCCACCATATTATGATGTTGCCCAAGTTTTGGGCTCGATCCGAAATCAACATGTGTAAGAAATTGGGAAATTCAATTTCAACGACAGTTCGTTCCTAATTGTAGTGGTTTGTGTATTCCATACGTCTAGCGATTGGATTTCACTCAAAACTCACCAAGTGACTCCTCCCACCACAGTATGATGTTGCCCAAGTTTTCGGCTCGATCCGAAATCAATAGGTGTGAGAAATTGGACAATTCAAGTTCAACGGCTGTTCGTTCCTAATTGGAGTGGTTGGGGTATTCCATACTTCTAGCGATTGGATTTCACTCAAAACTCACCAAATGACTCCTCCCACCATATTATGATGTTGCCCAAGTTTTGGGCTCGATCCGAAATCAATAGGTGTTCCAAATGGGACAATTCAAGTACAACGGCAGTTCGTTCCTAATTGGAGTGGTTGGTGTATTCCATACTTCTAGCGATTGGATTTCACTCAAAAACTCACCAAATGACTCCTCCCACCATATTATGTTGTTGCCCAAGTTTTGGGCTCGATCCGACATCAATAGGTGTGAGAAATTGGACAGTTCAAGTTCAACGGCAGTTCGTTCCTAATTGGAGTGGTTGGTGTATTCCATACTTCTAGCGATTGGATTTCACTCAAAACTCACCAAATGACTACTCCCACCATATTATGATGTTGCCCGAGTTTGGGGCTCGATCCGAAATCAATAGGTGTGAGAAATATGTCAATTCAATTACAACTACAGTTCGTTCCTAATCGGAGTAGTTGTTGTATTCCATACTTCTAGCGATTGGATTTCACTCAAAACTCACCAAATGACTCCTCCCACCATATTATGATGTTGCCCAAGTGGGCTCGATTCGAAATCAATAGGTGTGAGAAATTGGACAATTTAAGTTCAACGGCAGTTCGTTCCTAATTGGAGTGGTTGGTGTATTCCATACTTCTAGCGATTGGATTTCACTCAAAACTCACCGATTGACTCCTCCCACCATATTATGACATTGCCCAAGTTTTAGGCTCGATCCGAAATCAATAGGTTTTCCAAGTTGGACAATTCCAGTTCAACGGCAGTTCGTTCCTAATTGTAGTGGTTTGTGTATTCCATACGTCTAGCGATTGGATTTCACTCAAAACTCACCAAATGACTCCTCCCACCACATTATGATGTTGCCCAAGTTTTGGGCTCGATCCGAAATCAATACGTGTGAGAAATTGGACAATTCAAGTTCAACGGCAGTTCGTTCCTGATTGGAGTGGTTGGTGTATTCCATACTTCTAGCGATTGGATTTCACTCAAGACTCACCAAATGACTCCTCCCACCATATTATGATGTTGCCCAAGTTTGGGGCTCGATCCGAACTCAATAGGTTTTAGAAATATGTCAATTCAATTTCAACTACAGTTCGTTCCTAATCGGAGTAGTTGTTGTATGCCATACTTCTAGCGATTGGATTTCACTCAAAACTCACCAAATGACTCCTCCCACCATATGATGATGTTGCCCAAGTGGGCTCGATCCGAAATCAATTGGTTTGAGAAATTGGACAATTAAAGTTCAACGGCAGGTCGTTCCTAATTGGAGTGGTTGGTGTATTCCATACTTCTAGCGATTGGATTTCACTCAAAACTCACCAAATGACTCCTCCCACCATATTATGATGTTGCCCAAGTTTTGGGCTCGATCCGAAATCAATAGGTGTGAGAAATTGGACAATTCAATTTCAACGGCAGTTCGTTCCTAATTGGAGTGGTTGGTGTATTCCATACTTCTAGCGATTGGATTTCACTCAAAACTCACCAAATGACTCCTCCCACCATATTATGATGTTGCCCAAGTTTTGGGCTCGATCCGAAATCAATAGGTGTGAGAAATTGGACAATTGAAATTCAACGGTAGTTCGTTCCTAATTGGAGTGGTTGGTGTATTCCATACTTCTAGCGATTGGATTTCACTCAAAACTCACCAAATGACTCCTCCCACCGTATTACGATGTTGCCCAAGTTTTGGACTCAATCCGAAATCAATAGGTCTTCCAAATTTGACAATTAGAGTTCAACGGCAGTTCGTTCCTAATTGGAGTGGTTGGTGTATTCCATACTTCTAGCGATTGGATTTCACTCAAAACCCACCTAATGACTCCTCCCACCATATTGTGATGTTGCCCAAGTTTTGGGCTCGATCCGAAATCAATAGGTGTTCCAAATTCGACAATTCAAGTTCAACGGCAGTTTGTTCCTAATTGGAGTGGTTGGTGTATTCCATACTTCTAGCGATTGGATTTCACTGAAAACTCACCAAATGACTCCTCCCACCATATTATGATGTTGCCCAAGTTTTGGGCTCGATCCGAAATCAATAGGTGTTCCAAATTGGACAATTCAAGTCCAACGGCAGTTCGTTCCAAATTGGTTTGGTTGGTGTTTTCCATACTTCTAGCGATTGGATTTCACTCAAAACTCACCAAATGACTCCTCCCACCATATTACGATGTTGCCCAAGTTTTGGGCTCGATCCGAAATCAATAGGTGTGAGAAATTGGGCAATTCGAGTTCAACGGCAGTTCGTTCCTAATTGGAGTGGTTGGTGTATTCCATAATTCTAGCGATTGGATTTCACTCAAAACTCACCAACTGACTCCTCCCACCATATTATGATGTTGCCCAAGTTTTGGGCTCGATCCGAAATCAATAGGTGTTCCAAATTGGAAAATTCAAGTATAACGGCAGTTCGTTCCTAACTGGAGTGGTTGGTGTATTCCATACTTCTAGCGATTGGATTTCACTCAAAACTCACCAAATGACTCCTCCCACCATATTATGAAGTTTCCCAAGTTTTGGGCTCGATCCGAAATCAATAGGTGTGAGAAATTGGTCAATTCAATTTCAACGACAGTTCGTTCCTAATTGGAGTGGTTGGTGTATTTCATACATCTAGCGATTGGATTTCAGTCAAAACTCACCAGATGACTCCTCCCACCATATTATGTTGTTGCCCAAGTTTTGGGCTCGATCCGAAATCAATAGGTTTTAGAAATTGGGCAATTCAAGTTCAACGGCAGTTCGTTCCTAATTGTAGTGGTTGGTGTATTCCATACTTCTTGCGATTGGATTTCACTCAAAACACACCAAATGACTCCTCCCACCATATTATGATGTTGCCCAAGTTTTGGGCTCGATCCGAAATCAATAGGTGTGAGAATTTGGACAATTCAAGTTCAACGGCAGTTCGTTCCTAATTGGAGTGGTTGGTGTATTCCATACTTCTAGCGATTGGATTTCACAGAAAACTCACCAAATGACTCATCCCACCAAATTATGATGTTGCCCAAGTTTGGGGCTCGATCCGAAATCAATAGCTGTGAGAAATTGGACAATTTAAATTCAACGGTAGTTCGTTCCTAATTGGAGTGGTTGGTGTATTCCAAACTTCTAGCGATTGGATTTCACTCAGAACTCACCAAATGACTCCTCCCACCATGTTATGATGTTGCCCAAGTTTTGGGATCGATCCGAAATCAATAGGTGTTCCAAATTGGACAATTCAAGTTCAACGGCAGTTCATTACTAATTGGAGTGGATGGTGTATTCCATACTTCTAGCGATTGGATTTCACTCAAAACTCACCAAATGACTCCTCCCACCATATTATGACGTTGCCCAAGTTTTGGGCTCGATCCGAAATCAATTGGTGTGAGAAATTGGGCAATTCAAGTTTAACGGCAGTTCGTTCCTAATTGTAGTGGTTGGTGTATTCCATACTTTTAGCGATTGGATTTCACTCAAAACTCACCCAATGATTCCTCCCACCATATTATGATGTTGCCCAAGTTTGGGGCTCGAACCGAAATCAATAGGAGTTCCAAATTAGACAATTCAAGTTCAACGGCAGTTCGTTCCTAACTGGAGTGGTTGGTGTATTCCATACTTCTTGCGATTGGATTTCACTCAAAACTCACCAAATGACTCCTCCCACCATATTATGTTGTTGCCCAAGTTTTGGGCTCGATCCGAAATCAATATGTGTGAGAAATTGGGCAATTCAAGTTCAACGGCAGTTCGTTCCTAATTGTAGTGGTTGGTGTATTCCATACTTCTTGCGATTGGATTTCACTCAAAACTCACCAAATGACTCCTCCCACCATATTATGATGTTGCCCAAGTTTTGGGCTCGATCCGAAATCAATAGGTGTGAGAAATTGGACAATTTAAATTCAACGGTAGTTCGTTCCTAATTGGAGTGGTTGGTGTATTCCAAACTTCTAGCGATTGGATTTCACTCAAAACTCACCAAATCGTTCCTAATTGGAGTCGTTGGAGGGGTTGGTGTATTCCATACTTCTAGCGATTGGATTTCACTCAAAACTAACCAAATGACTCGTCCCACCAAATTATGATGTTGCCCAAGTTTTGGGCTCGATCCGAAATCAATAGGTCTTCCAAATTTGACAATTAGAGTTCAACGGCAGTTCGTTCCTAATTGGACTGGTTGGTGTATTCCATACTTCTAGCGATTGGATTTCACTCAAAACTCACGAAATGACTCCTCCCACCATATTATGATGTTGCCCAAGTTTCGGCCACGATCCGAAATCAATAGGTGTGAGAAATTGGACAATTCAAGTTCAGCGGCAGTTCGTTCCTAATTGGAGTGGTTGGTGTATTCCATACTTCTAGCGATTGGATTTCACTCAAAACTAACCAAATGACTCCTCCCACCATATTATGATGTTGCCCAAGTTTGGGGCTCGATCCGAAATCAATAGGTGTGAGAAATTGGACAATTCAAGTTCAACGGCAGTTCGTTCCTAATTGGAGTGGTTGGTGTATTCCATACTTCTAGCGATTGGATTTCACTCAAAACCCACCAAATGACTCCTCCCACCATATTATGATGTTGCCCAAGTTTTGGGACCGATCCGAAATCAATAGGTGTTCCAAATTGGACAATTCAAGTTCAACGGCAGTTCGTTCCAAATTGGATTGGTTGGTGTATTCCATACTTCTAGCGATTGGATTTCACACAAAATTCACCAAATGACTCCTCCCACCATATTATGACGTTGCCCAAGTTTTGGGGTCGATCCAATATCAATAGGTGTTCCAAATTGGACAATTCAAGTTCAACGGCAGTTCGATCCAAATTGGTTTGGTTGGTGTTTTCCATACTTCTAGCGATTGGATTTCACTCAAAACTCACCAAATGACTCCTCCCACCATACTATGATGTTGCCCAAGTTTTGGGCTCGATCCGAAATCAATAGGTGTTCCAAATTGGACAATTCAATGTCAACGGCAGTTCGTTCCTAATTGGAGTGGTTGGTATATTCCATACTTCTAGCGATTGGATTTCACTCAAAAGTCACCAAATGACTCCTCCCACCATATTATGACGTTGCCCAAGTTTTGAGCTCGATCCGAAATCAATAGGTGTGAGAAATTGGTCAATTCAATTTCAACGACAGTTCGTTCCTAATTGGAGTGGTTGGTGTATTCCACACTTCTAGCGATTGGATTTCTCTGAAAACTCACCAAATGACTCCTCCCACCATATTATGATGTTGCCCAAGTTTTGGGCTCGATCCGAAATCAATAGGTGTGAGAAATTGGACAATTCAAGTTCAACGGCAGTTCGTTCCTAATTGGAGTGGTTGGTGTATTCCATACTTCTACCGATTGGATTTCACTCAAAACTCACCAAATGACTCCTCCCACCACATTATGATGTTGCCCAAGTTTTGGGATCGATCCGAAATCAATAGGTGTTCCAAATTGGACAATTCAAGTTCAACGGCAGTTCGTTCCTAATTGGAGTGGTTGGTGTATTCCATACTTCTAGCGATTGGATTTCACTCAAAACTCACCAAATGACTCCTCTCACCATGTTATAATGTTGCCCAAGTTTTCGGCTCGATCCGAAATCAATAGGTGTTCCAAGTTGGACAATTCAAGTTCAACGGCAGTTCGTTCCTAATTGTAGTGGTTGGTGTATTCCATACTTCTAGCGATTGGATTTCACTCAAAACTCACCAAATGACTCCTCCCACCATATTATGATGTTGCCCAAGTTTTGGGCTCGATACGAAATCAATAGGTGTGAGAAATTGGACAATTCAAGTTCAACGGCAGTTCGTTCCTAATTGGAGTGGTTGGCGTATTCCATACTTCTAGCAAATGGATTTCACTTAAAACTCCCCAAATGACTCCTCCCACCATATTATGATGTTGCCCAAGTTTGGGGCTCGATCCGAAATAAATAGGTGTGAGAAATTGGACAATTCAAGTTCAACGGCAGTTCGTTCCTAATTGGAGTGGTTGGTGTATTCCATACTTCTAGCGATTGGATTTCACTCAAAACTCACCAAATGACTCCTCTCACCATGTTATGATGTTGCCCAAGTTTTGGGCTCGATCCGAAATAAATAGGTGTTCCAAATTGGACAATTCAAGTTCAACGGCAGTTCGTTCCTAATTGGAGTGGTTGGTGTATTCCATACTTCTAGCGATTGGATTTCTCTGAAAACTCGCCAAATGACTCCTCCCACCATATTATGATGTTGCCCAAGTTTTGAGCTCGATCCGAAATCAATAGGTGTTCCAAGTTGGACAATTCAAGTTCAACGGCAGTTCGTTCCTAATTGGAGTGGTTGGTATATTCCATACTTCTAGCGATTGGATTTCACTCAAAACTCACCAAATGACTCCTCTCACCATGTTATGATGTTGCCCAAGTTTTGGGCTCGATCCGAAATAAATAGGTGTTCCAAATTGGACAATTCAAGTTCAACGGCAGTTCGTTCCTAATTGGAGTGGTTGGTGTATTCCATACTTCTAGCGATTGGATTTCTCTGAAAACTCGCCAAATGACTCCTCCCACCATATTATGATGTTGCCCAAGTTTTGAGCTCGATCCGAAATCAATAGGTGTTCCAAGTTGGACAATTCAAGTTCAACGGCAGTTCGTTCCTAATTGGAGTGGTTGGTATATTCCATACTTCTAGCGATTGGATTTCACTCAAAAGTCGCCAAATGACTCCTCCCACCATATTATGATGTTGCCCAAGTTTTGAGCTCGATCTGAAATCAATAGGTGTTCCAAATTGGACAATTCAATGTCAACGGCAGTTCGTTCCTAATTGGAGTGGTTGGTATATTCCATACTTCTAGCGATTGGATTTCACTCAAAAGTCACCAAATGACTCCTCCCACCATATTATGATGTTGCCCAAGTTTTGGGCTCGATCCGAAATCAGTAGGTGTGAGAAATTGGTCAATTCAATTTCAATGACAGTTCGTTCCTAATTGGAGTGGTTGGTGTATTCCACACTTCTAGCGATTGGATTTCTCTGAAAACTCACCAAATGACTCCTCCCACCATATTATGATGTTGCCCAAGTTTTGGGCTCGATCCGAAATCAATAGGTGTGAGAAATTGGACAATTCAAGTTCAACGGCAGTTCGTTCCTAATTGGAGTGGTTGGTGTATTCCATACTTCTAGCGAATGGATTTCACTTAAAACTCCCCAAATGACTCCTCCCACCACATTATGATGTTGCCCAAGTTTGGGGCTCGATCCGAAATCAATAGGTGTGAGAAATTGGACAATTCAAGTTCAACGGCAGTTCGTTCCTAATTGGAGTGGTTGGTGTATTCCAGACTTCTAGCGATTGGATTTCACTCAAAACTCACCAAATGACTCCTCTCACCATGTTATGATGTTGCCCAAGTTTTGGGCTCGATCCGAAATCAATAGGTGTTCCAAATTGGACAATTCAAGTTCAACGGCAGTTCATTCCTAATTGGAGTGGTTGGTGTATTCCATACTTCTAGCGATTGGATTTCAGTCAAAACTCACCAAATGAATCCTCCCACCATATTATGATGGTGCCCAAGTTTTGGGCTCGATCCGAAATCAATAGTTGTGAGAAATTGGACAATTCAATTTCTACGGCAGTTCGTTCCTAATTGGAGTGGTTGGTGTATTCCATTCTTCTAGCGATTGGATTTCACTCAAAACCCACCAAATGACTCCTCCCACCATATTATGATGTTGCCCAAGTTTTGGGCTCGATCCGAAGTCAATAGGTGTTCCAAGTTGGACAATTCAAGTTCAACGGCAGTTCGTTCCTAATTGTAGTGGTTGGTGTATTCCATACTTCTAGCGATTGGATTTCACTCAAAACTCACCAAATGACTCCTCCCACCATGTTATGATGTTGCCCAAGTTTTGGGCTCGATCCGAAATCAATAGGTGTGAGAAATTGGAAAAATTCAATTTCAACGGCAGTTCGTTCCTAATTGGAGTGGTTGGTGTATTCCACACTTCCAGCGATTGGATTTCACTCAAAACTGACCAAATGACTCCTCCCACCATATTATGATGTTGCCCAAGTTTTGGGCTCGATCCAAAATCAATAGGTGTTCCAAATTGGACAATTCAAGTTCAACGGCAGTTCGTTCCTAATTGGAGTGGTTGGTGTATTCCATACTTCCAGCGATTGGATTTCACTCAAAACTCACCAAATGACTCCTCCCACCATATTATGATGTTGCCCAAGTTTTGGGCTCGATCCAAAATCAATAGGTGTTCCAAATTGGACAATTCAAGTTCAACGGCAGTTCGTTCCTAATTGGAGTGGTTGGTGTATTCCATACTTCTAGCGATTGGATTTCACTCAAAAACTCACTAAATGACTCCTCCCACCATATTATGTTGTTGCCCAAGTTTTGGGCTCGATCCGAAATCAATAGGTGTGAGAAATTGGAGAATTCAATTTCAACGGCAGTTCGTTCCTAATTGTAGTGGTTGGTGTATTCCATACTTCTAGCGATTGGATTTCACTCAAAACTCACCAAATGACTCCTCCCACCATATTATGATGTTGCCCAAGTTTTGGGCTCGATCCGAAATCAACAGGTCTGAGAAATTGGTCAATTCAATTTCAACGACAGTTCGTTCCGAATTGGAGTGGTTGGTGTATTCCATACGTCTAGCGATTGGATTTCACTCAAAACTCACCAAATGACTCCTCCCACCATATTATGATGTTGCCCAAGTTTTGGGCTCGATCCGAAATCAATAGGTGTGAGAAATTGGACAATTCAAGTTCAACGGCAGTTCGTTCCTAATTGGAGTGGTTGGTTTATTCCATACTTCTAGCGATTGGATTTCACTCAAAACTCACCAAATGACTCCTCCCACCATATTATGATGTTGCCCAAGTTTCGGGCTCGATCCGAAATCAACATGTGTAAGAAATTGGTCAATTCAATTTCAACGACAGTTCGTTCCTAATTGTAGTGGTTTGTGTATTCCATACGTCTAGGGATTGGATTTCACTCAAAACTCACCAAATGACTCCTCCCACCACATTATGATGTTGCCCAAGTTTTGGGCTCGATCCGAAATCAATAGGTGTGAGAAATTGGACAATTCAAGTTCAACGGCAGTTCGTTCCTAATTGGAGTGGTTGCTGTATTCCATACTTCTAGCGATTGGATTTCACTCAAAACTCACCAAATGACTCCTCCCACCATATTATGATGTTGCCCAAGTTTTGGGCTCGATCCGAAATCAACATGTGTAAGAAATTGGTCAATTCAATTTCAACGACACTTCGTTCCTAATTGTAGTGGTTTGTGTATTCCATACGTCTAGCGATTGGATTTCACTCAAAACTCACCAAATGACTCCTCCCACCACATTATGATGTTGCCCAAGTTTTGGGCTCGATCCGAAATCAATAGGTGTGAGAAATTGGACAATTCAAGTTCAACGGCTGTTCGTTCCTAATTGGAGTGGTTGGTGTATTCCATACTTCTAGCGATTGGATTTCACTCAAAACTCACCAAATGACTCCTTCCACCAAATTATGATGTTGTCCAAGTTTTGGGCTCGATCCGAAATCAATAGGTGTGAGAAATTGGACAATTCAAGTTCAACGGCAGTTCGTTCCTAATTGGAGTGGTTGGTTTATTCCATACTTCTAGCGATTGGATTTCACTCAAAACTCACCAAATGACTCCTCCCACCATATTATGATGTTGCCCAAGTTTCGGGCTCGATCCGAAATCAACATGTGTAAGAAATTGGTCAATTCAATTTCAACGACAGTTCGTTCCTAATTGTAGTGGTTTGTGTATTCCATACGTCTAGGGATTGGATTTCACTCAAAACTCACCAAATGACTCCTCCCACCACATTATGATGTTGCCCAAGTTTTGGGCTCGATCCGAAATCAATAGGTGTGAGAAATTGGACAATTCAAGTTCAACGGCAGTTCGTTCCTAATTGGAGTGGTTGCTGTATTCCATACTTCTAGCGATTGGATTTCACTCAAAACTCACCAAATGACTCCTCCCACCATATTATGATGTTGCCCAAGTTTTGGGCTCGATCCGAAATCAACATGTGTAAGAAATTGGTCAATTCAATTTCAACGACACTTCGTTCCTAATTGTAGTGGTTTGTGTATTCCATACGTCTAGCGATTGGATTTCACTCAAAACTCACCAAATGACTCCTCCCACCACATTATGATGTTGCCCAAGTTTTGGGCTCGATCCGAAATCAATAGGTGTGAGAAATTGGACAATTCAAGTTCAACGGCTGTTCGTTCCTAATTGGAGTGGTTGGTGTATTCCATACTTCTAGCGATTGGATTTCCCTCAAAACTCACCAAATGACTCCTCCCACCATATTATGATGTTGCCCAAGTTTGGGGCTCGATCCGAAATCAATAGGTGTGAGAAATTGGACAAATCAAGTTCAACGGCAGTTCGTTCCTAATTGAAGTGGTTGGTGTATTCCATACTTCTAGCGATTGGATTTCACTTAAAACTCCCCAAATGACTCCTCCCACCATATTATGATGTTGCCCAAGTTTGGGGCTCGATCAGAAATCAATAGGTGTTCCAAATTGGACAATTCAAGTTCAACGGCAGTTCGTTCCTAATTGGAGTGGTTGGTGTATTCCATACTTCCAGCGATTGGATTTCACTCAAAACTCACCAAATGACTCCTCCCACCATATTATGATGTTGCCCAAGTTTGGGGCTAGATCCGAAATCAATAGGTGTGAGAAATTGGACAATTCAAGTTCAACGGCAGTTCGTTCCTAATTGGAGTGGTTGGTGTATTCCATACTTCTAGCGATTGGATTTCACTCAAAAACTCACCAAATGACTCCTCCCACCATATTATGTTGTTGCCCAAGTTTTGGGCTCGATCCGAAATCAATAGGTGTGAGAAATTGGAGAATTCAATTTCAAAGGCAGTTCGTTCCTAATTGGACCGGTTGGTGTATTCCACACTTCTAGCGATTGGATTTCACTCAAAACTCACCAAATGACTCCTCCCACCTTATTATGATGTTGCCCAAGTTTTGGGCTCGATCCGAAATCAACAGGTCTGAGAAATTGGTCAATTCAATTTCAACGACAGTTCGTTCCGAATTGGAGTGGTTGGTGTATTCCATACGTCTAGCGATTGGATTTCACTCAAAACTCACCAAATGACTCCTCCCACCATATTATGATGTTGCCCAAGTTTTGGGCTCGATCCGAAATCAATAGGTGTGAGAAATTGGACAATTCAAGTTCAATGGCAGTTCGTTCCTAATTGGAGTGGTTGGTTTATTCCATACTTCTAGCGATTGGATTTCACTCAAAACTCACCAAATGACTTCTCCCACCATATTATGATGTTACCCAAGTTTTGGGCTCGATCCGAAATCAATAGGTGTGAGAAATTGGTCAATTCAATTTCAACGACAGTTCATTCCTAATTGGAGTGGTTGGTGTATTCCACACTTCTAGCGATTGGATTTCTCTGAAAACTCACCAAATGACTCCTCCCACCATATTATGATGTTGCCCAAGTTTTGGGCTCGATCCGAAATCAATAGGTGTGAGAAATTGGACAATTCAAGTTCAACGGCAGTTCATTCCTAATTGGAGTGGTTGGTTTATTCCACACTTCTAGCGATTGGATTTCACTCAAAACTCACCAAATGACTCCTCCCACCATATTATGATGTTGCCGAAGTTTTGGGTTCGATCCGAAATAAATAGGTGTTTCAAATTGGAAAACTCAAGTATAACGGCAGTTCGTTCCTAATTGGAGTGGTTGGTGTATTCCATACTTCTAGCGATTGGATTTCACTCAAAACTCACCAAATGACTCCTCCCACCATATTATTATGTTGCCCAAGTTTCGGGCTCGATCCGAAATCAACATGTGTAAGAAATTGGTCAATTCAATTTCGACGACAGTTCGTTCCTAATTGTAGTGGATTGTGTCTTCCATACGTCTAGCGATTGGATTTCACTCAAAACTCACCAAATGACTCCTCCCACCACATTATGATGTTGCCCAAGTTTTGGGCTCGATCCGAAATCAATAGGTGTGAGAAATTGGACAATTCAAGTTCAACGGCTGTTCGTTCCTAATTGGAGTGGTTGGTGTATTCCATACTTCTAGCGATTGGATTTCCCTCAAAACTCACCAAATGACTCCTCCCACCATATTATGATGTTGCCCCAGTTTGGGGCTCAATCCGAAATCAATAGGTGTGAGAAATTGGACAATTCAAGTTCAACGGCAGTTCGTTCCTAATTGGAGTGGTTGGTGTATTCCATACTTCTAGCGATTGGATTTCACTGAAAACTCACCAAATGACTCCTCCCACCATATTATGATGTTGCCCAAGTTTTGGGCTCGATCCGAAATCAATAGGTGTGAGAAATTGGACAATTCAAGTTCAACGGCAGTTCGTTCCAAATTGGTTTGGTTGGTCTTTTCCATACTTCTAGCGATTGGATTTCACTCAAAACTCACCAAATGACTCCTCAAACCATATTACGATGTTGCCCAAGTTTTGGGCTCGATCCGAAATCTATAGGTGTTAGAAATTGGACAATTCAAGTTCAACGGCAGTTCGTTCCTAATTGGAGTGGTTGGTGTATTCCATACTTCTAGCGATTGGATTTCACTCAAAACTCACCAAATGACTCCTCCCTCCATATTATGATGTCGCCCAAGTTTTGGGCTCGATCCGAAATCAATAGGTTTTCCAAAATTGTACAATTCAAGTTCAACGGCAGTTCGTTCCTAATTGGAGTGGTTGGTGTATTCCATACTTCTAGCGATTGGATTTCACTCAAAACTCACCAAATGACTCCTCCCACCATATTACGATGTCGCCCAAGTTTTGGGCTCGATCCGAAATCAATAGGTTTTCCAAAATTGTACAATTCAAGTTCAACGGCAGTTCGTTCCTAATTGGAGTGGTTGGTGTATTCCGTACTTCTAGCGGTTGGATTTCACTCAAAATTCACCAAATGACTCTTCCCACCATATTATGATGTTGCCCAAGTTTTGGGCTCGATCTGAAATCAATAGGTGTTCAAAATTGGACAATTCAAGTTCAACGGCAGTTCGTTCCAAATTTCAGTGGTTGGTGTATTCCATACTTCTAGCGATTGGATTTCACTCAAAACTCACCAAATGACTCCTCCCACCATATTATGATGTTGCCCAGGTTTTGGGCTCGATCCGAAATCAATAGGTGTTCCAAATTGGACAATTCAAGTTCAACGGCAGTTCGTTCCTAATTGGAGTGGTTGGTGTATTCCATACTTCTAGCGATTGGATTTCACTCAAAACTCACCAAATGACTCCTCCCACCATATTATGACGTTGCCCAAGTTTTGGGCTCGATCCAAATTCACTAGGTGTGAGAAATCGGTCAATTCAATTTCAACGACAGTTCTTTCCTAATTGGAATGGTTGGTGTATTCCGTACTTCTATCAATTGGATTTCACTCAAAACTCACCAAATGACTACTCCCACCATATTATGTTGTTGCCCAAGGTTTGGGCTCGATCCGAAATCAATAGGTGTTCCAAATTGGACAATTCAAGTTCAACGGCAGTTCGTTCCTAATTGGAGTGGTTGGTGTATTCCACACTTCTAGCGATTGGATTTCACTCAAAACTCACCAAATGACTCCTCCCACCATATTATGAGGTTGCCCAAGTTTTGGGCTCGATCCGAAATCAATAGGTGTTCCAAATTGGACAATTCAAGTTCAACGGCAGTTCGTTTCTAATTGGTTTGGTTGGTGTATTCCATACTTCTAGCGATTGGATTTCACTCAAAACTCACCAAATGACTCCTCCCACCAATTATGATGTTGCCCAAGTTTTGGGCTCGATCCGAAATCAATAGGTGTGAGAAATTGGACAATTCAATTTCAACGGCAGTTCGTTCCTAATTGGAGTGGTTGGTGTATTCCATACTTCTAGCGATTGGATTTCACTCAAAACTCACCAAATAACTCCTCCCACCATATTATGATGTTGCCCAAGTTTTGGGCTCGATCCGAAATCAATAGGTGTTCCAAATTGGACAATTCAAGTTCAACGGCAGTTCGTTCCTAATTGGAGTGGTTGGTGTATTCCGTACTTCTAGCGATTGGATTTTACTCAAAACTCACCAAATGACTCCTCCCACCATATTATGATGTTGCCCAAGTTTTGGGCTCGATCCGAAATCAATAGGTGTGAGAAATTGGACAATTCATGTTCAACGGCAGTTCGTTCCTAATTGGACTGGTTGGTGTATTCCATACTTGTAGCGATTGGATTTCACTCAAAACTCACCAATTGACTCCTCCCACCATATTATGATGTTGCCCAAGTTTTGGGCTCGATCCGAAATCTATAGGTGTTAGAAATTGGACAATTCAAGTTCAACGGCAGTTCGTTCCTAATTGGAGTGGTTGGTGTATTCCATACTTCTTGAGATTGGATTTCACTCAAAACTCACCAAATGACTCCTCCCACCATATTATGATGTTGCCCAAGTTTGGGGCTCGATCCGAAATCAATCGGTGTGAGAAATTGGACAATTCAAGTTCAACGGCGGTTCGTTCCTAATTGGAGTGGTTGGTGTATTCCATACTTCTAGCGAATGGATTTCACTTAAAACTCACCAAATGACTCCTCCCACCATATAATGAGGTTGCCCAAGTTTTGGGCTCGATCCGAAATCAATAGGTGTGAGAAATTGGACAATTCAAGTTCAACGGCAGTTCATTCCTAATTGGAGTGATTCGTGTATTCCGTACTTCTAGCGATTGGATTTCACTCAAAACTCACCAAATGACTCCTCCCACCATATTATGATGTTGCCCAAGTTTTGGGCTCGATCCGAAATCAATAGTTGTTCCAAATTGGACAATTCAAGTTCAACGGCAATTCGTTCCTAATTGGAGTGGTTGGTGTATTCCGTACTTCTAGCGATTGGATTTCACTCAAAACTCACCAAATGACTACTCCCACCATATTATGATGTTGCCCAAGTTTTGGGCTCGATCCGAAATCAATAGGTGTTCCAAATTGGACAATTCAAGTTCAACGGCAGTTCGTTCCTAATTGGTTTGGTTGGTGTATTCCATACTACTAGCGATTGGATTTCACTCAAAACTCACCAAATGACTCCTCCCACCATATTATGATGTTGCCCAAGTTTTGGGATCGATCCGAAATCAATAGGTGTGAGAAATTGGACAATTCAAGTTCAACGGCAGTTCGTTCCTAGTTGGACTGGTTGGTGTATTCCATACTTCTAGCGATTGGATTTCACTCAAAACTCACCAATTGACTCCTCCCCCCACATTATGATGTTGCCCAAGTTTTGGGCTCGATCCGAAATCAATAGGTGTGAGAAATTGGACAATTCAAGTTCAACGGCAGTTCATTCCTAATTGGAGTGATTGGTGTATTCCGTACTTCTAGCGATTGGATTTCACTCAAAACTCACCAAATGACTCCCCCCACCATATTATGATGTTGCCCAAGTTTTGGGCTCGATCCGAAATCAATAGGTGTTCCAAATTGGACAATTCAAGTTCAACGGCAGCTCGTTCCTAATTGGAGTGGTTGGTGTATTCCACACTTCTAACGATTGGATTTCACTCAAAACTCACCAAATGACTCCTCATACCATATTATGATGTTGCCCAAGTTTGGGGCTCGATCCGAAATCAATAGGTGTTCCAAATTGGACATTTCAAGTTCAACGGCAGTTCGTTCCTAACTGGAGTGGTTGGTGTATTCCATACTTCTAGCGATTGGATTTCACTCAAAACTCACCAAATGACTCCTCCCACCATATTATGATGTTGCCCAAGTTTTGGGCTCGATCCAAAATCAGTAGGTGTTCCAAATTGGACAATTCAAGTTCAACGGCAGTTCGTTCCTAATTGGAGTGGTTGGTGTATTGCACACTTCTAGCGATTGGATTTCACTCAAAACTCACCAAATGACTCCTCCCACCAAATTATGATGTTGTCCCAGTTTTGGGCTCGATCCGAAATCAATAGGTGTGAGAAATTGGACAATTCAAGTTCAACGGCAGTTCGTTCCTAGTTCGAGTGGTTGGTGTATTCCATACTTCTAGCGATTGGATTTCACTCAAAACTCACCAAATGACTCCTCCCACCAAATTATGATGTTGTCCAAGTTTTGGGCTCGATCCGAAATCAATAGGTGTGAGAAATTGGACAATTCAAGTTCAATGGCAGTTCATTCCTAATTGGAGTGGTTGGTGTATTCCATAATTCTAGCGATTGGATTTCACTCAAAACTCACCAAATGACTCCTTCCACCAAATTATGATGTTGTCCAAGTTTTGGGCTCGATCCGAAATCAATAGGTGTGAGAAATTGGACAATTCAAGTTCAACGGCAGTTCGTTCCTAATTGGAGTGGTTGGTGTATTCCATAATTCTAGCGATTGGATTTCACTCAAAACCCACCAAATGACTCCTCCCACCATATTATGATGTTGCCCAAGTTTTGGGATCGATCCAAATTCAATAGGTGTGAGAAATTGGTCAATTCAATTTCAACGACAGTTCTTTCCTAATTGGAGTGGTTGGTGTATTCCATACTTCCAGCGATTGGATTTCACTCAAAACTCACCAAATGACTCCTCCCACCATATTATGATGTTGCCCAAGTTTTGGGATCGATCCAAATTCAATAGGTGTGGGAAATTGGTCAATTCAATTTCTACGACAGTTCTTTCCTAATTGGAGTGGTTGGTGCATTCCATACTTCTAGCGATTGGATTTCACTCAAAACTCACGAAATGACTCCTCCCACCATATTATGATGTTGCCCATGTTTTGGGATCGATCCAAATTCAATAGGTGTGAGAAATTGGTCAATTCAATTTCAACAACAGTTCTTTCGTAATTGGAGTGGTTGGTGTATTCCATACTTCCAGCGATTGGATTTCACTCAAAACTCACCAAATGACTCCTCCCACCATATTATGATGTTTCCCAAGTTTTGGGCTCGATCAGAAATCAATAGGTGTGAGAAATTGGACAATTCAAGTTCAACGGCAGTTCGTTCCTAATTGGAGTGGTTGGTGTATTCCATACTTCTAGCGATTGGATTTCACTCAAAACTCACCAAATGACTCCTCCCACCATATTACGATGTTGCCCAAGTTTGGGGCTCGATCCGAAATCAATAGGTGTGAGAAATTAGACAATTCATGTTCAACGGCAGTTCGTTCCTAATTGGAGTGGTTGGTGTATTCCACACTTCTAGCAATTGGATTTCACTCAAAACTCACCAAATGACTCCTCCCACCATATTATGATGTTGCCCAAGTTTTGGGCTCGATCCGAAATCAATAGGTGTTCCAAATTGGACATTTCAAGTTCAACGGCAGTTCGTTCCTAACTGGAGTGGTTGGTGTATTCCATACTTCTACCAATTGGATTTCACTCAAAACTCACCAAATCACTCCTCCCACCATATTATGATGTTGCCCAAGTTTTGGGCTCGATCCGAAATCAATAGGTGTTCCAAATTGGACAATTCAAGTTCAACGGCAGTTCGTTCCTAATTGGAGTGGTTGGTGTATTCCATACTTCTAACGATTGGATTTCACTCAAAATCCACCAAATGACTCCTCCCACCATATTACGATGTTGCCCAAGTTTTGGGATCGATCCAAATTCAGTAGGTTTGAGAAATTGGTCAATTCAATTTCAACGACAGTTCTTTCCTAATTGGAGTGGTTGGTGTATTCCATACTTCCAGCGATTGGATTTCACTCAAAACTCACCAAATGACTCCTCCCACCATATTATGATGTTGCCCAAGTTTTGGGCTCGATCCGAAATCAATAGGTGTTCCAAATTGGACAATTCAAGTTCAACGACAATTCGTTCCTAATTGGAGTGGTTGGTGTATTCCATACTTCTAGCAATTGGATTTCACTCAAAACTCCCCAAATGACTCCTCCCACCATATTATGATGTTGCCCAAGTTTTGGGCTCGATCCGAAATCAATAGGTGTTCCACATTGGACATTTCAAGTTCAACGGCAGTTCGTTCCTAACTGGAGTGGTTGGTGTATTCCATACTTCTAGCGATTGGATTTCACTCAAAACTCACCAAATGACTCCTCCCACCATATTATGATGTTGCCTAAGTTTTGGGCTCGATCCGAAATCAATAGGTGTTCCAAATTGGACATTTCAAGTTCAACGACAGTTTGTTCCTAAGTGGAGCGGTTGGTGTATTCCATACTTCTAGCGATTGGATTTCACTCAAAACTCACCAAATGACTCCTCCCTCCATATTATGATGTTGCCCAAGTTTTGGGCTCGATCCGAAATCAATAGGTGTGAGAAATTGGACAATTCAATTTCAACCGCAGCTCGTTCCTAATTGGAGTGGTTGGTGTATTCCACACTTCTAACGATTGGATTTCACTCAAAACTCACCAAATGACTCCTCCCACCATATTATGTTGTTGCCCAAGTTTTGGGCTCGATCCGAAATCAATAGGTGTTCCAAATTGGACAATTCAAGTTCAACGGCAGTTCGTTCCTAATTGGAGTGGTTGGTGTATTCCATACTTCTAACGATTGGATTTCACTCAAAACCCACCAAATGACTCCTCCCACCATATTACGATGTTGCCCAAGTTTTGGGATCGATCCAAATTCAGTAGGTTCGAGAAATTGGTCAATTCAATTTCAACGACAGTTCTTTCCTAATTGGAGTGGTTGGTGTATTCCATACTTCCAGCGATTGGATTTCACTCAAAACTCACCAAATGACTCCTCCCACCATATTATGATGTTGCCCAAGTTTTGGGCTCGATCCGAAATCAATAGGTGTTCCAAATTGGACAATTCAAGTTCAACGACAGTTCGTTCCTAATTGGAGTGGTTGGTGTATTCCATACTTCTAGCAATTGGATTTCACTCAAAACTCACCAAATGACTCCTCCCACCATATTATGATGTTGCCCAAGTTTTGGGATCGATCCAAATTCAATAGGTGTGAGAAATTGGTCAATTCAATTTCAACGACAGTTCTTTCATAATTGGAGTGGTTGGTGCATTCCATACTTGTAGCGATTGGATTTCACTCAAAACTCACCAAATGACTCCTCCCACCATATTATGATGTTGCCCAAGTTTTGGGATCGATCCAAATTCAATAGGTGTGAGAAATTGGTCAATTCAATTTCAACAACAGTTCTTTCCTAATTGGAGTGGTTGGTGTATTCCATACTTCCAGCGATTGGATTTCACTCAAAACTCACCAAATGACTCCTCCCACCATATTATGACGTTGCCCAAGTTTTGGGCTCGATCCGAAATCAATAGGTGTTCCAAATCGGACAATTTAAGTTCAACGGCAGTTCGTTCCAAATTGGAGTGGTTGGTGTATTCCATACTTCTAGCGATTGGATTTCACTCAAAACTCACCAAATGACTCCTCCCACCATATTATGATGTTGCCCAAGTTTTGGACTCGATCCGAAATCAATAGGTGTTCCAAATTGGACAATTCGAGTTCAACGGCAGTTCGTTCCTAGTTGGAGTGGTTGGTGTATTCCATACTTCTAGCGATTGGATTTCTCTCAAAACTCCCCAAATGACTCCTCCCACCATATTATGTTGTTGCCCAAGTTTTGGGCTCGATCAGAAATCAATACGTGTGAGAAATTGGACATTTCAATTTCAATGGCAATTCGTTCCTAATTGGAGTGGTTGGTGTATTCCATACTTCGAGCGATTGGATTTCACCCAAAATTCACCAAATGACTCCTCCCAACATATTATGATGTTTCCCAAGTTTTGGACTCGATCCGAAATCAATAGGTGTTCCAAATTGGACAATTCAAGTTCAACGGTAGTTCGTTCCGAATTGGAGTGGTTGGTGTATTCCATACTTCTAGCGATTGGATTTCACTCAAAACTGACCAAATGACTCCTCCCACCATATTATGATGTTGCCCAAGTTTTGGACTCGATCCGAAATCTATAGGTGTTCCAAATTGGACAATTCAAGTTCAACGGCAGTTCGTTCCTAATTGGAGTGGTTGGTGTATTCCATACTTCTAGCGATTGGATTTCACTCAAAACTTACCGAATGACTCCTCCCACCATATTATGATGTTGTCCAAGTTTTGGACTCGATCCGAAATCAATAGGTGTTCCAAATTGGACAATTCAAGTTCAACGGCAGTTCGTTCCTAATTGGAGTGGTTGGTGTATTCCATACTTCTAGCGATTGGATTTCACTCAAAACTCACCAAATGACTCCTCCCACCATATTATGATATTGCCCAAGTTTTGGGCTCGATCCGAAATCAATAGGTGTTCCAAATTGGACAATTCAAGTTCAACGGCAGTTCGTTCCTAATTGGATTGGTTGGTGCATTCCATACTTCTAGCGATTGGATTTCACTCAAAACTCACCAAATGACTCCTCCCACCATATTATGATGTTGAACCAAGTTTTGGGCTTGATCAGAAATCAATAGGTGTTCCAGATTAGACAATTCAAGTTCAACGGCAGTTCGTTCCAAATTGGATTGGTTGGTGTATTCCGTACTTCTAGCGATTGGATTTCACTCAAAACTCACCAAATGACTCCTCCCACCATATCATGATGTTGGCCAAGTTTGGGGCTCGATCTGAAATCAATAGGTGTGAGAAATTGGACAATTCAAGTTCAACGGCAGTTCGTTCCTAATTGGAGTGGTTGGTGTATTCCATACTTCTAGCGATTGGATTTCACTCAAAACTCACCAAATGACTCCTCCCACCATATTATGATGTTGCCCAAGTTTTGGGCTCGATCCGAAATAAATAGGTGTTCCAAATTGGACAATTCAAGTTCAACGGCAGTTCGTTCCTAATTGGATTGGTGTGTGTATTCCATACTTCTAGCGATTGGATTTCACTCAAAACTCACAAAATGACTTCTCCGACCATATTATGACGTTGCCCAAGTTTTGGGCTCGATCCGAAATCAATAGGTGTTCCAAATTGGACAATTCAAGTTCAACGACAGTTCGTTCCTAATTGGAGTGGTTGGTGTATTCCATACTTCTAGCGATTGGATTTCACTCAAAACTCACCAAATAACTCCTCCCACCATATCATGATGTTGCCCAAGTTTGGGGCTCGATCTGAAATCAATAGGTGTGAGAAATTGGACAATTCAAGTTCAACGGCAGTTCGTTCCCAATTGGAATGGTTGGAGTATTCCATACTTCTAGCGATTGGATTTCTCTCAAAACTCAACAAATGACTCCTCCCACCATATTATGATGTTGCCCAAGTTTTGGGCTCGATCAGAAATCAATACGTGTGAGAAATTAGACATTTCAATTTCAACGGCAATTCGTTCCTAATTGGAGTGGTTGGTGTATTCCATACTTCTAGCGATTGGATTTCACTCAAAACTCACCAAATGACTCCTCCCACCATATTATGATGTTGCCCAAGTTTTGGGCTCGATCCGAAATCGGTAGGTGTTCCAAATTGGACAATTCAAGTTCAACGGTAGTTCGTTCCCAATTGGAGTGGTTGGTGTATTCCGTACTTCTAGCGATTGGATTTCACTGAAAACTGACCAAATGACTTCTCCCACCATATTATGATGTTGCCCAAGTTTTGGACTCGATCCGAAATCTATAGGTGTTCCAAATTGGACAATTCAAGTTCAACGGCAGTTCGTTCTTAATTGGAGTGGTTGGTGTATTCCATACTTCTAGCGATTGGATTTCACTCAAAACCCACCAAATGACTCCTCCCACCATATTATGATGTTGCCCAAGTTTTGGGATCGATCCAAATTCAATAGGTTTGAGAAATTGGTCAATTCAATTTCAACGACAGTTCTTTCCTAATTGGAGTGGTTGGTGTATTCCATACTTCCAGTGATTTGATTTCACTCAAAACTCACCAAATGACTCCTCCCACCATATTATGATCTTGCCCAAGTTTTGGGATCGATCCAAATTCAATAGGTGTGAGAAATTGGTCAATTCGATTTCAACGACAGTTCTTTCCTAATTGGAGTGGTTGGTGCATTCCATACTTGTAGCGATTGGATTTCACCCAAAACGCACCAAATGACTCCTCCCACCATATTATGATGTTGCCCAAGTTTTGGGCTCGATCCGAAATCAATAGGTGTTCCAAATTGGACAATTCAAGTTCAACGGCAGTTCGTTCCTAATTGGATTGGTTGGTGTATTCCATACTTCTAGTGATTGGATTTCACTCAAAGCTCACCAAATGACTCCTCCCACTGTATTATGATGTTTCCCAAGTTTTGGGCTCGATCCGAAATCAATAGGTGTTCCAAATTGGACAATTTAAGTTCAACGGTAGTTCGTTCCTAATTGGAGTGGTTGGTGTATTCCATACTTCTAGCGATTGGATTTCGCTCAAAACTCACCAAATGACTCCTCCCACCATATTATGATGTTGCCCAAGTTTTGGGCTCGATCCGAAATCAATAGGTGTTCCAAATTGGACAATTCAAGTTCAACGGCGGTTCGTTCCTAATTGGAGTGGTTGGTGTATTCCATACTTCTAGCGATTGGATTTCACTCAAAACTCACCAAATGACTCCTCCCACTATATTATGCTGTTGCCCAAGTTTTGGGCTCGATCCGAAATCAATAGGTGTTCCAAATTGGACAATTCAAGTTCAACGGCAGTTCGTTCCCAATTGGAATGGTTGGAGTATTCCATACTTCTAGCGATTGGATTTCACTCAAAACTCACCAAATGACTCGTCCCACCATATTATGATGTTGCCCAAGTTTTGGGCTCGATCAGAAATCAATACGTGTGAGAAGTTGGACATTTCAATTTCGACGGCAATTCATTCCTAATTGGAGTGGTTGGTGTATTCCGTACTTCTAGCGATTGGATGTTGCGTAGATACAGCTGCACCAAAATGGATTCAGTTGCATCCTCAACTTGTGATACTCGCAAGTGCACGAACCGTTGGTAGTTTAGCGTATGTAAGTGCGAGGTCGATTCCACAGGGATTGGTGATTGAATGATCCAATTTAGTTTCCCTACACAAAACAGAAATGAAAAAGAAAGGAAATAAATAAAACAAGGAAGAAAGAAATAACTAACTCAAGCAGATAAGTTCCCAAGTTCAATTAGATTAACGGATTGATTCTAGCTAAAGTATGATTAAGCCATGGTGTTTGGTCATAACCTTGTGTTCCTAATTCCCTAATTTGATCATTTGTTGTCTAACCTAAAATTAAGCATTAGGAACCCATTAAGCATAGAAGAACAATTTAAACAACCAAGCATGTATCTAATCCCTGTTGTCGAATGTCCATACATACTCTTCCTATTCATAGTTCAATTCGAATTAAAGCATGGTGTCTACTCTTAATTCAAACCAAGATAGCTAACATGCAAGCCTAAATGGTGATCAATCATTCAAACTAGCATATTAACTTATAAGCATAATGAATAAGAACAAAAACCATAATTGAAACTTGGAAACTAATCAAACTTGAATACTTAAGAAAGAATGTACATTACAAGAAAAATAAATTACAACTAAGAAAACATTAAAGAAAGCTAGAATTGAGAACTAGAAAGCAAAACTAAGAGAATTTGAGGGAGAGAAGGGAAGGGAGCTCTAGAGAAGTGTTTGAGAGCTCCCCCCCTTGGGGTGTGTTTACAAGCTTAGAGAACCTCCCTATTTATAGGCCTAAGAAAGTGAAAAATCTGAATTCAATATGGCTAATGCATACAACACTTGTTTTATAAAATCTGAAATGGTTGATGCACTTGTATTAGAAAATCTAAATTGGGTGATGCACTTGTATTAGAAAATCTTGAATTGGTTGATGCACTTCACCAATAGATCCCACCAGCAGCCCTAGCTCATCTTCATGTCACCATGACCAAGCTTCCAACCAGAAATGATAGCTCATACCTAGCTCACCATGACCAAGCATCCAACCAGCACATGCTGAGGTCAGCATGACCAGCAACTTCAAGGGCTTACAACTTGGGCTTCTCTTAATCAAATTAGGACTTTAAGCACTCGAAATTGAAGTTCAGAATGTCTTCTTTCCAGCCATATGTTATTTGGGCCAATCCAAGGTCGGAGGAAGAAGTTAAGGCCGAAACAAATTGCTAACTCATTTTCCGCGCTGATAAGATCCATCCTGAGCATGGTTCTGTGTTTGCTAGGTAACGGACTCCAGATTTATCCAATGGGGATGAATTTTGGATATGTTATAGTACACACCCATTGGAACAACTTTCATGAAGAATGCTGCCTCATCCGATCTGTGTAGGTTGCTGAAACAAAGCTTGCAATATGACCTACGGAACTGGACTGGCAGGGGGCTGTAGCCAAAATGAGTTTGTCTTTTAAGCTCTTCATCCATTCATCCAAATTAGGCCTTAACATGCTTGAATTGCATGAATTATGCTCTCTTGCTCTATTTGCCTACAAAACACACAAAGGGAGGCAAATAACTTAGAAATCTAAGAAACTAAGCAAAAGAAGTAAGTAAATATGGCATGTATATGTATGAAATTATGAGCTTAACACACCCCCAAACTTAGATTTTGCTAGTCCTCGAGCAAAACAAAAGAAAATAAAATAAAAATAAAAATAAAAATAAAAACAAATAAAAATAAAAACAAAACAATAAGTTAACTAGACCACTTTCGTAGGTAACTCGATTGCATTGAGCGTATGCAACTAGCCTTTAAACCTCTAGGCATCCCTAGTAGGAGGAGTTGTGTCTCCTGTGGGTTTAACAGATACGATACCCACAAACGTTTTTTCTAACTCTACAAAACAAAATGGTTAGAAAACTTAATAGATTTGTTAGTCCTTAAGCAAAACAAAACAAAACAAAATACAAAAACGTTAACCTTTCCAACCGGACAAAAATGTTAAACTTCATAGACATGGATCAACAAGGAACAAAACAAGCACTAAGGAAGTTCTAAACATTATTCAAGTGCTACCACAATCTCACAAAAATCATGCTCAAGGTGTGTGTGTGAAGTAGCCATGAAGATACAACTCATGCTTCTCAAACAACGATATGAATTCCTGCAAGAATGAACACAAGTTTGCCAAGCTAAACCAAGATCAATAGGACTTTACACATGGCTGTAATGCGGTTATGGTAATGGTTAGACAAAGAATGGATATTGAAACACAAAGTCTAAGGAACAAAGTAGAGCATGTCATATAAACAAGATCATTGACATTTGAAATGTAAGGCACATAAATTGAATAGCTCACAACTCCAGATTTTGCAATTGAATCACTTCACAATTTGATTTTGATATTTACACACTTTGTATAATATTTGGCCCAATTTTGCGGCTCTTTACCCTAGATCACCTTGATTTCTCCTTATATCACCCTAGGGTCGTGACTACATTGGCCACACTTCTTTTCTCTTTTTCTTTTCAATTTTTTATAGCTCATTTATTGCCTTGAATACATTACAATCTCAAATACAATCATACTCTACATGTTCCCTAGATGGTAGGATGTTTAATGGATGATAAGGTGATAGAAAGAAATGGCTAAGTGTTTGGGCACAAAAGGGTTTACAATGGAATATGTATTGTATGGGTTGATGGAGGAAAAAGAAAGAGGCTTAACAAAGATGGCCTAAATCATATCTTAGTTATAAACTTGACATTCCAGTGAATCACACAAGCAAAAATGCATACAATTGGGTAAGACATGCAAGAGTTGTATAATCATGGCTAAAGTGCATAGAAAGCTCAAGCATAATTATGTGAGACTTAGCTAGCAAAAGAATAAGATTCAGACCTAACACAATGCTTATCAAATTCCTAAGAGCCATATTAGAAGTTAGACTCAAGATTTATCATTGGTGTGGGAAGGAAAACTGAAAATGACTCAAAGAAAAGAAACATAAAAGAAAAACGTGAGGTTTCAAATTGCTATTCTGCTCAATTTCAACATATAATCTGTTTTGACATGTAACTTTCAAACCACTTGGTCAAATTTAACGTTCTTTACGTCGTTGGATTCAGCATGAAACAATGAAGAACACAACGCGGACCAAACTTTCAAAACAGTAGCAGAAAAAAAAACTTGTAGCAATGAAGAAGCCTACGTTTTCAAACACAAACACACAAACTAAAAAAACTTTCCAGCACCCCCAAACTTAAATGAAGCATTGTCCTCAATGTTAAAGCAAAGTAAAGATGATTTAGAACATGTAAATGATAAGGGGAAAAGTTAAGAAGAAGGTTTAGAAAGAAAAAAAAAATGAATATATAAGCAACTCACGGATAACCAGTTAAGGGCCTCAGAAAACACAGCCAGGGGATCCGGGAAGGTTGGAGGGGTCACAATGGTCCCGCTTAAAACCCAAACTTCTTAGACACCGAAGGTGTCGCCTAAAGAACTCCTAGACACTGTATTGACGGAAGTGCTCACTGGAGTTACCATAAGTCAGCTCATATGAAAAATCTTTTTAAATTTTTAAATTTTTTATTTTTTTAAATTTTTATAAAAAAAGAAACAGAAATTTAAAATAATAACAAGTAAAGAGAAAGGATTGAAATGCTCCCCCTTGAAGCGATTAGGTCGAGCGTGATGCATTTGGAGGTCGCGACTTCTCCCACTACTCCACACTTCCTATCTTTGAAGTTGCCATCTCTCTCCATTTTTATTGAGCTATTTACATTGCTAAAACAAACGCACACAAAAACTTGAAACGGAATTAAAGGATTACGAAATATATAAAAAAAACTAAAAATGAAAAGGAAAAATCAACACAAGTCCAATTCCATGCTTCAAAGCAACAAGCACCAATGGGTTGTGTAAGCTGGGACTTAAACCCAGTTCTCTTGCTTGTTGGGCAATTGTCCTTTTCTGTTGGACTACAAACACAACTTGTCCATTATCGTCATTAACTTTAAAACTTGAAATTGTCCAGTTAAGAAAAAAAAAATAAAGTTGGAAAGCCAAATAGAATCAAACAATGTTACCGATCCCCGGCAACGGCGCCAAAAACTTGTTGCGTAGATACAGCTGCACCAAAATGGATTCAGTTGCATCCTCAACTTGTGATACTCGCAAGTGCACGAACCGTTGGTAGTTTAGCGTATGTAAGTGCGAGGTCGATTCCACAGGGATTGGTGATTGAATGATCCAATTTAGTTTCCCTACACAAAACAGAAATGAAAAAGAAAGGAAATAAATAAAACAAGGAAGAAAGAAATAACTAACTCAAGCAGATAAGTTCCCAAGTTCAATTAGATTAACGGATTGATTCTAGCTAAAGTATGATTAAGCCATGGTGTTTGGTCATAACCTTGTGTTCCTAATTCCCTAATTTGATCATTTGTTGTCTAACCTAAAATTAAGCATTAGGAACCCATTAAGCATAGAAGAACAATTTAAACAACCAAGCATGTATCTAATCCCTGTTGTCGAATGTCCATACATACTCTTCCTATTCATAGTTCAATTCGAATTAAAGCATGGTGTCTACTCTTAATTCAAACCAAGATAGCTAACATGCAAGCCTAAATGGTGATCAATCATTCAAACTAGCATATTAACTTATAAGCATAATGAATAAGAACAAAAACCATAATTGAAACTTGGAAACTAATCAAACTTGAATACTTAAGAAAGAATGTACATTACAAGAAAAATAAATTACAACTAAGAAAACATTAAAGAAAGCTAGAATTGAGAACTAGAAAGCAAAACTAAGAGAATTTGAGGGAGAGAAGGGAAGGGAGCTCTAGAGAAGTGTTTGAGAGCTCCCCCCCTTGGGGTGTGTTTACAAGCTTAGAGAACCTCCCTATTTATAGGCCTAAGGAAGTGAAAAATCTGAATTCAATATGGCTAATGCATACAACACTTGTTTTATAAAATCTGAAATGGTTGATGCACTTGTATTAGAAAATCTAAATTGGGTGATGCACTTGTATTAGAAAATCTTGAATTGGTTGATGCACTTCACCAATAGATCCCACCAGCAGCCCTAGCTCATCTTCATGTCACCATGACCAAGCTTCCAACCAGAAATGATAGCTCATACCTAGCTCACCATGACCAAGCATCCAACCAGCACATGCTGAGGTCAGCATGACCAGCAACTTCAAGGGCTTACAACTTGGGCTTCTCTTAATCAAATTAGGACTTTAAGCACTCTAAATTGAAGTTCAGAATGTCTTCTTTCCAGCCATATGTTATTTGGGCCAATCCAAGGTCGGAGGAAGAAGTTAAGGCCGAAACAAATTGCTTACTCATTTTCCGCGCTGATAAGATCCATCCTGAGCATGGTTCTGTGTTTGCTAGGTAACGGACTCCAGATTTATCCAATGGGGCTGAAGTTTGGATATGTTATAGTACACACCCATTGGAACAACTTTCATGAAGAATGATGCCTCATCCGATCTGTGTAGGTTGCTGAAACAAAGCTTGCAATATGACCTACGGAACTGGACTGGCAGGGGGCTGTAGCCAAAATGAGTTTGTCTTTTAAGCTCTTCATCCATTCATCCAAATTAGGCCTTAACATGCTTGAATTGCATGAATTATGCTCTTTTGCAATATTTGCCTACAAAACACACAAAGGGAGGCAAATAACTTAGAAATCTAAGAAACTAAGCAAAAGAAGTAAGTAAATAGGGCATGTATATGTATGAAATTATGAGCTTAACATTGGATTTCACTCAAAACTCACCAAATGAGTCGTCCCACCATATTATGATGTTGCCCAAGTTTTGGGCTCGATCCGAAATCAATAGGTGTTCCAAATTGGAAAATTCAAGTCTAACGGCAGTTCGTTCCAAACTGGAGTGGTTGGTGTATTCCCTACTTCTAGCGATTGGATTTCACTCAAAACTCACCAAATGACTCCTCCCACCATATTATGATGTTGCCCAAGTTTTGGGCTCGATCCGAAATCAATAGGTGTGAGAAATTGGTCAATTCAATTTCAACGAAAGTTCGTTCCCAATTGGAGTGGTTGGTGTATTCCATACTTCTAGCGAATGGATTTCACTCAAAACTCACCAAATGACTCCTCCCACCATATTATGAAGTAGCCCAAGTTTTGGGATCGATCCGAAATCAATAGGGGTTCCAAATTGGACAATTCAAGTTCAACGGCAGTTCGTTCCTAACTGGAGTGGTTGGTGTATTCCATACTTCTAGCGATTGGATTTCAATCAAAACTCACCGAATGACTCCTCCCACCATATTATGATGTTGCCCAAGTTTTGGGCTCGATCCGAAATCAATAGGTGTTCCAAATTGGACAATTCAAGTTCAACGGCAGTTCGTTCCCAATTGGAGTGGTTGGTGTATTCCAAACTTCTAGCGACTGGATTTCACTCAAAACTCACCAAATGACTCCTCCCACCATATTATGATGTTGCCCAAGTTTGGGGCTCGATCCGAAATCAATAGGTGTGGGAAATTGGACAATTCAAGTTCAACGGCAATTCGTTCCTAATTGGAGTGGTTGGTGAATTCCATACTTCTAGCGATTGGATTTCACTCAAAACTCACCAAATGACTCGTCCCACCATATTATGATTTTGCCCAAGTTTTGGGATCGAACCGAAATCAATAGGTGTTCCAAATTGGACAATTCAAGTTCAACGGCAGTTCGTTCCTAATTGGAGTGGTTGGTGTATTCCATACTTCTAGCGATTGGATTTCACTCAAAACTCACCAAATGACTCCCACTATATTATGATGTTGCCCAAGTTTTGGGCTCGATCCGAAATCAATAAGTGTTCCAAATTGGAAAATTCAAGTTCAACGGCAGTTCGTTCCTAACTGGGGTGGTTGGTGTATTCCATACTTCTAGCGATTGGATTTCACTCAAAACTCACCAAATGACTCCTCCCACCATATTATGATGTTGCCCAAGTTTTGGGCTCGATCCGAAATCAATAGGTGTGAGAAATTAGTCAATTCAATTTCAACAAAAGTTCGTTCCTAATTGGAGTGGTTGGTGTATTCCATACTTCTAGCGATTGGATTTCACTCAAAACTCACCAAATGACTCGTCCCACCATATTATGATTTTGCCCAAGTTTTGGGATCGATCTGAAATCAATAGGTGTTCCAAATTGGACAACTCAAGTTCAACGGCAGTTCGTTCCTAACTGGAGTGGTTGGTGTATTCCATACTTCTAGCGATTGGATTTTTCTCAAAACTCAACAAATCACACCACACACCATATTATGATGTTGCCCAAGTTTTGGGCTCGATCCGAAATCAATAGGTGTGAGAAATTGGTCAATTCAATTTCAACGACAGTTCTTTCCTAATTGGAGTGGTTGGTGTATTCCATACGTCTAGCGATTGGATTTCACTCAAAACTCACCAAATGACTCCTCCCACCATATTATGATGTTGCCCAAGTTTTGGGCTCGATCAGAAATCAATACGTGTGAGAAATTGGACAATTCAATTTCAACGGCAGTTCGTTCCTAATTGGAGTGTTTGGTGTCTTCCATACTTCTAGCGATTGGATTTCAATCAAAACTCACCAAATGACTCCTCCCACCATATTATGATGTTGCCCAAGTTTTGGGCTCGATCCGAAATCAGTAGGTGTTCCAAATTGGACAATTCAAGTTCAACGGCAGTTCGTTCCTAATTGGAGTGGTTGGTGTATTCCATACTTCTAGCGATTGGATTTCACTCAAAACCCACAAAATGACTCCTCCCACCATATTATGATGTTCCCCAAGTTTTGGGCTCGATCCGAAATCAATAGGTGTGAGAAATTGGACAATTCAATTTCAACGGCAGTTCGTTCCTAATTGGAGTGGTTGGTGTATTCCATACTTCTAGCGATTGGATTTCACTCAAAACTCACCAAATGACTCCTCCCACCATATTATGATGTTGCCCAAGTTTTGGGCTCGATCCGAAATCAATAGGTGTGAGAAATTGGACAATTCAAGTTCAACGGCAGTTCGTTCCTAACTGGAGTGGTTGGTGTATTCCATACTTCTAGCGATTGGATTTTACTCAAAACTCACCAAATGACTCCCCACACCATATGATGATGTTGCCCAAGTTATGGGCTCGATCCGAAATCAATAGGTGTTCCAAATTGGAAAATTCAAGTATAACGGCAGTTCGTTCCTAACTGGAGTGGTTGGTGTATTCCATACTTCTAGCGATTGGATTTCACTCAAAACTCACCAAATGACTCCTCCCACCATATTATGATGTTGCCCAAGTTTTGGGCTCGATCCGAAATCAATAGGTGTGAGAAATTGGAAAATTCAAGTTCAACGGCAGTTCGTTCCTAATTGGAGTGGTTTGTGTATTCCATACTTCTAGCGATTGGATTTCACTCGAAACTCACCAAATGACACCTCCCACCATATTATGATTTTTCCCAAGTTTGGGGCTCGATCCGAAATCAATAGGTGTGAGAAATTGGACAATTCAAGTTCGACGGCAGTTCGTTCCTAATTGGAGTGGTTGGTGTATTCCATACTTCTAGCGGTTGGATTTCACTCAAAACTAAACAAATGACCCTCCCACCATATTATGATGTTGCCCAAGTTTTGGGCTCGATCCGAAATCAGTAGGTGTGAGAAATTGGACAATTCAAGTTCAACGGCAGTTCGTTCCTAATTGGAGTGGCTGGTGTATTCCATACTTCTAGCGATTGGATTTCACTCAAAACTAACCAAATGACTCCTCCCACCATATTATGGTGTTGCCCAAGTTTTGGGCTTGATCCGAAATCAATAGGTGTTCCAAATTGGACAATTCAAGTTCAACGGCAGTTCGTTCCTAATTGGAGTGGTTGGTGTATTCAATACTTCTAGCGATTGGATTTCACTCAAAACTCACCAAATGACTCCTCCCACCATATTACGATGTTGCCCAAGTTTGGGGCTCGATCCAAAATCAATAGGTGTTCCAAATTAGACAATTCAAGTTCAACGGCAGTTCGTTCCTAATTGGAGTGGTTGGTGTATTCCATACTTCTAGAGATTGGATTTCACTCAAAACTCACCAAATGACTCCCCACACCATATGATGATGTTGCCCAAGTTATGGGCTCGATCCGAAATCAATAGGTGTTCCAAATTGGAAAATTCAAGTATAACGGCAGTTCGTTCCTAACTGGAGTGGTTGGTGCATTCCATACTTCTAGCGATTTGATTTCAGTCAAAACTCACCAAATGACTCCTCCCACCATATTATGATGTTGCCCAAGTTTGGGGCTCGATCCGAAATCAATAGGTGTGAGAAATTGGACAATTCAAGTTCAACGACAGTTCGTTCCTAATTGGAGTGGTTGGTGTATTCCACACTTCTAGCGATTGGATTTCACTCAAAACTCACCGAATGACTCCTCCCACCATATTATGATGTTGCCCAAGTTTGGCGCTCGATCCGAAATCAATTGGTGTTCCAAATTGGACAATTCAAGTTCAACGGCAGTTCGTTCCTAATTGGAGTGGTTGGTGTATTCCATGCTTCTAGCGATTGGATTTCACTCAAAACTCACCAAATGACTCCTCCCACCATATTATGATGTTGCCCAAGTTTTGGGCTTGATCCGAAATCAATTGGTGTTCGAAATTGGACAATTCAAGTTCAACGGCAGTTCGTTCCTAATTGGAGTGGTTGGTGTATTCCATACTTCTAGCAATTGGATTTCACTCAAAACTCACCAAATGACTCCTCCTACCATATTATGATGTTGCCCAAGTTTTGGGCTTGTTCCGAAATCAATTGGTGTTCGAAATTGGACAATTCAAGTTCAACGGCAGTTCGTTCCTAATTGGAGTGGTTGGTGTATTCCATACTTCTAGCGATTCGATTTCACTCAAAACTCACAAAATGACTCCTCCCACCATTTTATGATGTTGCCCAAGTTTTGGGCTTGATCCGAAATCAATTGGTGTTCGAAATTGGACAATTCAAGTTTAACGGCAGTTCGTTCCTAATTGGAGTGGTTGGTGTATTCCATACTTCCAGCGATTGGATTTCACTCAAAACTAACCAAATGACTCCTCCCACCATATTATGATGTTGCCCAAGTTTGGGGATCGATCCGAAATCAGTAGGTGTGAGAAATTGGACAATTCAAGTTCAACGGCAGTTCGTTCCTAATTGGAGTGGTTGGTGTATTCCATACTTCTAGAGATTGGATTTCACTCAAAACTCAGCAAATGACTCCTCCCACCAAATTATGATGTTGCCCAAGTTTTGGGCTCGATCCGAAATCAATAGGTGTGAGAAACTGGACAATTCAAGTTCAACGGCAGTTCGTTCCAAATCGGAGTGGTTGGTGTATTCCATACTTCTAGCGATTGGATTTCACTAAGAACTAACCAAATGACTCCTCCCACCATATTATGATGTTGCCCAAGTTTTGGGCTCGATCCGAAATCAATTGGTGTTCCAAATTGGACAGTTCAAGTTCAACGGCAGTTCGTTCCTAATTGGAGTGGTTGGTGTATTCCATACTTCTAGCTTTTGGATTTCAGTCAAAACTCACCAAATGACTCCTCCCACCATATTATGATATTGCCCAAGTTTTGGGGTCGATCCGAAGTCAATAGGTGTTCCAAATTCGACAATTCAAGTTCAACGGCAGTTCGTTCCTAATTGGAGTGGTTGGTGTATTCCATACTTCTGGCAATTGGATTTCACTCAAAATTCACCAAATGACTCCTCCCACCATATTATGACGTTGCCCAAGTTTGGGGCTCGATCCGAAATCAATAGGTCTGAGAAATTGGACAATTCAAGTTCAACGGCAGTTCATTCCTAATTGGAGTGGTTGTTATATTCCATACTTCTAGCGATTGGATTTCACTCAAAACTCACCAAATGACTCCTCCCACCATATTATGATGTTGCCCAAGTTTTGGGCTCGATCCGAAATCAATAGGTGTTCCAAATTGGACAATTCAAGTTCAACTGCAATTCGTTCCTAATTGGAGTGGTTGCTGTATTCCGTACTTCTAGCGTTTGGATTTCAGTCAAAACTCACCAAATGACTCCTCCCACCATATTATGATATTGCCCAAGTTTTGGGGTCGATCCGAAATCAATAGGTGTTCCAAATTGGACAATTCAAGTTCAACGGCAGTTCGTTCCTAATTGGAGTGGTTGGTGTATTCCATACTTCTAGCAATTGGATTTCACTCAAAACTCACCAAATGACTCCTCCCACCATATTATGATGTTGCACAAGTTTGGGGTTTGATCCGAAATCAATATCTGTTAGAAATTGGACAATTCAAGTTCAACGGCAGTTCGTTCCTAATTGGAGTGGTTGGTGTATTCCATACTTCTAGCGATTGGATTTCACTCAAAACTAACCAAATGTCTCCTCCCACCATATTATGATGTTGCCCAAGTTTTGGGCTCGATCCAAAATCAATAGGTGTGAGAAATTGGACAATTCATGTTCAACGGCAGTTCGTTCCTAATTGGAGTGGTTGGTGTATTCCATACTTCTAGCGATTGGATTTCAGTCAAAACTCACCGAATGACTCCTCCCACCATATTATGATGTTGCCCAAGTTTTGGGCTCGATCCGAAATCAATTGGTGTTCCAATTTGGACAATTCAAGTTCAACGGCAGTTCGTTCCTAATTGGAGTGGTTGGTGTATTCCATACTTCTAGCGATTGGATTTCACTCAAAACTCACAAAATGACTCCTCCCACCATGTTATGATGTTGCCCAAGTTTTGGGCTTGATCCGAAATAAATTGGTGTTCGAAATTGAACAATTCAAGTTCAACGGCAGTTCGTTCCTAATTGGAGTGTTTGGTGTATTCCACACTTCCAGCGATTGGATTTCACTCAAAACTCACCAAATGACTCCTCCGACCATATTATGGTGTTGCCCAAGTTTGGGGCTCGATCCGTAATCAATAGGTGTGAGAAATTGGACAATTCAAGTTCAACGGCAATTCGTTCCAAATTGGAGTGGTTGGTGTATTCCATACTTCTAGCGATTGGATTTCACTCAAAACTCACCAAATGACTCCTCCCACCATATTATGATGTTGCCCAAGTTGTGGGCTTGTTCCGAAATCAGTTGGTGTTCGAAATTGGACAATTCAAGTTCAACGGCAGTTCGTTCCTAATTGGAGTGGTTGGTGTATTCCACACTTCCAGCATTTGGATTTCACTCAAAACTCACCAAATGACTCCTCCCACCACATTATGGTGTTGCCCAAATTTGGGGCTCGATCCGAAATCAATAGGTGTGAGAAATTGGACAATTCAAGTTCAACGGCAGTTCGTTCCTAATTGGAGTGGTTGGTGTATTCCATACTTCTAGCGATTGGATTTCCCTAAAAACTCACCAAATGACTCCTCCCACCATATTATGATGTTGCCCAAGTTTTGGGCTCGATCCGAAATCCATAGGTGTTCCAAATTGGACAATTCAAGTTCAACGGCAGTTCGTTCCTAATTGGAGTGGTTGGTGTATTCCATACTTCTAGCGATTGGATTTCACTCAAAACTAACCAAATGACTCCTCCCACCATATTATGATGTTGCCCAAGTTTTGGGCTCGATCCGAAATCAATAGGTGTTCCAAATTGGACAATTCAAGTTCAACGGCAGTTCGTTCCTAATTGGAGTGGTTGGTGTATTCCGTACTTCTAGCGATTGGATTTCACTCAAAACTCACCAAATGACTCCTCCCACCATATTATGATTTTGCCCAAGTTTGGGGCTCGATCCGAAATCAATAGGTGTGAGAAATTGGACAATTCAAGTTCAACGGCAGTTCGTTCCTAATTGGAGTGGTTGGTGTATTCCATACTTCTAGCGATTGGATTTCACTCAAAACTCACCAAATGACTCCTCCCACCATATTATGATGATGCACAAGTTTGGGGTTCGATCCGAAATCAATAGGTGTTAGAAATTGGACAATTCCAGTTCAACGGCACTTCGTTCCAAATGGGAGTGGTTGGTGTATTCCATACTCCTAGAGATTGGATTTCACTCAAAACTCACCAAATGACTCCTCCAACCATATTATGACGTTGCCCATGTTTTGGGCTCGATCCGAAATCAATAGGCGTTCCAAATTGGACAATTCAAGTTCAACGGCATTTCGTTCCTAAATGGAGTGGTTGGTGTATTCCGTACTTCTAGCGGTTGGATTTCACTCAAAACTCACCAAATGACTCCACCCACCATATTATGATGTTGCCCAAGTTTTGGGCTCGATAAGAAATCAATTGGTGTTCGAAATTGGACAATTCAATTTCAACGGCAGTTCGTTCCTAATTGGAGTGGTTGGTGTATTCCACACTTCCAGCGATTGGATTTCACTCAAAACTCACCAAATGACTCCTCCCACCATATTATGATGTTGCCCAAGTTTGGAGCTCGATCCGAAATCAATAGGTGTGAGAAATTGGAAAATTCAAGTTCAACGGCAGTTCGTTCGTAATTGGAGTGGTTGGTGTAATCCATACTTCTAGCGGTTGGATTTCACTCAAAACTAACCAAATGACTCCTCCCACCATATTATGATGTTTCCCAAGTTTTGGGCTCGATCCGAAATCAATAGGTGTTCCAAATTGGACAATTCAAGTTCAACGGCAGTTCGTTCCTAATTGGAGTGGCTGGTGTATTCCGTACTTCTAGCGATTGGATTTCACTCAAAACTAACCAAATGACTCCTCCCACCATATTATGATTTTGCCCAAGTTTGGGGCTCGATCCGAAATCAATAGGTGTGAGAAATTGGACAATTCAAGTTCAACGGCAGTTCGTTCCTAATTGGAGTGGTTGGTGTATTCCATACTTCTAGCGATTGGATTTCACTCAAAACTCACCAAATGACTGCTCCCACCATATTATGATGTTGCCCAAGTTTTGGGCTTGTTCCGAAATCAATTGGTGTTCGAAATTGGACAATTCAAGTTCAACGGCAGTTCGTTCCTAATTGGAGTGGTTGGTGTATTCCACACTTCCAGCGATTGGATTTCACTCAAAACTCACCAAATGACTCCTCCCACCATATTATGATGTTGCCCAAGTTTTGGGCTTGATCCGAAATCAATTGGTGTTCGAAATTGGACAATTCAAGTTCAACGGCAGTTCGTTCCTAACTGGAGTGGTTGGAGTATTCCATACTTCTAGCGATTGGATTTCACTCAAAACTCACCAAATGACTCCTCCCACCATATTATGATGTTGCCCAAGTTTGGGGCTCGATCCGAAATCAATAGGTGTGAGAAATTGGACAATTCAAGTTAAACGGCAATCCGTTCCTAATTGGAGTGGTTGGTGTATTCCATACTTCTAGCGATTGGATTTCACTCAAAACTCACCAAATGACTCCTCCCACCATATTATGATGTTGCCCAAGTTTTGGGCTTGTTCCGAAATCTGTTGGTGTTCGAAATTGGACAATTCAAGTTCAACGGCAGTTCGTTCCTAATTGGAGTGGTTGGTGTATTCCACAGTTCCAGCGATTGGATTTCACTCAAAACTCACCAAATGACTCCTCCCACCACATTATGGTGTTGCCCAAGTTTGGGGCTCGATACGAAATCAATAGGTGTGAGAAATTGGACAATTCAAGTTCAACGGCAGTTCGTTCCTAATTGGAGTGGTTGGTGTATTCCATACTTCTAGCGATTGGATTTCACTCAAAACTCACCAAATGACTCCTCCCACCATATTATGACGATGCACAAGTTTGGGGTTCGATCCGAAATCAATAGGTGTTATAAATTGGACAATTCCAGTTCAACGGCAGTTCGTTCCAAATGGGAGTGGTTGGTGTATTCCATACTCCTAGAGATTGGATTTCACTCAAAACTCACCAAATGACTCGTCCCACCATATTATGACGTTGCCCATGTTTTGGGCTCGATCCGAAATCAATAGGTGTTCCAAATTGGACAATTCAAGTTCAACGGCATTTCGTTCCTAAATGGAGTGGTTGGTGTATTCCATACTTCTAGCGATTGGATTTCACTCAAAACTCACCAAATGACTCCTCCCACCATATTATGATGATGGACAAGTTTGGGGTTCGATCCGAAATCAATAGGTGTTAGAAATTGGACAATTCCAGTTCAACGGCAGTTCGTTCCAAATGGGAGTGGTTGGTGTATTCCATACTTCTAGAGATTGGATTTCACTCAAAACTCACCAAATGACTCCACCCACCATATTATGACGTTGCCCATGTTTTGGGCTCGATCCGAAATCAATAGGTGTTCCAAATTGGACAATTCAAGTTCAACGGCATTTCGTTCCTAAATGGAGTGGTTGGTGTATTCCATACTTCTAGCGATTGGATTTCACTCAAAACTCACCAAATGACTCCACCCACCATATTATGATGTTGCCCAAGTTTTGGGCTCGATAAGAAATCAATTTGTGTTCGAAATTGGACAATTCAATTTCAACGGCAGTTCGTTCCTAATTGGAGTGGTTGGTGTATTCCACACTTCCAGCGATTGGATTTCACTCAAAACTCACCAAATGACTCCTCCCACCATATTATGATGTTGCCCAAGTTTGGGCCTCGATCCGAAATCAATAGGTGTGAGAAATTGGACAATTCAAGTTCAACGGCAGTTCGTTCATAATTGGAGTGGTTGGTGTATTCCATACTTCTAGCGATTGGATTTCACTCAAAACTAACCAAATGACTCCTCCCACCATATTATGATGTTGCCAAAGTTTTGGGCTCGATCCGAAATCAATAGGTGTTCCAAATTGGACAATTCAAGTTCAACGGCAGTTCGTTCCTAATTGGAGTGGTTGGTGTATTCCGTACTTCTAGCGATTGGATTTCACTCAAAACTCACCAAATGACTCCTCCCACCATATTATGATTTTGCCCAAGTTTGCGGCTCGATCCGAAATCAATAGGTGTGAGAAATTGGACAATTCAAGTTCAACGGCAGTTCGTTCCTAATTGGAGTGGTTGGTGTATTCCATACTTCTAGCGATTGGATTTCACTCAAAACTCACCAAATGACTCCTCCCACCATATTATGATGATGGACAAGTTTGGGGTTCGATCCGAAATCAATAGGTGTTAGAAATTGGACAATTCCAGTTCAACGGCAGTTCGTTCCAAATGGGAGTGGTTGGTGTATTCCATACTTCTTGAGATTGGATTTCACTCAAAACTCACCAAATGACTCCACCCACCATATTATGACGTTGCCCATGTTTTGGGCTCGATCCGAAATCAATAGGTGTTCCAAATTGGACAATTCAAGTTCAACGGCATTTCGTTCCTAAATGGAGTGGTTGGTTTATTCCATACTTCTAGCGATTGGATTTCACTCAAAACTCACCAAATGACTCCACCCACCATATTATGATGTTGCCCAAGTTTTGGGCTCGATAAGAAATCAATTGGTGTTCGAAATTGGACAATTCAATTTCAACGGCAGTTCGTTCCTAATTGGAGTGGTTGGTGTATTCCACACTTCCAGCGATTGGATTTCACTCAAAACTCACCAAATGACTCCTCCCACCATATTATGATGTTGCCCAAGTTTGGGGCTCGATCCGAAATCAATAGGTGTGAGAAATTGGACAATTCAAGTTCAACGGCAGTTCGTTCATAATTGGAGTGGTTGGTGTATTCCATACTTCTAGCGATTGGATTTCACTCAAAACTAACCAAATGACTCCTCCCACCATATTATGATGTTGCCAAAGTTTTGGGCTCGATCCGAAATCAATAGGTGTTCTGATCGGTTCATAATTGTATATCATTTTGTACCCTTCTAGCTTATGATTTGGTTATGTTTTTGAGTTAAACTTGTGCTTTTAATCCTTTTTGTGTTTATCTTTCAGTTCATTGAGCTTTAGGTAATAATGATGGCTTTAGAGAGCATAATTCATGCAATTCAAGCATGTTAAGGCCTAATTTGGATGAATGGATGAAGAGCTTAAAGACAAACTCATTTTGGCTACAGCCCCCTGCCAGTCCAGTTCCGTAGGTCATATTGCAAGCTTTGTTTCAACAACCTACATAGCTCGAATGAGGCCACATTCTTCATGAAAGTTGTTCCAATTGGTGTGTACTATAACATATCCAAAATTCAGCCCTATTGGATAAATCTGGAGTCCGTTACCTAGCAAACACAGAACCATGCTCAGGATGGATCTTATCAGCGCGGAAAATGAGTTAGCAATTTGTTTTGGCCTTAACTTCCTCCTCCGACCTTGGATTGGCCCAAATAACATATGGCTGGAAAGAAGACATTCTGAACTTCAATTTCGAGTGCTTAAAGTCCTAATTTGATTAAGAGAAGCCCAAGTTGTAAGCCCTTGAAGTTGCTGGTCATGCTGACCTCAGCATGTGCTGGTTGGATGCTTGGTCATGGTGAGCTAGGTATGAGCTATCATTTCTGGTTGGAAGCTTGGTCATGGTGACATGAAGATGAGCTAGGGCTGCTGGTGGGATCTATTGGTGAAGTGCATCAACCAATTCAAGATTTTCTAATACAAGTGCATCACCCAATTTAGATTTTCTAATACAAGTGCATCAACCATTTCAGATTTTATAAAACAAGTGTTGTATGCATTAGCCATATTGAATTCAGATTTTCACTTCCCCTAGGCCTATAAATAGGGAAGTTCTCTAAGCTTGTAAACACACCCCAAGGGGGGGGAGCTCTCAAACACTTCTCTAGAGCTCCCTTCCCTTCTCTCCCTCAAATTCTCTTAGTTTCTCTTTCTAGTTTTCAATTGTTATAATGAGATCTTTGTGCTGAAATTTTCCTTTAAGTCTTTCCAAGTTCTACTTTAATTTTCATTGTTATGTAAATTCTTTTCTTTAGTTTCAAGTTTGATTAGTTTCCAAGTTTCAATTATGGTTTTTGTTCTTATTCATTATGCTTATAAGTTAATATGCTAGTTTGAATGATTGATCACCATTTAGGCTTGCATGTTAGCTATCTTGGTTTGAATTAAGAGTAGACACCATACTTTAATTCGAATTGAACTATGAATAGGAAGAGTATGTATGGACATTCGACAACAGGGATTAGATACATGCTTGGTTGTTTAAATTGTTCTTCTATGCTTAATGGGTTCCTAATGCTTAATTTTAGGTTAGACAACAAATGATCAAATTAGGGAATTAGGAACACAAGGTTATGACCACACACCATGGCTTAATCATACATTAGCTAGAATCAATCCGTTAATCTAATTGAACTTGGGAACTTATCTGCTTGAGTTAGTTATTTTCTTTCTTCCTTGTTTTATTTATTTCCCTTCTTTTTCATTTCTGTTTTGTGTAGGGAAAATGAATTGAATCATTCAATCACCAATCCTCGTGGGATCGACCTCGCACTTACATATGCTATACTACCGAACGGCTCGTGCACTTGCGAGTATCACAAGTTGAGGATGCAGCTAAATCCATTTTGGTGCAGCTGTATCTACACAACATGTTCCAAATTGGACAATTCAAGTTCAACGGCAGTTCGTTCCTAATTGGAGTGGTTGGTGTATTCCGTATTTCTAGCGATTGGATTTCACTCAAAACTCACCAAATGACTCCTCCCACCATATTATGATTTTGCCCAAGTTTGCGGCTCGATCCGAAATCAATAGGTGTGAGAAATTGGACAATTCAAGTTCAACGGCAGTTCGTTCCTAATTGGAGTGGTTGGTGTATTCCATACTTCTAGCGATTGGATTTCACTCAAAACTCACCAAATGACTCCTCCCACCATATTATGATGTTGCCCAAGTTTTGGGCTTGTTCCGAAATCAATTGGTGTTCGAAATTGGACAATTCAAGTTCAACGGCAGTTCGTTCCTAATTGGAGTGGTTGGTGTATTCCACACTTCCAGCGATTGGATTTCACTCAAAACTCACCAAATGACTCCTCCCACCATATTATGGTGTTGCCCAAGTTTGGGGCTCGATCCGAAATCAATAGGTGTGAGAAATTGGACAATTCAAGTTTAACGGCAGTTCGTTCCTAATTGGAGTGGTTGGTGTATTCCATTCTTCTAGCGATTGGATTTCACTAAAAACTCACCAAATGACTCCTCCCACCATATTATGATGTTGCCCAAGTTTTGGGCTCGATCCGAAATCAATAGGTGTTCCAAATTGGACAATTCAAGTTCAACGGCAGTTCATTCCTAATTGGAGTGGTTGGTGTATTCCATACTTCTAACGATTTGATTTCACTCAAAACTAACCAAATGACTACTCCCACCATATTATGATGTTGCCCAAGTTTTGGGCTCGATTCAAAATCAATAGGTGTGAGAAATTGGACAATTCAAGTTCAACGGCAGTTCGTTCCTAATTGGAGGGGTTGGTGTATTCCCCACCTCTAGCGATTGGATTTCACTCAAAACTAACCAAATGACTCCTCCCACCATATTATGATGTTGCCCAAGTTTTGGGCTCGATCCGAAATCATTAGGTGTTCCAAATTTCACAATTCAAGTTCAACGGCAGTTCGTTCCTAATTGGAGTAGTTGGTGTATTCCATACTTCTAGCGATTGGATTTCACTCAAAACTAACCAAATGACTACTCCCACCATATTATGATTTTGCCCAAGTTTGGGGCTCGATCCGAAATCAATAGGTGTGAGAAATTGGACAATTCAAGTTCAACGGCAGTTCGTTCCTAATTGGAGTGGTTGGTGTATTCCATACTTCTAGCGATTGGATTTCACTAAAAACTAACCACATGACTCCTCCCACCATATTATGATGTTGCCCAAGTTTTGGGCTCGATCCGAAATCAATAGGTGTTCCAAATTGGACAATTCAAGTTCAACGGCAGTTCGTTCCTAATTGGAGTGGTTGGTGTATTCCATAGTTCTAGCGATTGAATTTCACTCCAAACTCACCAAATGACTCCTCCCACCATATTATGATGTTGCCCAAGTTTTGGGCTTGATCCGAAATCAATAGGTGCGAGAAATTGGACAATTCAAGTTCAACGGCAGTTCGTTCCTAATTGGAGTGGTTGGTGTATTCCATACTTCTAGCGATTGGATTTCACTCAAAACTCACCAAATGACTCCTCCCACCATATTATGATGTTGCCCAAGTTTGGAGCTCGATCCGAAATCAATAGGTGTTCTAAATTGGACAATTCAAGTTCAACGGCATATCGTTCCTAATTGGAGCGGTTGATGTATCCCATACTTCTAGCGATTGGATTTCACTCAAAACTCACCAAATGACTCCTCCCACCATATTATGTTGTTGCCCAAGTTTTGGGCTCGATCCGAAATCAATTGGTGTTCGAAATTGGACAATTCAAGTTCAACGGCAGTTCGTTCCTAATTGGAGTGGTTGGTGTATTCCATACTTCTGGTGATTGGATTTCACTCAAAACTCACCAAATGACTCCTCCCACCATATTGTGTTGTTTCCCAAGTTTTGGGCTCGATCCATAATCAATAGGTGTGAGAAATTGGACAATTCAAGTGCATTGGCAGTTCGTTCCTAATTGGAGTGGTTGGTGTATTCCATACTTTTAGCGATTGGATTTCACTCAAAACTCACCAAATGACTCCTCCCACCATATTATGATGTTGCTCAGGTTTGGGGCTCGATCCGAAATCAATAGGTGTGAGAAATTGGACAATTCAAGTTCAACGGCAGTTCGTTCCTAATTGGAGTGGTTGGTGTCTTCCATACTTCTAGCGAATGGATTTCACTCAAAACTCACCAAATGACTCCTCCCACCATATTATGATGTTGCCCAATGTTGTTAATTATTATGTTAACTCGCAATTGTACGAGGCAATTAGTAGTATAGCAAGACAAGTACGAGGTCGTACCCACGAAGACTGAGAAGTTAAAACTGGTTATGTACTTAGCTTACCAAATTCAAGAAAGTAGGAGGTTATGTCTAAAACGGAATTTAAAGCAAGAGTGGTTGTGATTGTTGAACAAAAGAAGCAAAATGAAATTGCAAACAAAAACAAGTAAACAAATGTAACAAAGAGTGGTTTTAAGAGATGGAAAACAGATTTGGAGACTAGGGCATTCGAATCACCATAACAATTCAATTCTGGATTATAAGGAGTCAAGTAACACGTCTAATTCAGATTCAAAGATTGATTCTAGCTAAAGTATGATTAGGCCATGGTGTTTGGTCCTAACCTTGTGTTCCTAATTCCCTAATTTGATCGTTTGTTGTCTAACCTAAAATTAAGCATTAGGAACCCATTAAGCATAGAAGAACAATTTAAACAACCAAGCATGTATCAAATCCCTGTTGTCGATTGTCCATACATACTCTTCCTATTCATAGTTCAATTCGAATTAAAGCATGGTGTCTACTCTTAATTCAAACCAAGATAGTTAACAAACAAGTTCTAATGGTGATCAATCATTCAAACAAGCATGTTAACTTATAAGCATAATGAATAAGAACATGAATCATGAATCAAACTTGAAACTCGAAACTTCAAACTTATAAACCCAGAATATTCATGTTAGGTTACATCGAAGCCCTAGTTATGGATTTAGCTACTCATAATGGAAAAGAAACTAAAACAGAAATGGGAAAACATAATGAATGCCATAAGAGTAGAAAAACCCTTTTCTGAAGTTCTTGTGGTGTCCAATGCTTCTCCAAGAGCTTCTCCACGTCTAGAAGGCTGTATGAAGGATATGGAGGTGATTTGGGATGAGTTTGAGTGAGTGGTGATGGCTGAGAAAGAGGAAATTCGTAGGGAAATGGAAGGGAGGTTTTCTGGAGCTATTTTGGTGATTTTGGGGCAGTTTAGAGTATTGGGTTGATTGCTTGAGTGTTTGGGGTTGTGGAAATGTATGAGGATGATTTCTGGATGTGTTGATGGAATGATGGAAGTGTGGAGGATGGCTGAAGTGAGTTTGTAGCTTGAAGACTCCTCTATTTATAGGGCTAAGAGGGAGGAACATCATGATGAAATCCAACACCACCATTCCTCATTTAATACAACCCATAACTCCCACTTCATCTTGTCTATGTTAGTGTGGTTGGAATCAATCCCATCCCATACTTCTTTTGCTGCACCTCAAGCTTTCTTCACATGGGTGTTCAATTGTGGCTGCCTTTTGCTGCCAACCCATGTGGGTTTTCTTTTGGTTGCTGGAAATAAAAGATGCTGCTGAACCAGGCTTGGTGTATGAAGGCCTGAGATTTCAATATGTATGCAATGGGTCTCAAATTTGGATATGTCATAATAGACACCCATTGGAACAACTTTGATGAAGAATGCATTCCCATCTGAGCAGTATAAGTGTACGTTTTGGGCCTTGCAAGTTGACTGCCGAAAATAGACTGGAATGTATGGTGTGCATTTTGATCGGCCCATGGATTGGGCTTGACTTCATCAATTGATAAGTTTTAGCAGTCCAACTTGCAGCTCAGAATCTCTTCTTTCCAACCACATATTAATTGGGCCAATACATGTTGGGAGGAGGAAGTTAAGGCCGAAGCAAATTGCTAACTCAGACTCCTCCCACCATATTATGATGTTGCCCAAGTTTTGGGCTCGATCCGAAATCAATAGGTGTTCCAAATTGGACAATTCAAGTTCAACGGCAGTTCGTTCCTAATTGGAGTGGTTGGTGTATTCCATACTTCTATCGATTGGATTTCACTCAAAACTCACCAAATGACTCTTCCCACCATATTATGATACTGCCCAAGTTTTGGGCTCGATCCGAAATCAATAGGTGTTCCAAATTGGACAATTCAAGTTCAACGGCAGTTCGTTCCTAATTGGAGTGGTTGGTGTATTCCATACTTCTAGCGATTGGATTTCACTCAAAACTCACCAAATGACTCCTCCCACCATATTATGATGTTGCCTAAGATTTGGGCTCGATCCGAAATCAATAGGTGTTCGAAATTGGACAATTCAAGTTCAACGGCAGTTCGTTCCTAATTGGAGTGGTTGGTGTATTCCATACTTCTAGCGATTGGATTTCACTCAAAACTAACCAAATGACTCCTCCCACCATATTATGATGTTGCCCAAGTTTTGGGCTCGAGCGGAAATCAATAGGTGTGAGAAATTGGACAATTCAAGTTCAACGGCAGTTCGTTCCTAATTGGAGTGGTTGGTGTATTCCATACTTCTAGCGAATGGATTTCACTCAAAACTCACCAAATGACTCCTCCCACCATATTATGATGTTGCCCAAGTTTTGGGCTCGATCCGAAATCAATAGGTGTGAGAAATTGGACAATTCAAGTTCAACGGCAGTTTGTTCATAATTGGAGTGGTTGGTGTATTCCATACTTCTAGCGATTGGATTTCACTCAAAACTCACCAAATGACTCCTCTGTTGCTTCGATTCAGCTGCACCAAAATGGATTCAGCTGCATCCTCAACTTGTGATACTCGCAAGTGCACGAGCCGTTTGGTAATATAGCATATGTAAGTGCGAGGTCGATCCCACGAGGATAGGTGATTGAATGATCCAATTCATTTCCCCTACACAAAACGGAAATGAAAAAGAAAATTAATCAAACAAGAAAAAAAAGAAATAACTCAAGCAAATAAGTTCCCAAGTTCAATTAGATTAACGGATTGATTCTAGCTAAAGTATGATTAAGCCATGGTGTTTGGTCATAACCTTGTGTTCCTAATTCCCTAATTTGATCTTTTGTTGTCTAACGTAAAATTAAGCATTAGGAACCCATTAAGCATAGAAGAACAATTTAAACAACCAAGCATGTATCTAATCCCTGTTGTCGAATGTCCATACATACTCTTCCTATTCACAGTTCAATTCGAATTAAAGCATGGTGTCTACTCTTAATTCAAACCAAGATAGCTAACATGCAAGCCTAAATGGTGATCAATCATTCAAACTAGCATATTAACTAATAAGCATAATGAATAAGAACAAAAACCATAATTGAAACTTGGAAACTAATTAAACTTGAATACTTAAGAAAGAATGTACATTACAAATAAAAGTAAAGTGGAACTAAGAAAACTTGAAGGAAAATTTAGTAAACTCATTTTGTTACAACAATTTACAACGTGAAAGGAAACTAAGAGAATTTGAGGGAGAGAAGGGAAGGGAGCTCTAGAGAAGTGTTTGAGAGCTCCCCCCCTTGGGGTGTGTTTTGAAGCTTGAAGGCTTCTCTATTTATAGGGCTAAGAGGGAGGAACATCATGATGGATTCCCACACCATCCTTCATCTTTTGCTGCTGCACCTCAAGCATCTTCACATGGGTTCAAAGGTGATCAGTTGTGGCTGCCTTTGCTGCCAACCCATGTGGTTGCCTTTTGGTTGCCAACCCATGTGGTTGTCTTTTGGTTGCTGAAAAACGAGTTTTCTGAACCAGGCTTGGTGTAGGAAGGCTAGAGGTTTCAAAACGTATCCAATGGGGCTCAAATTTGGATATGTTATACTAGACTCCCATTGGAACAACGTCTATGAAGAATGTATTCCCATCGGAGCAGTAGAAGTGTGCGTTTTGGGCCTTGCAAGTTGGCTGCCGAACAGAGACTGGAATTGACTTCATTTCATTTCTTTGCTTTCTTTTTGCTTCACATGCATGCACATGCTTTCTCTTTCAATTAAAACCTGATCTCCAGCTCCAAAGTGATCTGCCAATTCAATTCCCATGTTCAAAGGCTGAAGCAAAATGCCTCTCATCATTCCTCATTCTTCTCTCTCTCCTTTCTCTTTGCTTCACATGCATGCACATGCTTTCTCTATAATAACTCCAGCATGTACCAACTTGCTCCTTTAGAATTTCATAGCTGGAATGCCTCCCCACTTCACTCATTATGTTGGATCCAAAGTCAGTCGCAGCATGGGTGAGGCACATGGCTTAAAGGAGGAGACAAGGCTCAAAGCTGGCAGCTGCAAATCCTCCTGCGCATGGTTCAGTGTTGGACGGGCTAAGGACTCCACATATGTTCAATTGGGCTGAATGTTGGATATGTTATACTAGACACCCAATTGAACAACTTCTATGAAGAATGTCTCCTCATCCGAGTTGTGAAGATAGCTGAAATGAGACCTGCAAGGTGACTTACGAAACTGGACTGACAAGAAGTGTGGCCCAACTTTGGTTTTGTCTTTAAGCTCTTGCTCTTATCCCAATCAGCCCTTAACATGCATGGATTGCATCAAATCTGATCTCTTGCTCTCTTAACCTACAAAACACACAAACAGAGGTAAGTGACTCAAAATAAAGAGAAACTAAGCAAAATCAATAAGTAAAGAAGGCATGCAAGTGTATGAAATTATGGACTTATCAAAACAGAAAATGGATTCAAAGCACAAGTTTAACTCAATAACATAACCAAATCATAAGCTAGAAGGGTACAAAATGATATACAATTATGAACCGATCATCCTCCCACCAAATTATGATGTTGCCCAAGTTTTGGGCTCGATCCGAAATCAATAGGTGTGAGAAATTGGACAATTCAAGTTCAACGGCAGTTCGTTCCTAATTCGAGTGGTTGGTGTATTCCATACTTCTCGGGATTGGATTTCACTCAAAACTCACCAAATGACTCCTCCCACCATATTATGATGTTGCCCAAGTTTTGGGCTCGATCCGAAATCAATAGGTGTTCCAAATTGGACAATTCCAGTTCAACGGCAGTTCGTTCCTAATTGGAGGGGTTGGTGTATTCCATACTTCTAGCGATTGGATTTCACTCAAAACTCACCAAATGACTCCTCCCACCATATTAAGATGTTGCCCAAGTTTTGGGCTCGATCCGAAATCAATAGGTGTGAGAAATTGGACAATTCAATTTCAACGGCAGTTCGTTCCTAATTGGAGTGGTTGGTGTATTCCATACTTCTAGCGATAGGATTTCACTCAAAACTCACCAAATGACTCCTCCCACCATATTATGATGTTGCCCAAGTTTTGGGCTCGATCCGAAATCAATAGGTGTTCCAAATTGGACAATTCAAGTTCAACGGCAGTTCGTTCCTAATTGGAGTGGTTGGTGTATTCCATACTTCTAGCGATTGGATTACACCCAAAGCTCACTAAATCACCCCTCCCACCAAATTATGATGTTGCCCAAGTTTTGGGCTCGATCTGAAATCAATAGGTGTTCCAAATTGGACAATTCAAGTTCAACGGCAGTTCGTTCCTAACTGGAGTGGTTGGTGTATTCCATACTTCTAGCGATTGGATTTCACTCAAAACTCACCAAATGACTCCTCCCACCATATAATGATGTTGCCCAAGTTTCACTACAAAAAAAATGGTCATTACCGACGAACTTTTTCCGGGGACCTCGAAATTTCCTCAGTAAAAGTGATATTTCCGACCAAAAAATATTGTCCGTTGGAAATACATCACGGGGCTGAAATTTATTTCCGACAAAGAAACTACCCTCGGAAAAAGTCTCTAAGGTCGTCGGAAATGTAATTTATTTGGCGGGAAAACTTTGCGCCAACTTTAGTAACGACAAAAAACATTTTAGTCGGAAATAAGATGATTATTTCCGAGGGGCTACTCATTTTGTCGGAATTGTTTGACTATTTCCGAGGAGCTTCTCTTTCCCTCGGAATTGTTTGACTATTTCTGAGGAGCTTCTCATTACGTCGAAATTATTTGACTATTTTTGAGGGGTTTCTCATTTCCATCGGATTTTTCTATGAACAAAATTGAGTTTTTATTATTACTTTGTATTTTATAATTCAAAATTCACTCATTGTATTCATATAGGGTCAAGGAGTGTAGCTCTAAAAAATCATCAAAATCGGAGTTAAAATAACCGTTAAATCGTGATTTTTCGTTTATGACCGTCGAAAAGTTTTGTCCCGTTACTAGATCTCTGGATGTTTGTTTTTTTCGATTTTTGGCATATATGATCTGGAAGTATAAACAAACAAGTTTGATGGTTTGATCGTTGAAACTAGTTTCGTAAAATGTGTATGCCATCAAAACAATATAATCACTAACAATTAAGAGTTTATTTATACTTTCGTTAAATATAACATAAGATTTTGTGGTATCCACTAGTGTAAATATTTTAAATTGAAGATCAAATTCATTCATTGTATTCATATAGGGTCAAGGAGTGTAGCTCTAAAAAATCATCAAAATCGGAGTTAGAATAACCGTTAAATCATGATTTTTCATTTATAACCGTCGAAAAGTTTTGTCCCGTTACTAGATCTCTGAATGTTTGTTTTTTGCGATTTTGGGGGTATATGATCTTGAAGTATATACAAACAAGTTTGACGGTTGGATCGTTAAAACTAGTTTCGTAGAATGCGTATGCCACCAAAACAATATATTCACTAACAATTAAAAGTTTATTTATACTTTCGTTAAATATAACATAAGATTTTGTGGTATCCACTAGTGTAAATATTTTAAATTGAAGATCAAATTCATTCATCGTATTCATATAGGGTCAAGGAGTGTAGCTCTAAAAAATCATCAAAATCGGAATTAGAATAACCGTTAAATCGTGATTTTTCATTTATAACCGTCGAAAAGTTTTTTCCCGTTACTAGGTCTCTGAATGTTTGTTTTTTGCGATTTTTGGGGTATACGATCTTGAAGTATATACAAACAAGTTTGACGGTTGGATCATTGAAACTAGTTTCGTAGAATGCGTATGCCACCAAAACAATATATTCACTAACAATTAAGAGTTTATTTATACTTTTGTTAAATATAACATAAGATTTTGTGGTATCCACTAGTGTAAATATTTTAAATTGAAGATCAAATTCAGTCATTGTATTCATATAGGGTCAAGGAGTGTAGCTGTAAAAAATCATCAAAATCGGAGTTAGAATAACCGCTAAATCGTGATTTTTCATTTATAACCGTCGAAAAGTTTTGTCCCGTTACTAGATCTCTGAATGTTTGTTTTTTTCGATTTTTGGGGTATACGATCTTGAAGTATATATAAACAAGTTTGACGGTTGGATCGTTGAAACTAGTTTTGTAGAATGCGTATGCCATCTAAACCTGAGGAGATTTTTCATAGTATTTTTCTTATTTTAAAATTTATTTGTTATGACATTTTTTTGAGGGATGAAAAATTACTCCCGCTCTAGGGCTGCTTAAAAATTGAAGCGAGGGGCCAAACTCAGCAGACCAAAGTATAAGCGGCAAGTTCTAGCGCCCAAACGAAAACGAAAATGTGATAAATTTTCAATTTTTATCGCGTTAGGGTTTCCCAAGTTGTCAATTACCCAAAGAAAATCATACGACTCTAATTATTCTCTCTACTCTTTTGCCTCTGCTAGAACTCCATCGTCCCCTACCAACACCGATTCCAAATCCCCATCATCCAGCCCAACACCTTCATCTCCTCTGTCTCAATTTTGGTCAAAATGCCCAGTCTACTCCTATTTTGCCCAAAATCGAGCAAGACTTCCTATAATCAGAGCTGCCTGTGAGGTTTTGTTATCTCGCTCTTCAGACTCAAGTCGGCGGCCGTAGAGATCCCCCCTCTATCTTCTTCACTTCTTGAGTTTCTTGAGGTCCGTATCTCCATCCCTTGTTATTATTTTTAGCTTTTGTAGCTGTTTAAATGTTTATGGCTTTAAAGGCTTTTGGAAAACTTCATGTGGATTTTTAGGTGTTTTATTTTCTAACGATGTTTTACAAGACCTCGACCTCGGATAAGTCTATCAATTCTCTCTTTGATTTATAAAGTTTGAGTAGGTATGTGGAAATTATTGTGTGTTAAGATATGACGTTTGGTATTCAATTGACTGGTTTCTGGGATTTGTTTTATAATAGGCTTTGTGGGTTGGATTTTCCGTTTCACTATGGCTGGGTTATAGTGTGAGAAGTGAGGGCTCATTTTGTAATAGAATAGCTAATAGGCTGACTCAATTTGCTTTGAGCAATAATCTTTCCCGTTTCTGGTTTGGGGAGACCCCTGCTTTGATTCAGAATCTCTTGTTTGAGGAGTGTAATCCTGTACTTTGATTAATGATTGTCTTTCTTCTTTAAAAAAAAAAGTGGGAGAAAGTGAGGGAAGGGTGAGGATGCACTTATAGATTTTTAGGTCTGGGTTCTGTTTTTCTTCTTTATTTTGTGTGACTTTTGTCAAAGTTAAGCCCACACTAATTTTTCTGTCATTGTTGTCTTGTGGATGTTCTGATTTTGCAGACTATCCTTCACATGCAAGAAGGCAGAAGTAAGGTGAAGATGTGGTGCATATCTTAAAGGTTTCTTTGGATGACTTGTATAATGGCAAACCAAAGAAATTCTCTCTCTCTCTCTCTCTCTCTCCCCGAATATTTTGTGTCTGAAATGCAAAGGTTATGCCTCTATTTGTCACTCTGTTTACTTGTATTTAACTTTAGGCAGTGGCTTACAGTGATGTGGTGCTCTTTACTGGTTTTTTTTGTTCAATCTAATTGCTACTCACAACAGCTACATTGTATTAGTATTAGTTCTGTATGGGAAATCAAGCAGAATATGGTTGACATGGCTGCTGATCGTGGGTGCTACATTGATTAGAGTATAATATGAATATTCTCTGCACTTCTATGTTTGGTCTAAGGTAAGAACATTTATCAATCAATGTGACATTTATGGATTCTTCGGATAGTCAATTAATATATATTTATATCCTCTTTTGTTTCTTCTATAATTTTATCTTTCTCCAATAAAGCTTCTCTATTTCTTATTCTCATCTATGTCAGTTTCAAGAACATTGTGAAAAATACCACAAACTTATTATTTATATAGAGCAATTGACAGGTTAAGGTTCATTCATCCAACTTCTCCATAATGTTAACTTCTAAATGCAGGCTGCTATAGAGTAATATAATTCATTTATTTACTTTTTGGAATAATTCTTAGTATTGTTGGAGCACAATCCAAAGATTTGTATTACTGTTGGAGTCATTACATAAATATTAATTGCAAGATTTGTATTGGGCCATGAGCTGTTTGTTTGGTGCTACTTAGTATTGAGCAAGAACATTGTATTGTTAACTTCTTAATTATGAAGAGTTATGTTAAATGACTTAGAGCAATACTTGAGTGAAATGGTGAGAACAATAAAATAATCTCTATTCTTTTCTTGTTTTGATTTATCTACAAATTGTGGTTTTACCAACTGCTTGAGTTTAATTTGTGGTACCCAGCTAGCTACATTCTGGACGAAGACATCCGTTGTGCACATAAACTCCTTTTGGTTTATGAGATAGTTTGGGCTCTGAGTTAAGGAAGGTGAGTTAAGCGTGCAATTTGACTATAGAAGTTCTTAAAATGTTGAATGAATCTGCCTGATATTGTTTCAGAGATGGGCTTTGAGTTTTGATTTGTTAGTCTTCTCTCTCTCTCTCTCTCTCTCTCTCTCTCTATTATTGATGGGCTGTGTTTTCCATCCTACAGGTGTTAGAGATGATGAGTACAAACCTTGGGGTTACAAAGGGCATAAATCCTGTACATTATTAGTTGAAGATGACTGAACGACAAGATTAGTTGTGTTAGTTTGCCATAAAGCATGTACATTATTGTTATATGAGAATAAATGAGACGCTACTATATTTAGGGAGCCTTGTTTTATCAAGGCTATGTATTGCACAATGAATTTTTATTTCTTTATGATGATATTTAGTGTTTTCAATTGTTTTGCTTTTATATACCATTTAATAGGAATTTTTTACAATGAATTTACATTGTTAGAAATAAATTTGTTGGTTGAATATAATGTTTTAGACCACTTGTTCGTCGAAAATATTTGTTGACAAGATTAATCTATTTGCGACAAATTTTGTGATGATTAAATGTGGTTGAAAATATATATTTCCGATGAGATATTATATATTTTCCACAAACTCTTTTGGTCAGTAATGATAATTGTGATGAAATCTAGCCATTGCAAATAATATATCATTGGAAAACGTATTTTCGACAACACTCATTGGTCGAAAATATAATTCGCGAAATCTTGATAAAAAAAAATTATTTCCGACAATCTTATAAGTAATTGCGACTACATGTACGAGTCGGAAATAAATATGCATGCTCGTTTTAAAAATTCATTTCCGATAGAAATTTAAGCAGCAGCTACGAAATATGGGGGTTGGAAATACATTATTTGCGACGGAATGGTCGAAAAAGAAGTATTTCCAACCAGCGTTTTACCGACGACTTTCGACGGATTTTTTCCGTCATAAAAGAGTATTTCCGACGGCAAAAAGCTTTTTTCGACAAAACAAAGCCCTCGCTAAAGGGGTTCTGTTTTGTAGTGTTTTGGGCTCGATCCGAAATCAATAGGTGTTCCAAATTGGACAATTCAAGTTCAACGGCAGTTCGTTCCTAATTGGAGTGGTTGGTGTATTCCATACTTGTAGCGATTGGATTTCACTCAAAACTCACCAAAAGACTCCTCCCACCATATAATGATGTTGCCCAAGTTTTGGGCTCGATCCGAAATCAATAGGTGTTCCAAATTGGACAATTCAAGTTCAACGCCAGTTCGTTCCTAATTGGATTGGCTGGTGTATTCCATACTTCTAGTGATTGGATTTCACTCAAAACTCACCAAATGACTACTCCCACCGTATAATGATGTTGCCCAAGTTTTGGGCTCGATCCGAAATCAATTGGTGTTCCAAATTGGACAATTCAAGTTCAACGGCAGTTCGTTCCTAATTGGATTGGTTGGTGTATTCCATACTTCTAGCGATTGGATTTCACTCAAAACTCACCAAATGACTCCTCCCACCATATTATCATGTTACCCAAGTTTGGGGCTCGATCCGAAATCAATAGCTGTGAGAAATTGGACAATTCAAGTTCAACGGCAGTTCGTTCCTAATTGGAGTGGTTGGTGTATTCCATACTTCTAGCGATTGGATTTCACTCAAAACCCACCAAATGACTCCTCCCACCATATTATGATGTTGCCCAAGTTTTGGGCTCGATCCAAATTCAATAGGAGTGAGAAATTGGTCAATTCAATTTCAACGACAGTTCTTTCCTAATTGGAGTGGTTGGTGTATTCCATACTTCTAGCGACTGGATTTCACTCAAAACTCACCAAATGACTCCTCCCACCATATTATGATGTTGCCCAAGTTTTGGGCTCGATCCGAAATCAATAGGGGTTCCAAATTGGACAATTCAAGTTCCACGGCAGTTCGTTCCTAATTGGATTGGTTGGTGTATTCCATACTTCTAGCGATTGGATTTCACTCAAAACTAACCAAATGACTCCTCCCACCATATTACGATGTTGCCCAAGTTTTGGGCTCGATCCGAAATCAATAGGGGTTCCAAATTGGACAATTCAAGTTCCACGGCAGTTCGTTCCTAATTGGATTGGTTGGTGTATTCCATACTTCTAGCGATTGGATTTCACTCAAAACTAACCAAATGACTCCTCCCACCATATTATGATGTTGCCCAAGTTTTGGGCTCGATCCGAAATCAATAGGTGTTCCAAATTGGACAATTCAAGTTCAACGGCAGTTCGTTCCTAATTGGAGTGGTTGGTGTATTCCATACTTCTAGCGATTGGATTTCACTCAAAACTCACCAAATGACTACTCCCACCATATTATCGTGTTACCCAAGTTTGGGGCTCGATCCGAAATCAATAGCTGTGGGAAATTGGACAATTCAAGTTCAACGGCAGTTCGTTCCTAATTGGAGTGGTTGGTGTATTCCATACTTCTAGCGATTGTTTTTCACCCAAAACTCACCAAATGACCCCTCCCACCATATTATCATGTTGCCCAGGTTTTGGGCTCGATCCGAAATCCATAGGTATGAGAAATTGGACAGTTCAAGTTCAACGGCAGTTCGTTCCTAATTGGGGTGGTTGGTGTATTCCATACTTCTAGCGATTGGATTTCACCCAAAACTCACCAAATGACCCCTCCCACCATATTATCATGTTGCCCAGGTTTTGGGCTCGGTCCGAAATCAATAGGTGTGAGAAATTGGACAATTCAAGTTCAACGGCAGTTCGTTCCTAATTGGAGTGATTGGTGTATTCCATACTTCTAGCGATTGGATTTCCCTCAAAACTCACCAAATGACTCCTCCCACCACATTATGATGTTGCCCAAGTTTTGGGCTCGATCCGAAATCAATAGGTGTGAGAAATTGGACAATTCAAGTTCAACGGCAGTTCGTTCCTAATTGGAGTGATTGGTGTATTCCATACTTCTAGCGATTGGATTTCACTCAAAACTCACCAAATGACTCCTCCCACCATATTATGTTGTTGCCCAAGTTTGGGGCTCGATCAGAAATCAATAGGTGTGAGAAATTGGACAATTATAGTTCAACGGCAGTTCGTTCCTAATTGGAGTGGTTGGTGTATTCCATACTTCTAGCGATTGGATTTCACTCAAAACTCACCAAATGACTCCTCCCACCGTATTATGATGTTGCCCAAGTTTTGGGCTCGATCCGAGATCAATAGGTGTTCCAAATTGGACAATTCAAGTTCCAACGGCAGTTCGTTCCTAATTGGAGTGGTTGGTGTATTCCATACTTCTAGTGATTGGATTTCACTCAAAACTCACCAAATGACTCCTCCCACCATATTTTGTTGTTGCCCAAGTTTTGGGCTCGATCCAAAATCAATAGGTGTTCCAAATTGGACAATTCAAGTTCAACGGCAGTTCGGTCCTAATTGGAGTGGTTGGTGTATTCCGTACGTCTAGCGATTGGATTTCACTCAAAACTCACCAAATGACTCCTCCCATCATATTATGATGTTGCCCAAGTTTTGGGCTCGATACGAAATCAATAGGTGTTCCAAATTGGACAATTCATGTTCAACGGCAGTTCGTTCCTAAATGGAGTGGTTGGTGTATTCCATACGTCTAGCGATTGGATTTCACTCAAAACTCACCAAATGACTCTTCCCACCATATTATGATGTTGACCAAGTTTGGGGCTCGATCCGAAATCAATATTTGTTAGAAATTGGACAGTTCAAGTTCAACGGCAGTTCGTTCCAAATTGGAGTGGTTGGTGTATTCCATACTTCTAGCGATTTGATTTCACTCAAAACTAACCAAATGACTCCTCCCACCACATTATGATGTTGCCCAAGTTTTGGGCTCGATCCGAAATCAATAGGTGTTCCAAATTGGACAATTCAAGTGCAACGGCAGTTCGTTCCAAATTGGACTGGTTGGTGTATTCCACACTTCTAGCGATTGGATTTCACTCAACACTCACCAAAAGAATCCTGCCTCCATATTATGATGTTGCCCAAGTTTTGGGCTCGATCCGAAATCATTAGTTCTGAGAAATTGGTCAATTCAATTTCAACGACATTTCGTTCCTAATTGGAGTGGTTGGTGTATTCCATACTTCTAGCGATTGGATTTCACTCAAAACTCACCAAATGACTCCTCCCTCCATATTATGATGTTGCCCAAGTTTTGGGCTCGATCCGAAGTCAATAGGTGTTTGAAATTGGTCAATTCAATTTCAACGACAGTTCGTTCCTAATTGGAGTGGTTGGTGTATTCCATACGTCTAGCGATTGGATTTCACTCAAAACTCACCAAATGACTCCTTCCACCATATTATGATGTTGCCCAGGTTTTGGGCTCGATCCGAAATCAATAGGTGTGAGAAATTGGTCAATTCAATTTCAACGATAGTTCGTTCCTAATTGGAGTGGTTGGTAATACCATACGTCTAGCGATTGATTTCACTCAACACTCACCAAATGACTCCTCCCTCTATATTATGATGTCGCCCAAGTTTTGGGCTCGATCTGAAATCAATCGGTGTTCCTAATTGGACAATTCAATTTCAACGACAGTTCGTTCCTAATTGGAGTGGTTGGTGTATTCCATACGTCTTGCGATTGGATTTCACTCAAAACTCACCAAATGACTCCTCCAACCATATTATGATGTTGCCCAAGTTTTGGGCTCGATCCGAAATCAATAGGTGTGAGAAATTGGACAATTCAAGTTCAACGGCAGTTCGTTCCTAATTGGAGTGGTTGGTGTATTCCATACTTCTGACGATTTGATTTCACTCAAAACTCACCAAATGACTCCTCCCACCATATTATGATGTTGCCCAAGTTTTGGGCTCGATCCGAAATCAAGAGGTCTGAGAAATTGGTCAATTCAATTTCAACGACATTTCGTTCCTAATTGGAGTGGTTGGTGTATTCCATACTTCTAGCGATTGGATTTCACTCAAAACTCACCAAATGACTCCTCCCACCATATTATGATGTTCCCCAAGTTTTGGGCTCGATCCGAAATCAATAGGTGTTCCAAATTGGACAATTCAAGTTCAACGGCAGTTCGTTCCTAATTGGAGTGGTTGGTGTATTCCATACTTCTAGCGATTGGATTTCACTCAAAACTCACCAAATGACTCCTCCCACCATATTATGATGTTGCCCAAGTTTTGGGCTCGATCCGAGATCAATAGGTGTTCCAAATTGGACAATTCAAGTTCAACGGCAGTTCCTTCCTAACTGGAGTGGTTGGTGTATTCCATACTTCTAGCGATTGGATTTCACTCAAAACTCCCCAAATGACTCCTCCCACCATATTATGATGTTGACCATGTTTTGGGCTCGATCCGAAATCAATAGGTGTTCCAAATTGGACAATTCAAGTTGAACGGCAGTTCGTTCCTAATTGGAGTGGTTGGTGTATTCCATACTTCTAGCGATTGGATTTCACTCAAAACAAACCAAATGAGTACTCCCACCATATTATGATGTTGCCCAAGTTTTGGGATCGATCCGAAATCAATAGGTGTTCCAAATTGGACAATTCAAGTTCAACGGCAGTTCCTTCCTAACTGGAGTGGTTGTTGTATTCCATACTTCTAGCGATTGGATTTCACTCAAAACTCACCAAATCACTCCTCCCACCATATCATGATGTTGCCCAAGTTTTTGGCTCGATCCGAAATCAATAGGTGTGAGAAATTGGACAATTCAAGTTCAACGGCAGTTCGTTCTTAATTGGAGTGGTTGGTGTATTCCATACTTCTAGCGATTGGATTTCACTCAAAACTAACCAAATGACTCCTCCCACCATATTATATTGTTGCCCAAGTTTTGGGCTAGATCCGAAATCAATAGTTGTAAGAAATTGGACAATTCAAGTTCAAAGGAAGTTCGTTCCAAATTGGTGGGTTGGGGGTAATTCATAGTTCTAGCGATTGGATTTCACTCAAAACACACCAAATATCTCCTCCCACCATATTATGATGTTGCCCGAGTTTTGGGCTCGATCAGAAATCAATAGATGTAAGAAATTGGACAATCCAAATTCAACGGCAGTTCGTCCCTAATTGGAGTGGTTGGTGTATTCCACACTTCTAGCGATTGGATTTCACTCAAAACTCTCCAAATGACTCCTCCCACCGTATTATGATGTTGCCCAAGTTTTGGGCTCGATCCGAAATCAATATGTGTAAGAAATTGGTCAATTCAATTTCAACGGAAGTTCGTTCCTATTTGGAGTGGTTGGTGTATTCCATACTTCTAGCGATTGGATTTCACTCAAAACTCACCAAATGACTCCTCCCACCATATTATGATGTTTCCCAAGTTTGTGGCTCGGTCCGAAATCAGTATGTGTGAGAAATTGGACAATTCAAGTTCAACGGCAGTTCGTTCCTAACTGGAGTGGTTGGTGTATTCCATACTTCTAGCGATTGGATTTCACTCAAAACTCACCAAATGACTCCTCCCACCATATTATGATGTTGCCCAAGTTTTGGGCTCGATCCGAAATCAATAGGTGTTCCAAATTGGACAATTCAAGTTCAACGGCAGTTCGTTCCTAATTCGAGTGGTTGGTGTATTCCATACTTCTAGCGATTGGATTTCACTCAAAACAAACCAAATGAGTACTCCCACCATATTATGATGTTGCCCAAGTTTTGGGATCGATCCGAAATCAATAGGTGTTCCAAATTGGACAATTCAAGTTCAACGGCAGTTCCTTCCTAACTGGAGTGGTTGGTGTATTCCATACTTCTAGCGATTGGATTTCACTCAAAACTCCCCAAATGACTCCTCCCACCATATTATGATGTTGACCAAGTTTTGGGCTCGATCCGAGATCAATAGGTGTTCCAAATTGGAGAATTCAAGTTCAACGGCAGTTCCTTCCTAACTGGAGTGGTTGGTGTATTCCATACTTCTAGCGATTGGATTTCACTCAAAACTCCCCAAATGACTCCTCCCACCATATTATGATGTTGCCCATGTTTTGGGCTCGATCCGAAATCAATAGGTGTTCCAAATTGGACAATTCAAGTTCAACGGCAGTTCCTTCCTAACTAGAGTGGTTGGTGTATTCCATACTTCTAGCGATTGGATTTCACTCAAAACACACCAAATGACTCCTCCCCCCATATTATGATGTTGCCCAAGTTTTGGGCTCGATCCGAAATCAATAGGTGTTCCAAATTGGACAATTCAAGTTCAACGGCAGTTCGTTCCTAATTGGACTGGTTGGTGTATTCCGTACTTCTAGCGAATGGATTTCACTCGAAACTAAATAAATGACTCCTCCCACCATATTATGATGTTGCCCAAGTTCTGGGCTCGATCCGAAATCAATATGTGTGAGGAATTGGTCAATTCAATTTCAACGACAGTTCGTTCCTAATTGGAGGGGTTGGGGTAATTCATAGTTCTAGCGATTGGATTTCACTCAAAACACACCAAATATCTCGTCCCAACATATTATGAGGTTGCCCGCATTTTGGGCTCGATCCGAAATCAATAGGTGTAAGAAATTGGACAATCCAAGTTCAAAGGCAGTTCGTTCCTAATTGGAGTGGTTGGTTTATTCCATACTTCTGGCGATTGGATTTCACTCAAAACACACCAAATGACTCCTCCCACCATATTATGATGTTACCCAAGTTTGGGGCTCGATCCGAAATCAATAGGTGTTCCAAATTGGACAATTCAAGTTCAACGGCAGTTCGTTCTTAATTGGAGTCGTTGGTGTTTTCCATACTTCTAGCGATTGGATTTCACTCAAAACTCACCAAATGACTCCTCCCACCATATTATGATGTTACCCAAGTTTGGGGCTCGATCCGAAATCAATAGGTGTTCCAAATTGGACAATTCAAGTTCAACGGCATTTCGTTCCTAATTGGAGTCGTTGGTGTTTTCCATACTTCTGGCGATTGGATTTCACTCAAAACTCACCAAATGACTCCTCCCACCATATTATGCTGTTGCCCAAGTTTGGGGCTCGATCCGAAATCAATAGGTGTGAGAAATTGGACAATTCAAGTTCAACGGCAGTTCGTTCCGAATTGGAGTGGTTGGTGTATTCCATACTTCTAGCGATTGGATTTCACTCAAAACTAACCAAATGACTCCTCCCACCATATGATGATGTTGCCCAAGTTTTGGGCTCGATCCGAAATCAATAGGTGTGAGAAATTGGACAATTCAAGTTCAAAGGCAGTTTGTTCCTAATTGGGGTGGTTGGTGTATTCCATACTTCTGGCGATTGAATTTCACTCAAAACTCACCAAATGACTCCTCCCATCATATTATGATGTTGCCCAAGTTTGGGGCTCGATCCGAAATCAATAGGTGTGAGAAATTGGACAATTCAAGTTCAACGGCAGTTCGTTCCTAATTGGAGTGGTTGGTGTATTCCATACTTCTAGCTATTGGATTTCACTCAAAACTAACCAAATGACTCCTCCCACCATATGATGATGTTGCCCAAGTTTTGGGCTCGATCCGAAATCAATAGGTGTGAGAAATTGGACAATTCAAGTTCAACGGCAGTTTGTTCCTAATTGGGGTGGTTGGTGTATTCCATACTTCTAGCGATTGGATTTCACTCAAAACTCACCAAATGACTCCTCCCACCATATTATCTTGTTGCCCAAGTTTTGGGCTCGATTCGAAATCAATAGGTGTTCCAAATTGGACAATTCAAGTTCAACGGCAGTTCGTTCCGAATTGGAGTGGTTGGTGTATTCCATACTTCTAGCGATTGGATTTCAGTCAAATCTCACCAAATGACTCCTCCCACCATATTATGATGTTGCCCAAGTTTTGGGCTCGATCCGAAATCAATAGGTGTTCCAAAATGGACATTTCAAGTTCAACGGCAGTTCCTTCCTAACTGGAGTGGTTGGTGTATTCCATACTTCTAGCGATTGGATTTCACCCAAAACTCACCAAATGACTCCTCCCACCATGTTATGATGTTGCCCAAGTTTGGGGCTCGGTCCGAAATCAATAGGTGTTCCAAATTGTACGATTCCAGTTCAACGGCAATTCGTTCCTAATTGGAGTGGTTGGTGTATTCCATACTTCTAGCGATTGGATTTCACTCAAAACTAACCAAATGACTCCTCCCACCATATTATGATGTTGCCCAAGTTTTGGGCTCAATCCGAGATCAATAGGTGTTCCAAATTGGACAATTCAAGTTCAACGGCAGTTCCTTCCTAACTGGAGTGGTTGGTGTATTCCATACTTCTAGCGATTGGATTACACCCAAAACTCACCAAATGACTCCTCCCATCATATTATGATGTTGCCCAAGTTTGGGGCTCGATCCGAAATCAATAGGTGTGAGAAATTGGACAATTCAAGTTCAACGGCAGTTCGTTCCTAATTGGAGTGGTTGGTGTATTCCATACTTCTAGCTATTGAATTTCACTCAAAACTCACCAAATGACTCCTCCCACCATATTATGATGTTTCCCAAGTTTGGGGCTCGGTCCGAAATCAGTACGTGTGAGAAATTGGACAATTCAAGTTCAACGGCAGTTCGTTCCTAATTGGAGTGGTTGGTGTATTCCATACTTCTAGCGATTGGATTTCACTCAAAACTCTCCAAATGAGTCCTCCCACCGTATTATGATGTTGCCCAAGTTTTGGGCTCGATCCGAAATCAATATGTGTGAGAAATTGGTCAATTCAATTTCAACGGAAGTTCATTCCTATTTGGAGTGGTTGGTGTATTCCTTACTTCTAGCGATTGGATTTCACTCAAAACTCACCAAATGACTCCTCCCACCATATTATGATGTTTCCCAAGTTTGGGGCTCGGTCCGAAATCAGTACGTGTGAGAAATTGGACAATTCAAGTTCAACGGCAGTTCGTTCCTAATTGGAGTGGTTGGTGTATTCCATACTTCTAGCGATTGGATTTCACTCAAAACTCACCAAATGACTCCTCCCACCATATTATGATGTTGCCCAAGTTTTGGGATCGATCCGAAATCAATAGGTGTTCCAAATTGGACAATTCAGGTTCAACGGCAGTTCGTTCCTAATTGGAGTGGGTGGTGTATTCAATACTTCTAGCGATTGGATTTCACTCAAATCTCACCAAATGACTCCTCCCACCATATTATGATGTTGCCCAAGTTTTGGGCTCGATCCGAAATCAATAGGTGTTCCAAAATGGACAATTCAAGTTCAACGGCAGTTACTTCCTAACTGGAGTGGTTGGTGTATTCCATACTTCTAGCGATTGGATTTCACTCAAAACTCACCAAATGACTCCTCCCACCATATGATGATGTTGCCCAAGTTTTGGGCTCGATCCGAAATCAATAGGTGTTCGAAATTGGACAATTCAAGTTCAACGGCAGTTCGTTCCTAATTGGAGTGGTTGGTGTATTCAATACTTCTAGCGATTGGATTTCACTCAAATCTCACCAAATGACTCCTCCCACCATATTATGATGTTGCCCAAGTTTTGGGCTCGATCCGAAATCAATAGGTGTTCCAAAATGGACAATTCAAGTTCAACGGCAGTTCCTTCCTAACTGGAGTGGTTGGTGTATTCCATACTTCTAGCGATTGGATTTCACTCAAAACTCACCAAATGACTCCTCCCACCATATGATGATGTTGGCCAAGTTTTGGGCTCGATCCGAAATCAATAGGTGTTCAAAATTGGACAATTCAAGTTCAACGGCAGTTCGTTCCTAATTGGAGTGGTTGGTGTATTCAATACTTCTAGCGATTGGATTTCACTCAAATCTCACCAAATGACTCCTCCCACCATATTATGACGTTGCCCAAGTTTTGGGCTCGATCCGAAATCAATAGGTGTTCCAAAATGGACAATTCAAGTTCAACGGCAGTTCCTTCCTAACTGGAGTGGTTGGTGTATTCCATACTTCTAGCGATTGGATTTCACTCAAAACTCACCAAATGACTCCTCCCACCATATTATGATGTTGCCCATGTTTTGGGCTTGATCCGAAATCAACAGGTGTTCTAAATTGGACAATTCAAGTTCAACGGCAGTTCGTTCCTAATTGGAGTGCTTGGTGTATTAAACACTTCTAGCGATTGGATTTCACTCAAAACTTACCAAATGACTCCTCCCACCATATTATGTTGTTGCCCAAGTTTTGGGCTCGATTCGAAATGAATAGGTGTTCCAAATTGGACAATTCAAGTTCAACGGCAATTCGTTCCTAATTGGAGTGGTTGGTGTATTCCATACTTCTAGCGATTGGATTACACCCAAAACTCACCAAATGACTCCTCCCACCATGTTATGATGTTGCCCAAGTTTGGGGCTCGGTCCGAAATCAATAGGTGTGAGAAATTGGACAATTCAAGTTCAACGGCAGTTTGTTCCTAATTGGAGGGGTTGGTGTATTCCATACTTCTTGCGATTGGATTTCACTCAAAACTCACAAAATGACTCCTCCCACCATATTATGATGTTGCCGAAGTTTTGGGCTCGAACCGAAATCAATAGGTGTTCCAAATTGGACAATTCAAGTTGAACGACAGTTCGTTCCTAATTGGAGTGGTTGGTGTATTCCATACTTCTAGCGATTGGATTTCACTCAAAACTCTCCAAATGACTCCTCCCATTATGATGTTGCCCAAGTTTTGGGCTCGATCCGAAATCAATAGGTGTGAGAAATTGGACAATTCAAGTTCAACGGCAGTTCGTTCCTAATTGGAGTGGTTGGTGTATTCCATACTTCTAGCGATTGGATTTCACTCAAAACTCACCAAGTGACTCCTCCCACCATATTATGATGTTGCCCAAGTTTTGGGCTCGATCCGAAATCAATAGGTGTTCCAAATTGGACAATTCAAGTTCAACGGCAGTTCATTCCTAATTGGAGTGGTTGTTGTATTCCGTACTTCTAGCGATTGGATTTCACTCAAAACTCACCAAATGTCTCCTCCCACCATATTATGATGTTGCCCAAGTTTTGGGCTCGATCCGAAATCAATAGGTGTTCCAAATTGGACAATTCAAGTTCAACGGCAGTTCATTCCTAATTGGAGTGGTAGGTGTATTCCATACTTCTAGAGATTGGATTTCACTCAAAACTCCCCAAATGACTCCTCCCACCAGATTATGATGTTGCCCAAGTTTTGGGCTCGATCCGAAATCAGTAGGTGTGAGAAATTGGTCAGTTCAATTTCAACGACAGTTCGTTCATAATCGGAGTAGTTGTTTTATTCCAAACTTCTAGCGATTGGATTTCACTCAAAACTCACCAAATGACTCCTCCCACATATTATGATGTTGCCCAAGTTTTGGGCTATTTCCGAAATCAATAGGTGTTCCAAATTGGACAATTCAAGTTCAACGGCAGTTCGTTCCTAATTGGAGTGGTAGGTGTATTCCATACTTCTAGCGATTGCTTTCACTCAAAACTAACCAAATGACTCCTCCCACCATATGATGATGTTGCCCAAGTTTTGGGCTCGATCCGAAATCAATAGGTGTGAGAATTTGGACAATTTAAGTTCAACGGCAGTTTGTTCCTAATTGGGGTGGTTGGTGTATTCCATACTTCTAGCGATTGGATTTCACTCAAAACTCACCAAATGACTCCTCCCACCATATTATCTTGTTGCCCAAGTTTTGGGCTCGATTCGAAATCAATAGGTGTTCCAAATTGGACAATTCAAGTTCAACGGCAGTTCGTTCCTAATTGGAGTAGTTGGTGTATTCCATACTTCTAGCGATTGGATTACACCCAAAACTCACCAAATGACTCCTCCCGCCATGTTATGATGTTGCCCAAGTTTGGGGCTCGGTCCGAAATCAATAGGTGTGAGAAATTGGACAATTCAAGTTCAACGGCAGTTTGTTCCTAATTGGAGGGGTTTGTGTATTCCATACTTCTTGCGATTGGATTTCACTCAAAACTCACAAAATGACTCCTCCCACCATATTATGATGTTGCCGAAGTTTTGGGCTCGAACCGAAATCAATAGGTGTTCCAAATTGGACAATTCAAGTTTAACGGCAGTTCATTCCTAATTGGAGTGGTTGGTGTATTCCATACTTCTAGCGATTGGATTTCACTCAAAACTCTCCAAATGACTCCTCCCATTATGATGTTGCCCAAGTTTTGGGCTCGATCCGAAATCAATAGGTGTGAGAAATTGGACAATTCAAGTTCAACGGCAGTTCGTTCCTAATTGGAGTGGTTGGTGTATTCCATACTTCTAGCGATTGGATTTCACTCAAAACTCACCAAGTGACTCCTCCCACCATATTATGATGTTGCCCAAGTTTTGGGCTCGATCCGAAATCAATAGGTGTTCCAAATTGGACAATTCAAGTTCAACGGCAGTTCATTCCTAATTGGAGTGGTTGCTGTATTCCGTACTTCTAGCGATTGGATTTCACTCAAAACTCACCAAATGTCTCCTCCCACCATATTATGATGTTGCCCAAGTTTTGGGCTCGATCCGAAATCAATAGGTGTTCCAAATTGGACAATTCAAGTTCAACGGCAGTTCGTTCCTAATTGGAGTGGTAGGTGTATTCCATACTTCTAGCGATTGGATTTCACTCAAAACTCCCCAAATGACTCCTCCCACCAGATTATGATGTTGCCCAAGTTTTGGGCTCGATCCGAAATCAGTAGGTGTGAGAAATTGGTCAGTTCAATTTCAACGACAGTTCGTTCATAATCGGAGTAGTTGTTTTACTCCATACTTCTAGCGATTGGATTTCACTCAAAACTCACCAAATGACTCCTCCCACATATTATGATGTTGCCCAAGTTTTGGGCTCGATCCGAAATCAATAGGTGTTCCAAATTGGACAATTCAAGTTCAACGGCAGTTCGTTCCTAATTGGAGTGGTAGGTGTATTCCATACTTCTAGCGATTGCTTTCACTCAAAACTAACCAAATGACTCCTCCCACCATATGATGATGTTGCCCAAGTTTTGGGCTCGATCCGAAATCAATAGGTGTGAGAATTTGGACAATTCAAGTTCAACGGCAGTTTGTTCCTAATTGGGGTGGTTGGTGTATTCCATACTTCTAGCGATTGGATTTCACTCAAAACTCACCAAATGACTCCTCCCACCATATTATCTTGTTGCCCAAGTTTTGGGCTCGATTCGAAATCAATAGGTGTTCCAAATTGGACAATTTAAGTTCAACGGCAGTTCGTTCCTAATTGGAGTAGTTGGTGTATTCCATACTTCTAGCGATTGGATTACACCCAAAACTCACCAAATGACTCCTCCCGCCATGTTATGATGTTGCCCAAGTTTGGGGCTCGGTCCGAAATCAATAGGTGTGAGAAATTGGACAATTCAAGTTCAACGGCAGTTTGTTCCTAATTGGAGGGGTTTGTGTATTCCATACTTCTTGCGATTGGATTTCACTCAAAACTCACAAAATGACTCCTCCCACCATATTATGATGTTGCCGAAGTTTTGGGCTCGAACCGAAATCAATAGGTGTTCCAAATTGGACAATTCAAGTTTAACGGCAGTTCGTTCCTAATTGGAGTGGTTGGTGTATTCCATACTTCTAGCGATTGGATTTCACTCAAAACTCTCCAAATGACTCCTCCCATTATGATGTTGCCCAAGTTTTGGGCTCGATCCGAAATCAATAGGTGTGAGAAATTGGACAATTCAAGTTCAACGGCAGTTCGTTCCTAATTGGAGTGGTTGGTGTATTCCATACTTCTAGCGATTGGATTTCACTCAAAACTCACCAAGTGACTCCTCCCACCATATTATGATGTTGCCCAAGTTTTGGGCTCGATCCGAAATCAATAGGTGTTCCAAATTGGACAATTCAAGTTCAACGGCAGTTCATTCCTAATTGGAGTGGTTGCTGTATTCCGTACTTCTAGCGATTGGATTTCACTCAAAACTCACCAAATGTCTCCTCCCACCATATTATGATGTTGCCCAAGTTTTGGGCTCGATCCGAAATCAATAGGTGTTCCAAATTGGACAATTCAAGTTCAACGGCAGTTCGTTCCTAATTGGAGTGGTAGGTGTATTCCATACTTCTAGCGATTGGATTTCACTCAAAACTCCCCAAATGACTCCTCCCACCAGATTATGATGTTGCCCAAGTTTTGGGCTCGATCCGAAATCAGTAGGTGTGAGAAATTGGTCAGTTCAATTTCAACGACAGTTCGTTCATAATCGGAGTAGTTGTTTTATTCCATACTTCTAGCGATTGGATTTCACTCAAAACTCACCAAATGACTCCTCCCACATATTATGATGTTGCCCAAGTTTTGGGCTCGATCCGAAATCAATAGGTGTTCCAAATTGGACAATTCAAGTTCAACGGCAGTTCGTTCCTAATTGGAGTGGTAGGTGTATTCCATACTTCTAGCGATTGCTTTCACTCAAAACTAACCAAATGACTCCTCCCACCATATGATGATGTTGCCCAAGTTTTGGGCTCGATCCGAAATCAATAGGTGTGAGAATTTGGACAATTCAAGTTCAACGGCAGTTTGTTCCTAATTGGGGTGGTTGGTGTATTCCATACTTCTAGCGATTGGATTTCACTCAAAACTCACCAAATGACTCCTCCCACCATATTATCTTGTTGCCCAAGTTTTGGGCTCGATTCGAAATCAATAGGTGTTCCAAATTGGACAATTTAAGTTCAACGGCAGTTCGTTCCTAATTGGAGTAGTTGGTGTATTCCATACTTCTAGCGATTGGATTACACCCAAAACTCACCAAATGACTCCTCCCGCCATGTTATGATGTTGCCCGAGTTTGGGGCTCGGTCCGAAATCAATAGGTGTGAGAAATTGGACAATTCAAGTTCAACGGCAGTTTGTTCCTAATTGGAGGGGTTTGTGTATTCCATACTTCTTGCGATTGGATTTCACTCAAAACTCACAAAATGACTCCTCCCACCATATTATGATGTTGCCGAAGTTTTGGGCTCGAACCGAAATCAATAGGTGTTCCAAATTGGACAATTCAAGTTTAACGGCAGTTCGTTCCTAATTGGAGTGGTTGGTGTATTCCATACTTCTAGCGATTGGATTTCACTCAAAACTCTCCAAATGACTCCTCCCATTATGATGTTGCCCAAGTTTTGGGCTCGATCCGAAATCAATAGGTGTGAGAAATTGGTCAATTCAAGTTCAACGGCAGTTCGTTCCAAATTGGAGTGGTTGGTGTATTCCATACTTCTAGCGATTGGATTTCACTCAAAACTCACCAAGTGACTCGTCCCACCATATTATGATGTTTCCCAAGTTTTGGGCTTGATCCGAAATCAATAGGTGTTAGAAATGGGACAATTCAAGTTCAACGGCAGTTCGTTCCTAATTGGAGTGGTTGGTGTATTCCATACTTCTAGCGATTGGATTTCACTCAAAACTCACCAAATGACTCCTCCCACCATATTATGATGTTGCACAAGTTTTGGGCTCGATCCGAAATCAATAGGTGTTCCAAATTGGACAATTCAAGTTCAACGGCAGTTCGTTACTAATTGGAGTGGTTGGTGTATTCCATACTTCTAGCGATTGGATGTCACTCAAAACTCCCCAAATGAGTCCTCCGACCATATTATGATGTTGCCCAAGTTTTGGGCTCGATCCGAAATCAATGGGTGTGAGAAATTGTTCAATTCAAGTTCAACGGCAGTTCGTTCCTAATTGGAGTGGTAGGTGTATTCCATACTTCTAGCGATTGGATTTCACTCAAAACTAACCAAATGACTCCTCCCACCATATGATGATGTTGCCCAAGTTTTGGGCTCGATCCGAAATCAATAGGTGTGAGAAATTGGACAATTCAAGTTCAACGGCAATTTGTTCCTAATTGGGGTGGTTGGTGTATTCCATACTTCTAGCGTTTGGATTTCACTCAAAACTCTCCAAATGACTCCTCCCACCATATTATCTTGTTGCCCAAGTTTTGGGCTCGATTCGAAATCAATAGGTGTTCCAAATTGGACAATTCAAGTTCAACGGCAGTTCGTTCCTAATTGGAGTGGTTGGTGTATTCCATACTTCTAGCGATTGGATTTCACCCAAAACTCACCAAATGACTCCTCCCACCATGTTATGATGTTGCCCAAGTTTGGGGCTCGGTCCGAAATCAATAGGTGTGAGAAATTGGACAATTCATGTTCAACGGCAGTTTGTTCCTAATTGGAGTGGTTGGTGTATTCCATACTTCTAGCGATTGGATTTCACTCAAAACTCACCAAATGACTCCTCCCACCATATTATTACGTTGCCCAAGTTTTGGGCTCGAACCGAAATCAATAGGTGTTCTAAATTGGACAATTCAAGTTCAACGGCAGTTCGTTCCTAATTGGAGTGGTTGGTGTATTCAATACTTCTAGCGATTGGATTTCACTCAAAACTAACCAAATGACTACTCCCACCATATTATGATGTTGCCCAAGTTTTGGGCTCGATCCGAAATCAATAGGTTTGAGAAATTGGACAATTCAAGTTCAACGGCAGTTCGTTCCTAATTGGAGTGGTTGGTGTATTCCATACTTCTAGCGATTGGATTTCACTCAAAACTCACCAAATGACTCCTCCCACCATATTATGATGTTGCTGAAGTTTTGGGTTCGAGCCGAAATCAATAGGTGTTCCAAATTGGACAATTCAAGTTCAACGGCAGTTCGTTCCTAATTGGAGTGGTTGGTGTATTCCATACTTCTAGCGATTGGATTTCACTCAAAACTCTCCAAATGACTCCTCCCACCATATTATGATGTTGCCCAAGTTTTGGGCTCTATCCGAAATCAATAGGTGTGAGAAATAGGACAATTCAAGTTCAACGGCAGGTTGTTCCTAATTGGAGTGGTTGGTGTATTCCATACTTCTAGCGATTGGATTTCACTCAAAACTCACCAAATGAATCCTCCCACCATATTATGGCGTTGCCCAAGTTTTGGGCTCGAACCGAAATCAATAGGTGTTCCAAATTGGACAATTCAAGTTCAACGGCAGTTCGTTCCTAATTGGAGTGGTTGGTGTATTCCATACTTCTAGCGATTGGATTTCACTCAAAATTCACCAAATGACTCCTCCCACCATATTATGATGTTGCCGAAGTTTTGGGTTCGAGCCGAAATCAATAGGTGTTCCAAATTGGACAATTCAAGTTGAACGGCAGTTCGTTCCTAATTGGAGTGGTTGGTGTATTCCATACTTCTAGCGATTGGATTTCACTCAAAACTCTCCAAATGACTCCTCCCACCATATTATGATGTTGCCCAAGTTTTGGGCTCGATCCGAAATCAATAGGTGTGAGAAATTGGACAATTCAAGTTAAACGGCAGTTTGTTCCAAATTGGAGTGGTTGGTGTATTCCATACTTCTAGCGATTGGATTTCACTCAAAACTCACCAAATGACTCCTCCCACCATATTATTACGTTGCCCAAGTTTTGGGCTCGAACCGAAATCAATAGGTGTTCCAAATTGGACAATTCAAGTTCAACGGCAGTTCGTTCCTAATTGGAGTGGTTGGTGTATTCCATACTTCTAGCGATTGGATTTCACTCAAAACTCGCCAAATGACTCCTCCCACCATATTTTGATGTTGCTGAAGTTTTGGGTTCGAGCCGAAATCAATAGGTGTTCCAAATTGGACAATTCAAGTTCAACGGCAGTTCGTTCCTAATTGGAGTGGTTGGTGTATTCCATACTTCTAGCGATTGGATTTCACTCAAAACTCTCCAAATGACTCCTCCCACCATATTATGATGTTTCCCAAGTTTTGGGCTCGATCCGAAATCAATAGGTGTGAGAAATTGGACAATTCAAGTTCAATGGCAGTTTGTTCCTAATTGGAGTGGTTGGTGTATTCCATACTTCTAGCGATTGGATTTCACTCAAAACTCACCAAATGACTCCTCCCACCATATTATGATGTTGCCCAAGTTTTGGGCTCGATCCGAAATCAATAGGTGTTCCAAATTGGACAATACAAGTTCAACGGCAGTTCGTTCCTAATTGGAGTGGTTGGTGTATTCCATACTTCCTGCGATTGGATTTCACCCAAAATTAACCAAATGACCCCTCCCACCAGATTATCATGTTGGCCAGGTTTTGGGCTCGATCCGAAATCAATAGGTGTTCCAAATTCGACAATTCAAGTTCAACGGCAGTTCGTTCCTAATTGGAGTGGTTGGTGTAGGCCATACTTCTAGCGATTGGATTTCACTCAAAACTCACCAAATGACTCCTCTCACCATATTATGATGTTGCCCATGTTTTGGGCTCGATCCGAAATCAATAGGTGTGAGAAATTGGACAATTCAAGTTGAACGGCAGTTCGTTCCTAATTGGAGTGGTTGGTGTATTCCATACTTCTAGCGATTGGATTTCACTAAAAACTCACCAAATGACTCCTCCCACCATATTATGATGTTGCCCAAGTTTTGGGCCCGATCCGAAATCAATAGGTGTGAGAAATTGGTCAATTCAATTTCAACGCCAGTTCTTTCCAAATCGGAGTAGTTGTTGTATTCCATACTTCTAGCGATTGGATATCACCCAAAACTCACCAAATGACTCCTCCCACCATATTATGATGTTGCCCAAGTTTTGGGCTCGATCCGAAATCAATAGGTGTTCCAAATTGGACAATTCCAGTTCAACGGCAGTTCGTTCCTAATTGGAGTGGTTGGTGTGTTCCATACTTCTAACGATTGGATTTCACTAAAAACTCACCAAATGACTCCTACCACAATATTATGATGTTGCCCACGTTTTGGGCTCGATCCGAAATCAATAGGTGTTCCAAATTGGACAATTCAAGTTCAACGGCAGTTTGTTCCTAATTGGAGTGGTCGGTGTATTCCATACTTCTAGCGATTGGATTTCACTGAAAACTCACCAAATGACTCCTCCCACAATATTATGATGTTGCCCACGTTTTGGGCTCGATCCGAAATCATTAGGTGTGAGAAATTGGACAATTCGAGTTCAATGGCAGTTCGTTCCTAATTGGAGTGGTTGGTGCATTCCCTACTTCTGCCGATTGGATTTCACTCAAAACTCTCCAAATGACTCCTCCCACCATATTATGATGTTGACCAAGTTTAGGGCTCGATCAGAAATCTATAGGTGTGAGAAATTGGACAATTCAAGTTCAACGGCAGTTCGTTCCAAATTTGAGTGGTTGGTGTATTCCATACTTCTAGCGATTGGATTTCACTCAAAACTCACCAAATGACTCCTAACACTATATTATGATGTTGCCCAAGTTTTGGGCTCGATCCAAAATCAATAGGTGAAAGAAACTGGACAATTCAAGTTCAACGGCAGTTCGTTCCTAATTGGAGTGGTTGGCGTATTTCATACTTCTAGCAATTGGATTTCACTCAAAACTCACCAAATGACTCCTACCACAATATTATGATGTTGCCCACGTTTTGGGCTCGATCCGAAATCATTAGGTGTGAGAAATTGTACAATTCAAGTTCAATGGCAGTTCGTTCCTAATTGGAGTGGTTGGTGCATTCCCTACTTCTGGTGATTCGATTTCACTCAAAACTCACCGAACGACTCCTAACACCATATTATCATGTTGCCCAAGTTTTGGGCTCGATCCGAAATCAATAGGTGTGAGAAATTGGACAATTCAAGTTCAACGGCAGTTCGTTCATAATTGGAGTGGTCGGTGTATTCCCTACTTCTAGCGATTGGATTTCTCTCAAAACTCACCAAATGACTCCTCCCACCATATTATGATGTTGCCCATGTTTGGGGCTCGATCCGAAATCAATAGGTGTGAGAAATTGGACAATTCAAGTTGAACGGCAGTTCGTCCCAAATTGGAGTGGTTGGTGTATTTTGTACTTCTAGCGATTGGATATCATTAAAAACTCACCAAATGACTCCCCCCACCATATTATGATGTTGCCCAAGTTTTGGGCCCGATCCGAAATCAATAGGTGTGAGATATTGGACAATTCAAGTTCAACGGCAGTTCGTTCCTAATTGGAGTGGTTGGTGTATTCCATGCTTCTAGCAATTGGATTTCGTTCAAAACTCACCAAATGACTCCTCCCACCATATTATGAAGTTGACCAAGTTTGGGGCTCGATCCGAAATCAATAGGTGTGAGAAATTGGACAATTCAAGTTCAACGGCAATTCGTTCCTAATTGGAGTGGTTGGTGTATTCCATACTTCTAGCGATAGGATTTCACTCAAAACTCACCAAATGACTCCTCCCACCATATTATGGTGTTGCCCAAGTTTTGGGCTCGATCCGAAATCAATAGGTGTGAGAAATTGGACAATTCAAGTTCAACGGCAGTTCGTTCCTAATTGGAGTGGTTGGTGTATTCCATACTTCTAGCGATTGGATTTCTCTCAAAACTCACGAAATGACTCCCCCCACCATATTATCATGTGGCCCAAGTTTTGGGCTCGATCCGAAATCAATAGGTGTTAGAAATTGGACAATTCAAGTTCAACGGCAGTTCGTTCCTAATTGGAGTGGTTGGTGTATTACATACTACTAGCGATTGGATTTCACTCAAAACTCACCAAATGACTCCTCCCACCATATTATGATGTTGCCCAAGTTTTGGGCTCAATCCGAAATCAATAGGTGAAAGAAATTGGACAATTTAAGTTCAATGGCAGTGCGTTCGAAATTGGAGTGGTTGGTGTATTCCATACTTTTAGCGGTTGGATTTCACTCAAAACACACCAAATGACTCCTCCTACCATATTATGATGTTGCCCAATGTTGGGGCTCAATCCGAAATCAATAGGTGTGAGAAATTGGACAATTCAAGTTCAACGGCAGTTCGTTCCAAATTGGAGTGCATTCTACACTTCTAGCGATTGGATTTCACTCAGAACTCACCAAATGACTCCTCCCACCAAATTATGAAGTTGCCCAAGTTTTGGGCCCGATCCGATATCACAAGGTGTGAGAAATTGGACAATCCAAGTTCAACGGCAGTTCATTCCTACATGGAGTTGTTGGTGTATTCCATACATCTAGCGATTGGATTTCACTCAAAACTCACCAAATGACTCCTCCCACCATATTATGATGTTGCCCAAGTTTTGGGCTCGATCCGATATCAATAGGTGTGAGAAATTGGACAATTCAAGTTCAATGGCAGTTCGTTCGAAATTGGAGTGGTTGGTGTATTCCATACTTCTAGCGATTGGATTTTACTCAAAACTCACAAAATGACTCCTCCCACCATATTATGATGTTGCCCAAGTTTTGGGCTCGATCCGAAATCAATAGGTGACAGAAATTGAACAATTCAAGTTCAACGGCAGTTCGTTCCTAATTGGAATGGTTGGTGTATTCCATACTTCTAGCGATTGGATTTCACTCAAAACTCACCAAATGACTCCTGACACCATATTATGATGTTGCCCAAGTTTGGAGCTCGATCCGAAATCAATAGGTGTGAGAAATTCGGCAATTCAAGTTCAAAGGCAGTTCGTTCCTAATTGGTGTGGTTGGTGTATTCCATACTTCTAGCGATTGGATTTCTCTCAAAACTCACCAAATGACTCCTCCCACCATATTATGATGTTGCCCAAGTTTTGGGCTCGATCCGATATCAATAGGTGTGAGAAATTTGACAATTCAAGTTCAACGGCAGTTCGTTCCTAATTGGAGTGGTTGGTGTATTCCGTACTTCTAGCGATTGGATTTCACTCAAAACTCACCAAATGACTCCTCCCAACATATTATGATGTTGCCCAAGTTTTGGGCCCGATCCGAAATCAATAGGTGTGGGAAATTGGACAATTCAAGTTCAATGGTAGTTCGTTCCTAATTGGAGTGGTTGGTGTATTCCATACTTCTAGCGATTGGATTTCACTCAAAACTCACCAAATGACTCCTCCCACAATATTATGATGTTGCCCACGTTTTGGGCTCGATCCGAAATCAATAGGTGTGAGAAATTGGACAATTCAAGTTCAACGGCAGTTCGTTCCTAATTGGAGTGGTTGGTGTATTCCATACTTGTAGTGATTGGATTTCACTCAAAACACGCCAAATGACTCCTCCCACCATATTATGAAGTTGCTGAAGTTTTGGGCTCTATCCGAAATTAATAGGTGAAAGAAATTGGACAATTCAAGTTCAACGGGAGTTCGTTCCTAATTGGAGTGGTTGGTGTATTTCATACTTCTAGCGATTGGATTTCACTCAAAACTCACCAAATGACTCCTCCCACCATATTATGTTGTTTCCCAACTTTTGGGCTCGATCCGATATCAATAGTTGTGAGAAATTGGACAATTCAAGTTCAACGGCAGTTCGTTCCTAATTGGAGTGGTTGGTGTATTCCATACTTCTAGCGATTGGATTTCACTCAAACGTCACAGAATGACTCCTCCCACCATGTTATGATGTTATCCAAGTTTGGGGCTCGATCCGAAATCAATAGGTGTGAGAAATTGGACAATTCAAGTTCAACGGCAGTTCGTTCCTAATTGGAGTGATTGGTGTATTCCACACTTCTAGCGATTGGATTTCACTCAAAACTCACCAAATGACTCCTCCCACCATATTATGATGTTGCCCAAGTTTTGGGCTCGATCCGAAATCAATAGGTGTGAGAAATTGGACAATTGAAGTTCCACGGCAGTTCGTTCCTAATTGGAGTGGTTGGTGTATTCCATACCTCTAGCGATTGGTTTTCTCTCAAAACTCACCAAATGACTCCTCCCACCATATTATCATGTTGCCCAAGTTTTGGGCTCGATCGGAAATCAATAGGTGTGCGAAATTGGTCAATTCAAGTTCAACGGCAGTTCGTTCCTAATTGGAGTGGTTGGTGTATTCCGTACTTCTAGCGATTGGATTTGACGCAAAACTCCCCAATTGATCCTGCCACCATATTATGATGTTGCCCAAGTTTTGGGCTCGATCCGAAATCAATAGGTGTTCCAAATTGGACAATTCAAGTTCAATGGCAGTTCGTTCCTAATTGGAGTGGTTGGTGTATTCCATACTTCTAGCGATTGGATTTCACTCAAAACGCACCAAATGACTCCTCCCACCATATTATGATGTTGCCCAAGTTTTGCGGTCGATCCGAAATCAATAGGTGAAAGAAATTGGACAATTCAAGTTCAACGGCAGTTCGTTCCTAATTGGAGTGGTTGGTGTATTCCATACTTCTAGCGATTGGATTTCACTCAAAACTCACCAAATGACTCCTCCCACCATATTACGAAGTTGTCCAAGTTTTTGGCTCGATCCGAAATCAACAGGTGTGAGAAATTCGACAATTCAAGTTCAATGGCAGTTCGTTTCTAATTGTAGTGGTTGGTGTATTCCGTACTTCTAGCTATTGGATTTCCCTCAAAACTCACCAAATGACTCCTCCCACCATATTATGAAGTTGCCCAAGTTTGGGGCTCGATCCGAAATCAATAGGTGTTCCAAATTGGACAATTCAAGTTCAACGGCAGTTCGTTCCTAATTGGAGTGGTTGGTGTATTCCATACTTCTAGCGATTGGATTTTACTCAAAACTCACCAAATGACTCCTCCCACAATATTATGAAGTTGCCCAAGTTGGGGCTCGATCCGAAATCAATAGCTGTGAGAAATTGGACAATTCAAGTTCAACGGCAGTTCGTTCCTAATTGGAGTGGTTGGTGTATTCCATACTTCTAGCGATTGGATTTCACCCAAAAGTCACCAAATGACCCCTCCCACCATATTATCATGTTGCCCAGGTTTTGGGCTCGATCCGAAATCAATAGGTGTGAGAAATTGGACAATTCAAGTTCAACGGCAGTTTGTTCCTAATTGGAGTGGTTGGTGTATTCCATACTTCTAGCGATTGGATTTCATTCAAAACTCACCAAATGACTCCCCCCACCATATTATGAAGTTGCCCAAGTTTTGGGCTCGATCCTAAATCAATACGTGTGAGAAATTGGACAATTCAAGTTCAACGGCAGTTCGTTCCTAATTGGAGTGGTAGGTGTATTCCATACTTCTAGCGATTGGATTTCACCCAAAACTCACCAAATGACCCCTCCCACCATATTATCATGTTGCCCAAGTTTTGGGCTCGATCCGAAATAAACAGGTGTGAGAAATTGGACAATTCAAGTTCAACGGCCGTTCGTTCCTAATTGGAGTGGTTGGTGTATTCCAGACATCTAGCGATTGGATTTCACTCAACACTCACCAAATGACTCCTCCCACCGTATTATGATGTTTCCCAAGTTTGGGGTTCAATCTGAAATAAACAGGTGTAAGAAATTGGACAATTGAAGTTCAACGGCAGTTCGTTCCTAATTGGAGTGGTTGGTGTATTCCATACTTCTAGCATTTAGATTTCACTCAAAACACACCAAATGACGCCTCCCACCATGTTATGATGTTGCCCAAGTTTTGGGCTCGATCCGAAATCAATAGGTGTTCAAAATTGGACAATTCAAGTTCAACGGCAGTTCGTTCCTAATTGGAGTGGTTGGTGTATTCCATACTTCTAGCGATTGGATTTCACCCAAAACTCACCAAATGACCCCTCCCACCATATTATCATGTTGCCCAAGTTTTGGGCTCGATCCGAAATCAATAGGTGTGAGAAATTGGACAATGGAAGTTCAACAGCAGTTCGTTCCTAATTGGAGTGGTTGGTGTATTCCATACTTCTAGCGATTGGATTTCACTCAAAACTCACCAAATGACTCCTCCCACCATATTATGATGTTGCCCAAGTTTTGGGCTCGATCCGAAATCAATAGGTGTCAGAAATTCGACAATTCAAGTTTAATGGCAGTTCGTTCCGAATTGGAGTGGTTGCGTATTCCATACTTCTAGCGATTGGGTTTCCCTCAAAACTTACCAAATGACTCCTCCCACCATATTACGAAGTTGCCCAAGTTTTGGGCTCGATCCGAAATCAATAGGTGTGAGAAATTGGACAATTCAAGTTCAACGGCAGTTCGTTCCTAATTGGAGTGGTCGGTGTATTCCACACTTCTAGCGACTGGATTTCACTCAAAACTCACCAAATGACTCCCCCCACCATATTATGAATTTGCCCATGTTTTGGGCTCGATCCGAAATCAATAGGTGTGAGAAATTGGACAATTCTAGTTCAACGGCAGTTCGTTCCTAATTGGAGTGGTTGGTGTATTCCATACTTCTAGCGATTGGATTTCCCTCAAAACTTACCAAATGACTCCTCCCACCATATTATCATGTTGCCCAAGTTTGGGGTTCGAACCGAAATCAATAGGTGTGAGAAATTGGACAATTCAAGTTCAACAGCAGTTCGTTGCTAATTGGAGTGGTTGGTGTATTCCAAACTTCTAGCGATTGAATTTCGCTCAAAACTCACCAAATGACTCCTCCCACCATATTAAGATGTTGCCCAAGTTTTGGGCTCGATCCGAAATCAATAGGTGTTCCAAATTGGACAATTCAAGTACAACGGCAGTTCGTTCCTAATTGGAGTGGTTGGTGTATTCCATACTTCTAGCGATTGAATTTCGCTCAAAACTCACCAAATGACTCCTCCCACCATATTAAGATGTTGCCCAAGTTTTGGGCTCGATCCGAAATCAATAGGTGTTCCAAATTGGACAATTCAAGTACAACGGCAGTTCGTTCCTAATTGGAGTGGTTGGTGTATTCCATACTTCTAGCGATTGGATTGCACTCAAAACTCCCCAAATGACTCCTCCCACCATATTATCATGTTGCCCAAGTTTTGGGCTCGATCCGAAATCAATAGGTGTTCCAAATTGGGCAATTCAAGTTCAATGGCAGTTCGTTCCTAATTGGAGTGGTTGTTGTATTCCATACTTCTAGCGATTAGATTTCACTCAAAACTCACCAAATGACTCCTCCCACAATATTATGATGTTGCCCACGTTTTGGGCTCGATCCGAAATCAATAGGTGTGAGAAATTGGACAATTCAAGTTCAACGGCAGTTCGTTCCTAATTGGAGTGGTTGGTGTATTCCATACTTCGAGTGATTGGATTTCACTCAAAACACACCAAATGACTCCTCCCACCATATTATGAAGTTGCTCAAGTTTTGGGCTCTATCCGAAATTAATAGGTGAAAGAAATTGGACAATTCAAGTTCAACGGCAGTTCGTTCCTAATTGGAGTGGTTGGTGTATTCCATACTTCTAGCGATTGGATTTCACTCAAAACTCACCAAATGACTCCTCCCACCATATTATGATGTTGCCCAAGTTTTGGGCTCGATCCGAAATCAATAGGTGTCAGAAATTCGACAATTCAAGTTTAATGGCAGTTCGTTCCGAATTGGAGTGGTTGCGTATTCCATACTTCTAGCGATTGGGTTTCCCTCAAAACTTACCAAATGACTCCTCCCACCATATTACGAAGTTGCCCAAGTTTTGGGCTCGATCCGAAATCAATAGGTGTGAGAAATTGGACAATTCAAGTTCAACGGCAGTTCGTTCCTAATTGGAGTGGTCGGTGTATTCCACACTTCTAGCGACTGGATTTCACTCAAAACTCACCAAATGACTCCCCCCACCATATTATGAATTTGCCCATGTTTTGGGCTCGATCCGAAATCAATAGCTGTGAGAAATTGGACAATTCTAGTTCAACGGCAGTTCGTTCCTAATTGGAGTGGTTGGTGTATTCCATACTTCTAGCGATTGGATTTCCCTCAAAACTTACCAAATGACTCCTCCCACCATATTATCATGTTGCCCAAGTTTGGGGTTCGAACCGAAATCAATAGGTGTGAGAAATTGGACAATTCAAGTTCAACAGCAGTTCGTTGCTAATTGGAGTGGTTGGTGTATTCCAAACTTCTAGCGATTGAATTTCGCTCAAAACTCACCAAATGACTCCTCCCACCATATTAAGATGTTGCCCAAGTTTTGGGCTCGATCCGAAATCAATAGGTGTTCCAAATTGGACAATTCAAGTACAACGGCAGTTCGTTCCTAATTGGAGTGGTTGGTGTATTCCATACTTCTAGCGATTGAATTTCGCTCAAAACTCACCAAATGACTCCTCCCACCATATTAAGATGTTGCCCAAGTTTTGGGCTCGATCCGAAATCAATAGGTGTTCCAAATTGGACAATTCAAGTACAACGGCAGTTCGTTCCTAATTGGAGTGGTTGGTGTATTCCATACTTCTAGCGATTGGATTGCACTCAAAACTCCCCAAATGACTCCTCCCACCATATTATCATGTTGCCCAAGTTTTGGGCTCGATCCGAAATCAATAGGTGTTCCAAATTGGGCAATTCAAGTTCAATGGCAGTTCGTTCCTAATTGGAGTGGTTGTTGTATTCCATACTTCTAGCGATTGGATTTCACTCAAAACTCACCAAATGACTCCTCCCACAATATTATGATGTTGCCCACGTTTTGGGCTCGATCCGAAATCAATAGGTGTGAGAAATTGGACAATTCAAGTTCAACGGCAGTTCGTTCCTAATTGGAGTGGTTGGTGTATTCCATACTTCGAGTGATTGGATTTCACTCAAAACACACCAAATGACTCCTCCCACCATATTATGAAGTTGCTCAAGTTTTGGGCTCTATCCGAAATTAATAGGTGAAAGAAATTGGACAATTGAAGTTCAACGGCAGTTCGTTCCTAATTGGAGTGGTTGGTGTATTCCATACTTCTAGCGATTGGATTTCACTCAAAACTCACCAAATGACTCCTCCCACCATATTATGTTGTTTCCCAACTTTTGGGCTCGATCCGATATCAATAGGTGTGAGAAATTGGACAATTCAAGTTCAACGGCAGTTCGTTCCTAATTGGAGTGGTTGGTGTATTCCATACTTCTAGAGTTTGGATTTCACTCAAACCTCACAGAATGACTCCTCCCACCATGTTATGATGTTATCCAAGTTTGGGGCTCGATCCGAAATCAATAGGTGTGTGAAATTGGACAATTCAAGTTCAACGGCAGTTCGTTCCTAATTGGAGTGGTTGGTGTATTCCATACTTCTAGAGATTGGATTTCACTCAAAACTCACCAAATGACTCCTCCCACCATATTATCTTGTTGCCCAAGTTGTGGGCTCGATCCGAAATCAATAGGTGTGAGAAATTGGACAATTCAAGTTCAACAGCAGTTCGTTGCTAATTGGAGTGGTTGGTGTATTCCAAACTTCTAGCGATTGAATTTCACTCAAAACTCACCAAATTACTCCTCCCACCATATTATGATGTTGCCCAAGTTTTGGGCTCGATCCGAAATCAATAGGTGTGAGAAATTGGACAATTCAAGTTCAACAGCAGTTCGTTCCTAATTGGAGTGGTTGGTGAATTCCATACTTCTTGCGATTGGATTTCACTCAAAACTCACCAAATGGCTCCTCCCACCATATTATGATGTTGTCCAAGTTTTGGGCTCGATCCGAAATCAATAGGTGTTCCAAATTGGACAATTCAAATTCAACGGCAGTTCGTTCCTAATTGGAGTGGTTGGTGTATTCCAAACTTCTAGCGATTGGATTTCACTCAAAACTCACCAAATGACTCCTCCCACCATATTATGATGTTGCCCAAGTTTTGGGCTCGATCCGAAATCAATAGGTGTGAGAAATTGGACAATTCAAGTTCAACAGCAGTTCGTTCCTAATTGGAGTGGTTGGTGAATTCCATACTTCTTGCGATTGGATTTCACTCAAAACTCACCAAATGACTCCTCCCACCATATTATGATGTTGTCCAAGTTTTGGGCTCGATCCGAAATCAATAGGTGTTCCAAATTGGACAATTCAAGTTCAACGGCAGTTCGTTCCTAATTGGAGTGGTTGGTGTATTCCATACTTCTAGCGATTGGATTTCCCTCAAAACTCACCAAACGATCCTCCCACCATATTATGCTGTTGCCCAAGATTTGGGCTCCATCCGAAATCAATAGGTGTTCCAAATTGGACAATTCAAGTTCAACGGCAGTTCGTTCCTAATTGGAGTGGTTGGTGTATTCCATACTTCTAGCGATTGGATTTCACTCAAAACTCACCAAATGACCCCTCCCACTATATTACGATGTTGCCTAAGTTTTGGGCTCGATCCGAAGTCAATAGGTGTTCCAAATTGGACAATTCAAGTTCAATGGCAGTTCGTTCCTAATTGGAGTGGTTGGTGTATTCCATACTTCTAGCGATTGGATTTCGCCCAAAACCCACCAAATGACTCCTCCCACCATATTATGATGTTGCCCAAGTTTTGGGCTCGATCCGAAATCAATAGGTTTGAGAAATTGGACAATTCAAGTTCAACGGCAGTTCGTTCCTAATTGGAGTGGTTGGTGTATTCCATACTTCTAGCGATTGGATTTCACTCAAAACTCACCAAATGACTCCTCCCACCATATTATGATGTTGCCCAAGTTTTGGGCTCAATCCGAAATCAATACGTGTGAGAAATTGGACAATTCAAGTTCAACGGCAGTTCGTTCCTAATAGGAGTGGTTGGTGTATTCCATACTTCTAGCGATTGGATTTCACCCAAAACTCACCAAATGACTCCTCCCACCATATTATGATGTTGCCCAAGTTTGGGGCTCGATCCGAAATCAACAGGTGTGAGAAATTGGACGATCCAAGTTCAACGTCAGTTCGTTCCTAATTGGAGTGGTTGGTGTATTCCATACTTCTAGCGATTGGATTTCCCTCAAAACTCACCAAATGACTCCTCCCACCATGTTATGATGTTGCCCAAGTTTTGGGCTCGATCCGAAATCAATAGGTGTTCCAAATTAGACAATTCAAGTTCAACGGCAGTTCGTTCCTAATTGGAGTGGTAGGTGTATTCCATACTTCTAGCGATTGGATTTCACTCAAAACTCACCAAACGACACCTCCCACCATATTATGATGTTGCCCAAGTTTTGGGCTCCATCCGAAATCAATAGGTATTCCAAATTGGACAATTCAAGTTCTACGGCAGTTCGTTCCTAATTGGAGTGGTTGGTGTATTCCATACTTCTAGCGATTGGATTTCACTCAAAACTCACCAAATGACTCCTCCCACCATATTATGATGTTGCCCAAGTTTTGGGCTCGATCCGAAATCAATAGGTGTGAGAAATTGGACAATTCAAGTTTAACGGCAGTTCGTTCCTAATTGGAGTGGTTGGTGTATTCCATACTTCTAGCGATTGGATTTCACTCAAAACTCTCCAAATGACTCCTCCCACCATATTATGGTGTTGCCCAAGTTTTGGGCTCGATCCGAAATCAATAGGTGTGAGAAATTGGTCAATTCAGTTTCAACGAAAGTTCGTTCCTAATTGGAGTGGGTGGTGTATTCCAAACTTCTGGCGATTGGATTTCACTCAAAACTCTCCAAATGACTCCTCCCACCATATTATGATGTTGCCCAAGTTTTGGGCTCGATCCGAAATCAATAGGTGTGAGAAATTGGACAATTCAAGTTCAACAGCAGTTCGTTCCTAATTGGAGTGGTTGGTGTATTCCATACTTCTAGCGATTGGATTTCACTCAAAACTCACCAAATGACTCCTCCCACCATATTATGATGTTGCCCAAGTTTTGGGCTCGATCCGAAATCAATAGGTGTGAGAAATTGGACAATTCAAGTTCAACGGCAGTTCGTTCCTAATTGGAGTGGTTGTTGTATTCCATACTTCTAGCGATTGGATTTCACTCAAAACTCACCAAATGACTCCTCCCACCATATTATGATGTTGCCCAAGTTTTAGGCTCGATCCGAAATCAATAGGTGTTCCAAATTGGACAATTCAAGTTCAACGGTAGTTCGTTCCTAATTAGAGTGGTTGGTGTATTCCACACTTCTAGCGACTGGATTTCACTCAAAACTTACCAAATTACTCCTCCCACCATATTATGATGTTGCCCATGTTTTGGGCTCGATCCGAAATCAATTGGTGTGAGAAATTGGACAATTCAAGTTCAACGGCAGTTCGTTCCTAATCGGAGTGGTTGGTGTATTCCATACTTCTAGCGAATGGATTTCACTCAAAACTCACCAAATGACTCCTCGCACCATATTATGAGGTTGCCCAAGTTTGGGGCTCGATCCGAAATCAATAGGTGTTCCAAATTGGACAATTCAAGTTCAACGGCAGTTCGTTCCTAATTGGAGTGGTTGGTGTATTCCATACTTCTAGCGATTGGATTTCACTCAAAACTCACCAACTGACTCCACCCACCATATTATGATTTTGCCCAAGTTTGGGGCTCGATCCGAAATCAATTGGTGTGAGAAATTGGACAATTCAAGTTCAACGGCAGTTCGTTCCTAATTGGAGTGGTTGGTGTATTCCATACTTCTAGCGATAGGATTTCACTCAAAACTCACCAAATGACTCCTCCCACCATATTATGATGTTGCACAAGTTTGGGGTTTGATCCGAAATCAATAGGTGTTAGAAATTGGACAATTCAAGTTCAACGGCAATTCGTTCCTAACGGGAGTGGTTGGTGTATTCCATACTTCTAGCGATTGGATTTCACTCAAAACTCACCAAATGACTCCTCCCACCATATTATGATGTTGCCCAAGTTTTAGGCTCGATCCGAAATCAATAGGTGTTCGAAATTGGACAATTCAAGTTCAATGGCAGTTCGTTCCTAATTGGAGTGGTTGGTGTATTCCATATTTCTAGCGATTGGATTTCTCTTAAAACTCACCAAATGACTCCTCCCACCATATTATGATGTTGCCCAAGTTTTGGGCTCGATTCGAAATCAATAGGTGTGAGAAATTGGACAATTCAAGTTCAACGGCAGTTCGTTCCTAATTGGAGTGGTTGGTGTATTCCATACTTCTAGCGATTGGATTTCACTCAAAACTCACCAACTGACTCCACCCACCATATTATGATTTTGCCCAAGTTTGGGGCTCGATCCGAAATCAATTGGTGTGAGAAATTGGACAATTCAAGTTCAACGGCAGTTCGTTCCTAATTGGAGTGGTTGGTGTATTCCAAACTTCTAGCGATAGGATTTCACTCAAAACTCACCAAATGACTCCTCCCACCATATTATGATGTTGCACAAGTTTGGGGTTTGATCCGAAATCAATAGGTGTTAGAAATTGGACAATTCAAGTTCAACGGCAATTCGTTCCTAACGGGAGTGGTTGGTGTATTCCATACTTCTAGCGATTGGATTTCACTCAAAACTCACCAAATGACTCCTCCCACCATATTATGATGTTGCCCATGTTTTGGGCTCAATCCGAAATCAATAGGTGTTCAAAATTGTACAATTCAAGTTCAACGGCAGTTCGTTCCTAACTGGAGTGGTTGGAGTATTCCATACATCTAGCGATTGGATTTCACTCAAATCTCACCAAATGACTCTTCCAACCATATTATGATGTTGCCCAAGTTTTGGGCTCGATCCGAAATCAATAGGTGTGAGAAATTGGACAATTCAAGTTCAACGGCAGTTCGTTCCTAATTGGAGTGGTTGGTGTATTCCATACTTCTAGCGAATGGATTTCACTCAAAACTCACCAAATGACTCCTCGCACCATATTATGAGGTTGCCCAAGTTTGGGGCTCGATCCGAAATCAATAGGTGTGAGAAATTGGACAATTCAAGTTCAACGGCAGTTCGTTCCTAATTCGAGTGGTTGGTGTCTTCCACATTTCTAGCGAATGGATTTCACTCAAAACTCACCAAATGACTCCTCCCACCATATTATGATGTGGCCCAAGTTTTGGGCTTGATCCGAAATCAATAGGTGTTCGAAATTGGACAATTCAAGTTCAACGGCAGTTCGTTCCTAATTGGAGTGGTTGGTGTATTCCATATTTCTAGCGGTTGGATTTCACTCGAAACCAACCAAATGACTCCTCCCACCATATTATGATGTTGCCCAAGTTTTGGGCTCGATCCGAAATCAATAGGTGTTCCAAAATGGACAATTCAAGTTCAACGGCAGTTCGTTCCTAATTGGAGTGGTTGGTGTATTCCATACTTCTAGCGATTGGATTTCACTCAAAACTCACCAAATGACTCCTCCCACTATATTATGATGTTGCCCAAGTTTTAGGCTCGATCCGAAATCAATAGGTGTTCGAAATTGGACAATTCAAGTTCAATGGCAGTTCGTTCCTAATTGGAGTGGTTGGTGTATTCCATATTTCTAGCGATTGGATTTCTCTTAAAACTCACCAAATGACTCCTCCCACCATATTATGATGTTGCCCAAGTTTTGGGCTCGATTCGAAATCAATAGGTGTGAGAAATTGGACAATTCAAGTTCAACGGCAGTTCGTTCCTAATTGGAGTGGTTGGTGTATTCCGTAGTTCTAGCGGTTGGATTTCACTAAAAACTCACCAAATGACTCCTCCCACCATATTATGATGTTGCCCAAGTTTTGGGCTCGATCCGAAATCAGTAGGTGTTCCAAATTGGACAATTCAAGTTCAACGGCAGTTCGTTCCTAATTGGAGTGGTTGGTGTATTCCATACTTCTAGCGATTGGATTTCACTCAAAACTAACCAAATGACTCCTCGAACCATATTATGATGTTGCCCAAGTTTTGGGCTCGACCCGAAATCAATAGGTTTGAGAAATTGGACAATTCAAGTTCAATGGCAGTTCGTTCCTAATTGGAGTGGTTGGTGTATTCCATACTTCTAGCGGTTGGATTTCACTCAAAACTCACCAAATGACTCCTCCCACCGTATTATGATGTTGCCCAAGTTTTGGGCTTGATCCGAAATCAATAGGTGTTCCAAATTGGACAATTGAAGTTCAACGGCAGTTCGTTCCTAATTGGAGTGGTTGGTGTATTCCATACTTCTAGCGATTGGATTTCACTCAAAACTCACCAAATGACTCCTCGCACCATATTATGATGTTGCCCAAGTTTGGGGCTCGATCCGAAATCAATAGGTGTGAGAAATTGGACAATTCAAGTTCAACGGCAGTTCGTTCCTAATTGGAGTGGTTGGTGTATTCCATACTTCTAGCGATTGGATTTCACTCAAAACTCACCAAATGACTCCTCCCACCATATTATGATGTTGCCCAAGTTTTGGGCTCGATACGAAATCAATAGGTGTTCCAAATTGGACAATTCAAGTTCAACGGCAGTTCGTTCCTAAATGGAGTGGTTGGTGTATTCCACACTTCTAGAGATTGGATTTCACTCAAAACTCTCCAAATGACTCCTCCCACCATATTATGATGTTGCCCAAGTTTTGGGCTCGATCCAAAATCAATAGGTGTGAGAAATTGGACAATTCAAGTTCAACGGCAGTTCGTTCCTAATTGGAGTGGTTCGTGTATTCCATACTTCTAGCGATTGGATTTCACTGAAAACTCACCAAATGACTCCTTCCACCACATTATGAGGTTGCCCAAGTTTGGGGCTCGATCCGAAATCAATAGGTGTGAGAAATTGGACAACTCAAGTTGAACGGCAGTTCGTTCCTAATTCGAGTGGTTGGTGTCTTCCACACTTCTAGCGAATGGATTTCACTCAAAACTCACCAAATGACTCCTCCCACCGTATTATGATGTTGCCCAAGTTTTGGGCTTGATCCGAAATCAATAGGTGTTCGAAATTGGACAATTCAAGTTCAACGGCAGTTCGTTCCTAATTGGAGTGGTTGGTGTATTCCATACTTCTAGCGATTGGATTTCCCTCAAAACCCACCAAATGACTTCTCCCACCATATTATGATGTTGCCCAAGTTTGGGGATCGATCCGAAATCAATAGGTGTGAGAAATTGGACAATATAAGTTCAACGGCAGTTCGTTTCTAATTGGAGTGGTCGGTGTATTCCATACTTCTATCCATTGGATTTCACTCAAAACTCACCAAATGACTCCTCCCACCATATTATGATGTTGCCCAAGTTTGGGGATCGATCCGAAATCAATAGGTGTGAGAAATTGGACAATTCAAGTTCAACGGCAGTTCGTTCCTAATTGGAGTGGTTGGTGTATTCCATACTTCTAGCGATTGGATTGCACTCAAAACTCACCAAATGACTCCTCCCACCATATTATGATGTTGCCCAAGTTTGGGGCTCGATCCGAAATCAATAGGTGTGAGAAATTGGACAATTCAAGTTCAACGGCAGTTCGTTCCTAATTGGAGTGGTTGGTGTATTCCATATTTCTAGCGGTTGGATTTCACTCGAAACCAACCAAATGACTCCTCCCACCATATTATGATGTTGCCCAAGTTTTGGGCTCGATCCGAAATCAATAGGTGTTCCAAAATGGACAATTCAAGTTCAACGGCAGTTCGTTCCTAATTGGAGTGGTTGGTGTATTCCATACTTCTAGCGATTGGATTTCACTCAAAACTCACCAAATGACTCCTCCCACTATATTATGATGTTGCCCAAGTTTTAGGCTCGATCCGAAATCAATAGGTATTCCAAATTGGACAATTCAAGTTCAATGGCAGTTCGTTCCTAATTGGAGTGGTTGGTGTATTCCATATTTCTAGCGATTGGATTTCTCTTAAAACTCACCAAATGACTCCTCCCACCATATTATGATGTTGCCCAAGTTTTGGGCTCGATTCGAAATCAATAGGTGTGAGAAATTGGACAATTCAAGTTCAACGGCAGTTCGTTCCTAATTGGAGTGGTTGGTGTATTCCGTAGTTCTAGCGGTTGGATTTCACTCAAAACTCACCAAATGACTCCTCCCACCATATTATGATGTTGCCCAAGTTTTGGGCTCGATCCGAAATCAATAGGTGTGAGAAATTGGACAATTCAAGTTCAACGGCAGTTCGTTCCTAATTGGAGTGGTTGGTGTATTCCATACTTCTAGCGATTCGATTTCACTCAAAACTAACCAAATGACTCCTCGAATCATATTATGATGTTGCCCAAGTTTTGGGCTCGATCCGAAATCAATAGGTGTGAGAAATTGGACAATTCAAGTTCAATGGCAGTTCGTTCCTAATTGGAGTGGTTGGTGTATTCCATACATCTAGCGGTTGGATTTCACTCAAAATTCACCAAATGACTCCTCCCACCGTATTATGATGTTGCCCAAGTTTTGGGCTTGATCCGAAATCAATAGGTGTTCGAAATTGGACAATTCAAGTTCAACGGCAGTTCGTTCCTAATTGGAGTGGTTGGTGTATTCCATACTTCTAGCGATTGGATTTCACTCAAAACCCACCAAATGACTTCTCCCACCATATTATGATGTTGCCCAAGTTTGGGGATCGATCCGAAATCAATAGGTGTAGAAATTGGACAATACAAGTTCAACGGCAGTTCGTTCCTAATTCGAGTGGTTGGTGTCTTCGACACTTCTAGCGAATGGATTTCACTCAAAACTCACCAAATGACTCCTCCCACCGTATTATGATGTTGCCCAAGTTTTGGGCTTGATCCGAAATCAATAGGTGTTCGAAATTGGACAATTCAAGTTCAACGGCAGTTCGTTCCTAATTGGAGTGGTTGGTGTATTCCATACTTCTAGCGATTGGATTTCCCTCAAAACCCACCAAATGACTTCTCCCACCATATTATGTTGTTGCCCAAGTTTGGGGATCGATCCGAAATCAATAGGTGTGAGAAATTGGACAATACAAGTTCAACGGCAGTTCGTTCCTAATTGGAGTGGTTGGTGTATTCCATACTTCTATCCATTGGATTTCACTCAAAACTCACCAAATGACTCCTCCCACCATATTATGATGTTGCCCAAGTTTGGGGATCGATCCGAAATCAATAGGTGTGAGAAATTGGACAATTCAAGTTCAACGGCAGTTCGTTCCTAATTGGAGTGGTTGGTGTATTCCATACTTCTAGCGATTGGATTGCACTTAAAACTCACCAAATGACTCCTCCCACCATATTATGATGTTGCCCAAGTTTGGGGCTCGATCCGAAATCAATAGGTGTGAGAAATTGGACAATTCAAGTTCAACGGCAGTTCGTTCCTAATTGGAGTGGTTGGTGTATTCCATACTTCTAGCGGTTGGATTTCCCTCGAAACTAACCGAATGACTCCTCCCACCATATTATGAAGTTTCCCAAGTTTTGGGCTCGATCCAAAATCAATAGGTGTTCCAAAATGGACAATTCAAGTTCAACGGCAGTTCGTTCCTAATTGGAGTGGTTGGTGTATTCCATACTTCTAGCGATTGGATTTCACTCAAAACTCACCAAATGACTCCTCCCACTACATTATGATGTTGCCCAAGTTTTAGGCTCGATCCGAAATCAATAGGTGTTCCAAATTGGACAATTCAAGTTCAATGGCAGTTCGTTCCTAATTGGAGTGGTTGGTGTATTCCATATTTCTAGCGATTGGATTTCCGTTAAAACTCACCAAATGACTCCTCCCACCATATTATGATGTTGCCCAAGTTTTGGGCTCGATTCGAAATCAATAGGTGTGAGAAATTGGACAATTCAAGTTCAACGGCAGTTCGTTCCTAATTGGAGTGGTTGGTGTATTCCGTAGTACTAGCGGTTGGATTTCACTCAAAACTCACCAAATGACTCCTCCCACCATATTATGATGTTGCCCATGTTTTGGGCTCGATCCGAAATCAATAGGTGTGAGAAATTGGACAATTCAAGTTCAACGGCAGTTCGTTCCTAATTGGAGTGGTTGGTGTAGTCCATACTTCTAGCGATTGGATTTCACTCAAAACTAACCAAATGAGTCCTCGCACCATATTATGATGTTGCCCAAGTTTTGGGCTCGATCCGAAATCAATAGGTGTGAGAAATTGGACAATTCAAGTTCAACGGCAGTTCGTTCCTAATTGGAGTGGTTGGTGTATTCCATACTTCTAGCGGTTGGATTTCACTCAAAACTCACCAAATGACTCCTCCCACCGTATTATGATGTTGCCCAAGTTTTGGGCTTGATCCGAAATCAATAGGTGTTCGAAATTGGACAATTCAAGTTCAACGGCAGTTCGTTCCTAATTGGAGTGGTTGGTGTATTCCATACTTCTAGCGATTGGATTTCACTCAAAACCCACCAAATCACTTCTCCCACCATATTATGATGTTGCCCAAGTTTGGGGATCGATCCGAAATCAATAGGTGTGAGAAATTGCACAATACAAGTTCAACGGCAGTTCGTTCCTAATTGGAGTGGTTGGTGTATTCCATACTTCTATCCATTGGATTTCACTCAAAACTCACCAAATGACTCCTCCCACCATATTATGATGTTGCCCAAGTTTGGGGATCGATCCGAAATCAATAGGTGTGAGAAATTGGACAATTCAAGTTCAACGGCAGTTCGTTCCTAATTGGAGTGGTTGGTGTATTCCGTAGTTCTAGCGGTTGGATTTCACTCAAAACTCACCAAATGACTCCTCCCACCATATTATGATGTTGCCCATGTTTTGGGCTCGATCCGAAATCAATAGGTGTGAGAAATTGGACAATTCAAGTTCAACGGCAGTTCGTTCCTAATTGGAGTGGTTGGTGTAGTCCATACTTCTAGCGATTGGATTTCCCTCAAAACTAACCAAATGAGTCCTCGCACCATATTATGATGTTGCCCAAGTTTTGGGCTCGATCCGAAATCAATAGGTGTGAGAAATTGGACAATTCAAGTTCAACGGCAGTTCGTTCCTAATTGGAGTGGTTGGTGTAGTCCATACTTCTAGCGATTGGATTTCACTCAAAACTAACCAAATGAGTCCTCGCACCATATTATGATGTTGCCCAAGTTTTGGGCTCGATCCGAAATCAATAGGTGTGAGAAATTGGACAATTCAAGTTCAACGGCAGTTCGTTCCTAATTGGAGTGGTTGGTGTATTCCGTAGTTCTAGCGGTTGGATTTCACTCAAAACTCACCAAATGACTCCTCCCACCATATTATGATGTTGCCCAAGTTTTGGGCTCGATCCGAAATCAATAGGTGTGAGAAATTGGACAATTCAAGTTCAACGGCAGTTCGTTCCTAATTGGAGTGGTTGGTGTATTCCATACTTCTAGCGATTCGATTTCACTCAAAACTAACCAAATGACTCCTCGAATCATATTATGATGTTGCCCAAGTTTTGGGCTCGATCCGAAATCAATAGGTGTGAGAAATTGGACAATTCAAGTTCAATGGCAGTTCGTTCCTAATTGGAGTGGTTGGTGTATTCCATACTTCTAGCGGTTGGATTTCACTCAAAATTCACCAAATGACTCCTCCCACCGTATTATGATGTTGCCCAAGTTTTGGGCTTGATCCGAAATCAATAGGTGTTCGAAATTGGACAATTCAAGTTCAACGGCAGTTCGTTCCTAATTGGAGTGGTTGGTGTATTCCATACTTCTAGCGATTGGATTTCACTCAAAACCCACCAAATGACTTCTCCCACCATATTATGATGTTGCCCAAGTTTGGGGATCGATCCGAAATCAATAGGTGTAGAAATTGGACAATACAAGTTCAACGGCAGTTCGTTCCTAATTCGAGTGGTTGGTGTCTTCGACACTTCTAGCGAATGGATTTCACTCAAAACTCACCAAATGACTCCTCCCACCGTATTATGATGTTGCCCAAGTTTTGGGCTTGATCCGAAATCAATAGGTGTTCGAAATTGGACAATTCAAGTTCAACGGCAGTTCGTTCCTAATTGGAGTGGTTGGTGTATTCCATACTTCTAGCGATTGGATTTCCCTCAAAACCCACCAAATGACTTCTCCCACCATATTATGTTGTTGCCCAAGTTTGGGGATCGATCCGAAATCAATAGGTGTGAGAAATTGGACAATACAAGTTCAACGGCAGTTCGTTCCTAATTGGAGTGGTTGGTGTATTCCATACTTCTATCCATTGGATTTCACTCAAAACTCACCAAATGACTCCTCCCACCATATTATGATGTTGCCCAAGTTTGGGGATCGATCCGAAATCAATAGGTGTGAGAAATTGGACAATTCAAGTTCAACGGCAGTTCGTTCCTAATTGGAGTGGTTGGTGTATTCCATACTTCTAGCGATTGGATTGCACTTAAAACTCACCAAATGACTCCTCCCACCATATTATGATGTTGCCCAAGTTTGGGGCTCGATCCGAAATCAATAGGTGTGAGAAATTGGACAATTCAAGTTCAACGGCAGTTCGTTCCTAATTGGAGTGGTTGGTGTATTCCATACTTCTAGCGGTTGGATTTCCCTCGAAACTAACCGAATGACTCCTCCCACCATATTATGAAGTTTCCCAAGTTTTGGGCTCGATCCAAAATCAATAGGTGTTCCAAAATGGACAATTCAAGTTCAACGGCAGTTCGTTCCTAATTGGAGTGGTTGGTGTATTCCATACTTCTAGCGATTGGATTTCACTCAAAACTCACCAAATGACTCCTCCCACTACATTATGATGTTGCCCAAGTTTTAGGCTCGATCCGAAATCAATAGGTGTTCCAAATTGGACAATTCAAGTTCAATGGCAGTTCGTTCCTAATTGGAGTGGTTGGTGTATTCCATATTTCTAGCGATTGGATTTCCGTTAAAACTCACCAAATGACTCCTCCCACCATATTATGATGTTGCCCAAGTTTGGGGCTCGATCCGAAATCAATAGGTGTGAGAAATTGGACAATTCAAGTTCAACGGCAGTTCGTTCCTAATTGGAGTGGTTGGTGTATTCCATACTTCTAGCGGTTGGATTTCCCTCGAAACTAACCGAATGACTCCTCCCACCATATTATGAAGTTTCCCAAGTTTTGGGCTCGATCCAAAATCAATAGGTGTTCCAAAATGGACAATTCAAGTTCAACGGCAGTTCGTTCCTAATTGGAGTGGTTGGTGTATTCCGTAGTTCTAGCGGTTGGATTTCACTCAAAACTCACCAAATGACTCCTCCCACCATATTATGATGTTGCCCATGTTTTGGGCTCGATCCGAAATCAATAGGTGTGAGAAATTGGACAATTCAAGTTCAACGGCAGTTCGTTCCTAATTGGAGTGGTTGGTGTAGTCCATACTTCTAGCGATTGGATTTCACTCAAAACTAACCAAATGAGTCCTCGCACCATATTATGATGTTGCCCAAGTTTTGGGCTCGATCCGAAATCAATAGGTTTGAGAAATTGGACAATTCAAGTTCAACGGCAGTTCGTTCCTAATTGGAGTGGTTGGTGTATTCCATACTTCTAGCGGTTGGATTTCACTCAAAACTCACCAAATGACTCCTCCCACCGTATTATGATGTTGCCCAAGTTTTGGGCTTGATCCGAAATCAATAGGTGTTCGAAATTGGACAATTCAAGTTCAACGGCAGTTCGTTCCTAATTGGAGTGGTTGGTGTATTCCATACTTCTAGCGATTGGATTTCACTCAAAACCCACCAAATCACTTCTCCCACCATATTATGATGTTGCCCAAGTTTGGGGATCGATCCGAAATCAATAGGTGTGAGAAATTGCACAATACAAGTTCAACGGCAGTTCGTTCCTAATTGGAGTGGTTGGTGTATTCCATACTTCTATCCATTGGATTTCACTCAAAACTCACCAAATGACTCCTCCCACCATATTATGATGTTGCCCAAGTTTGGGGATCGATCCGAAATCAATAGGTGTGAGAAATTGGAGAATTCAAGTTCAACGGCAGTTCGTTCCTAATTGGAGTGGTTGGTGTATTCCATACTTCTAGCGATTGGATTGCACTCAAAACTCACCAAATGACTCCTCCCACCATATTATGATGTTGCCCAAGGTTGGGGCTCGATCCGAAATCAATAGGTGTGAGAAATTGGACAATTCAAGTTCAACGGCAGTTCGTTCCTAATTGGAGTGGTTGGTGTATTCCATACTTCTAGCGGTTTGATTTCACTCGAAACTAACCAAATGACTCCTCCCTCCATATTATGATGTTGCCCAAGTTTTGGGCTCGATTCGAAATCAATAGGTGTGAGAAATTGGACAATTCAAGTTCAACGGCAGTTCGTTCCTAATTGGAGTGGTTGGTGTATTCCGTAGTTCTAGCGGTTGGATTTCACTCAAAACTCACCAAATGACTCCTCCCACCATATTATGATGTTGCCCAAGTTTTCGGCTCGATCCGAAATCAATAGGTGTTCCAAATTGGACAATTCAAGTTCAACGGCAGTTCGTTCCTAATTGGAGTGGTTGGTGTATTCCATACTTCTAGCGATTGGATTTCACTCAAAACTCACCAAATGACTCCTCCCACTATATTATGATGTTGCCCAAGTTTTAGGCTCGATCCGAAATCAATAGGTGTTCCAAATTGGACAATTCAAGTTCAATGGCAGTTCGTTCCTAATTGGAGTGGTTGGTGTATTCCATATTTCTAGCGATTGGATTTCTCTTAAAACTCACCAAATGACTCCTCCCACCATATTATGATGTTGCCCAAGTTTTGGGCTCGATTCGAAATCAATAGGTGTGAGAAATTGGACAATTCAAGTTCAACGGCAGTTCGTTCCTAATTGGAGTGGTTCGTGTATTCCATAGTTCTAGCGGTTGGATTTCACTCAAAACTCACCAAATGACTCCTCCCACCATATTATGATGTTGCCCAAGTTTTGGGCTCGATCCAAAATCAATAGGTGTGAGAAATGGACTATTCAAGTTCAACGGCAGTTCGTTCCTAATTGGAGTGGTTGGTGTATTACATACTTCTAGCGATTGGATTTTACTCAACACTAACCAAATGACTCCTCGCACCATATTATGATGTTGCCCAAGTTTTGGGCTCGATCCGATATCAATAGGTGTGAGAAATTGGACAATTCAAGTTCAACGGCAGTTCGTTCCTAATTGGAGTGGTTGGTGTATTCCACACTTCTAGCGATTGGATTTTACTCAACACTACCCAAATGACTCCTCGCACCATATTATGATGTTGCCCAAGTTTGGGGTTCGATCCGAAATCAATAGGTGTGAGAAATTGGACAATTCAAGTTCAACGGCAGTTCGTTCCTAATGGGAGTGGTTGGTGTATTCCATACTTCACTCAAAACTCACCAAATGACTCCTCCCACCATATTATGATGTTGCCCAAGTTTTGGGCACGATCCGAAATCAATAGGTGTAACAAATTGGACAATTCAAGTTCAACGGCAGTTCGTTCCTAATTGGAGTGGTTGGTGCATTCCATACTTCTAGCGATTGGATTTCACTCAAAACTCACCAAATGACTCCTCCCACCATATTACGATGTTGCCCAAGTTTTGGGCTCGATCCGAAATCAATAGGTCTTCCAAATTGGACAATTCAAGTTCAACGGCAGTTCGTTCCTAATTGGAGTGGTTGAGATATTCCATACTTCTAGTGATTGGATTTTACTCAAAACTCACCAAATGACTCCTCCCCCCATATTATGATGTTGCCCAAGTTTTGGGCTCGATCCGAAATCAATAGGTGTTCCAAATTGGACAATTCAAGTTCAACGGCAGTTCGTTCCTAATTGGAGTGGTTGGTGTATTCCATACTTCTAGCGATTGGATTTCACTCAAAACTCACCAAATGACTCCTCCCACCATATTATGATGTTACGCAAGTTTTGGGCTCGATCCGAAATCAATAGGTGTGAGAAATTGGACAATTCAAGTTCAACGGCAGTTCGTTCCTAATTGGAGTGGTTGGTGTATTCCATACTTCTAGCGATTGGATTTCACTCAAAACTCACCAAATGACTCCTCCCACCATATTATGATGTTGTCCAAGTTTTGGGCTCGATCCGAAATCAATAGGTGTGAGAAATTGGTCAATTCAATTTCAACGACAGTTCATTCCTAATTGGAGTGGTTGGTGTATTCCATACTTCTAGCGATTGGATTTCACTCAAAACTCACCAAATGACTCCTCCCACCATATTATGATGTTACCCAAGTTTTGGGCTCGATCCGAAATCAATAGGTGTTCCAAATTGGACAATTCAAGTTCAACGGCAGTTCGTTCCTAATTGGAGTGGTTGAGGTATTCCATACTTCTAGTGATTGGATTTCATTCAAAACTCACCAAATGACTCCTCCCCCCATATTATGGTGTTGCCCAAGTTTTGGGGTCGATCCGAAATCAATAGGTGTGAGAAATTGGACAATTCAAGTTCAACGGCAGTTCGTTCCTAATTGGATTCGTTGGTGTATTCCAAACTTCTAGCGATTGGATTTCACTCAAAACTCACCAAATGACTCCTCCCACGATATAATGATGTTGCCCAAGTTTTGGGCTTGATCCGAAATCAATAGGTGTGAGAAATTGGACAATTCAAGTTCAACGGCAGTTCGTTCCTAACTGGAGTGGTTGGTGTATTCCATACTTCTAGCGGTTGGATTTCACTCAAAACTCACCAAATGACTCCTCCCACCATATTATGATGTTACGCAAGTTTTGGGCTCGATCCGAAATCAATAGGTGTTCCAAATTGGACAATTCAAGTTCAACGGCAGTTCGTTCCTAATTGGAGTGGTTGGTGTATTCCATACTTCTAGCGATTGGATTTCACTCAAAACTCACCAAATGACTCCTCCCACCATATTATGATGTTACGCATGTTTTGGGCTCGATCCGAAATCAATAGGTGTTCAAAATTGGACAATTCAAGTTCAACGGCAGTTCGTTCCTAATTGGAGTGGTTGGTGTATTCCATACTTCTAGCGATTGGATTTCACTCAAAACTCACCAAATGACTCCTCCCACCATATTATGATGTTACCCAAGTTTGGGGCTCGATCCGAAATCAATAGGTCTGAGAAATTGGACAATTCAAGTTCAACGGCAGTTCGTTCCTAATTGGAGTGGTTGGTGTATTCCACACTTCTAGCCATTGGATTTCACTCAAAACTCACCAAATGACTCCTCCCACCATGTTATGATGTTGCCCAAGTTTTGGGCTCGATCCGAAATCAATAGGTGTTCCAAATTGTACAATTCAAGTTCAACGGCAGTTCGTTAATAATTGGAGTGGTTGGTGTATTCCATACTTCTAGCGATTGGATTTCACTCAAAACTCACCAAATGACTCCTCCCACCATATTATGATGTTGCCCAAGTTTTGGGCCCGATCCGAAATCAATTGGTGTTCCAAATTGGACAATTCAAGTTCAACGGCAGTTCGTTCCTAATTGGAGTGGTTGGTGTATTCCATACTTCTAGCGATTGGATTTCACTGAAAACTCACCAAATGACTCCTCCCACCGTATTATGATGTTGCCCAAATTTTGGGCTGGATCCGAAATCAATAGGTGTTCCAAATTGGACAATTCAAGTTCAACGGCAGTTCGTTCCTAATTGGAGTGGTTGGTGTATTCCATACTTCTAGCGATTGGATTTCACTCAAAACTCACCAAATGACTCCTCCCACCATATTATGTTGTTGCCCAAGTTTTGGGCTCGATGCGAAATCAATAGGTGTGAGAAATTGGACAATTCAAGTTCAATGGCAGTTCGTTCCTAATTGGAGTGGTTGGTGTATTCCATACTTCTAGCGATTGGATTTCACTCAAAACTCACCAAATGACTCCTCCCACCATATTATGATGTTACACATGTTTTGGGCTCGATCCGAAATCAATAGGTGTTCAAAATTGGACAATTCAAGTTCAACGGCAGTTCGTTCCTAATTGGAGTGGTTGGTGTATTCCATACTTCTAGCGATTGGATTTCACTCAAAACTCACCAAATGACTCCTCCCACCATATTATGATGTTACCCAAGTTTTGGGCTCGATCCGAAATCAATAGGTGTTCCAAATTGGACAATTCAAGTTCAACGGCAGTTCGTTACTAATTGGAGTGGTTGGTGTATTCCATACTTCTTGCGATTGGATTTCATTCGAAACTCACCAAATGACTCCACCCACCATATTATGATGTTGCCCAAGTTTGGGGCTCGATCCGAAATCAATAGGTGTGAGAAATTGGACAATTCAAGTTCAACGGCAGTTCGTTCCTAATTGGAGTGGTTGGTGTGTTCCATACTTCGAGCGAATGAATTTCACTCAAAACTCACCAAATGACTCCTCCCACCATATTATGATGTTGCCCAAGTTTGGGGCTCGATCCGAAATCAATAGGTGTGAGAAATTGGACAATTCAAGTTCTACGGCAGTTCGTTCCTAATTGGAGTGGTTGGTGTATTCCATACTTCTAGCGATTGGATTTTCCTCAAAACTCACCAAATGACTCCTCCCACCATGTTATGATGTTGCCCAAGTTTTGGGCTCGATCCGAAATCAATAGGTGTTCCAAATTGGACAATTCAAGTTCAACGGCAGTTCGTTCCTAATTGGAGTGGTTGGTGTATTCCATACTTCTTGCGATTGGATTTCATTCGAAACTCACCAAATGACTCCTCCCACCATATTATGATGTTGCCCAAGTTTGGGGCTCGATCCGAAATCAATAGGTGTGAGAAATTGGACAATTCAAGTTCAACGGCAGTTGGTTCCTAATTGGAGTGGTTTGTGTATTCCATACTTCTAGCGAAAGAATATCACTCAAAACTCACCAAATGACTCCTCCCACCATATTATGATGTTGCCCAAGTTTGGGGCTCGATCCGAAATCAATAGGTGTGAGAAATTTGACAATTCAAGTTCAACGGCAGTTCGTTCCTAATTGGAGTGGTTGGTGTATTCCACACTTCTAGCGATTGGATTTCACTCAAAACTCACCAAATGACTCCTCCCACCATGTTATGATGTTGCCCAAGTTTTGGGCTCGATCCGAAATCAATAGGTGTTCCAAATTGTACAATTCAAGTTCAACGGTAGTTCGTTCCTAATTGGAGTGGTTGGTGTATTCCATACTTCTAGCGATTGGATTTCACTGAAAACTCACCAAATGACTCCTCCCACCGTATTATGATGTTGCCCAAATTTTGGGCTGGATCCGAAATCAATAGGTGTTCCAAATTGGACAATTCAAGTTCAACGGCAGTTCGTTCCTAATTGGAGTGGTTGGTGTATTCCATACTTCTAGCGATTGGATTTCACTCAAAACTCACCAAATGACTCCTCCCACCATATTATGATGTTACCCAAGTTTTGGGCTCGATCCGAAATCAATAGGTGTTCCAAATTGGACAATTCAAGTTCAACGGCAGTTCGTTACTAATTGGAGTGGTTGGTGTATTCCATACTTCTTGCGATTGGATTTCATTCGAAACTCACCAAATGACTCCACCCACCATATTATGATGTTGCCCAAGTTTGGGGCTCGATCCGAAATCAATAGGTGTGAGAAATTGGACAATTCAAGTTCAACGGCAGTTCGTTCCTAATTGGAGTGGTTGGTGTGTTCCATACTTCTAGCGAATGAATTTCACTCAAAACTCACCAAATGACTCCTCCCACCATATTATGATGTTGCCCAAGTTTGGGGCTCGATCCGAAATCAATAGGTGTGAGAAATTAGACAATTCAAGTTCTACGGCAGTTCGTTCCTAATTGGAGTGGTTGGTGTATTCCATACTTCTAGCGATTGGATTTTCCTCAAAACTCACCAAATGACTCCTCCCACCATATTATGATGTTGCCCAAGTTTGGGGCTCGATCCGAAATCAATAGGTG